>NC_056726.1:1264240821-1264315821 GCF_019279795.1 Protopterus annectens
AAAACTTCCTATGATCCTATAATTCAATAGAGGTGTTCTTGAAAAAAATGTGGCTTGTACCCCCAGGATGCATATAGCTTTGTTACTTTAGCAAGGTGAATTATGTACTATGAAAGTTTGTATAAACAGGTATTACTTAAAATCACTGGGAAGAGGGTAGCTAAACCAAAATTGACTTTTTCACACGTTTTGTTTTAAGTGTGGGAAGATGGGTCATATTGCTGAATGCTGAAGGTTGGTGTCAAATCTGGAATAAGTGTATAAACAGCTGAAGTGCAGATGATGCGGGTGCCATGGAATATGACAATGGAATATGACAAAAAGTTTAGTTAAACTAGTTGAAACTGCATCCGGTTATTGTACCACTACCTAGCTGATCAAGTGCACTATACTACTAGATGGGAAGACACTATAGGTGTTTTTGGATTCAGGCATTCTGGTTACCCTTATTAGGGGGTAGTATGTTTGTAGGCAGAAGTCTGCTCATAAAAAATCTGTGGAGGATATAGACATTTATAGGGTGGAAAACATTACTATATTGCCCTGGTAGAGATTCAGACATTTTTTTGAACCATTGCATCTTGTAGCTGTAGTTAATTCCTTATCAATGACCTGATGATTGAAAAAGTCTTCCTATTTTGTAAAGAATTGTAGAGGCAGTGGAAGGGAAAGAATTATTGAGCATGTTTCTCCCCAGTTTAAAGAGGCTGTGCCAAGCCAACTACTCACATTTTACTTGCTCTGAATTAATTATCTGAGATCCAGCCATCCCAGAGAGACAAGAGTACTAGTGAAAGTCCTGGTGACAGACCATACTTAAGATTTGGAGCAGAAACTGTTTATTCACAAGTGAGAGACTTTTGTGTTCACTTTGTAATTTCTATTATTGCTCGAGTAATAAAAGCATTTGCTTATGTACAAGGCTGTTAAATGCCTGCTATTTAAATTCCACTGCTGTATGTATGTATATATAGATATATATGTATGTATATATATATATATATATATATATATATATATATATATATATATATATATATATATATATATATATATATATATATATATAAATAATGTGGTATGTAATTATAGATGCAGTGTTCTTCATCGGTTCATAGGTGTGTACTAGACTAATGGCCCTGGAGCCTTTACAAGTTTAGCCCATAGGATTACCCTGGCATCATGCCACCCGACCTTAGTTCCCAGTGCCTCTGTCGAGTAGAGCAACTGGAGTGATCCCCGGGGTGAATTTTCTATTTCCCATCCATTCATCAAGATTTCTCTTGAAGAGGGCAAGTGAGGTGCTCTGTTTGACATGTATGGGAAGTCTATTCCATAGCATGGGCAGTCTCTGGATTATGAACCTGTCCCTCCAGCATGTTCTGTTTATTGTGCTAATGAGGTAGAGGTCTGTGGAGCATGTGGTGCGGAGGGATTGGGATTTCTTTAGATGTAGCATTTCTAACTGAGCTGTGTCAGACATGGCTTTGTAAGTCAAGCAGAGATCGCCTTTAAGTAGGCGATATGAGACAGAGAATAGTTGGAGTTTTTTGAGTCTGTCCATATAGGACAAGTGTTTAAGACATAAGATCCTCTTTGTGAGGTACTTTTGCGGACTCTCCATTTGTTGAAGGTGTCTAGTGAGGTACGTGCTAAATGGGGCATTGTACTCGATGATTGGGCTAATGAGGGAAGAGTAGAGGGAGACAATGACCTCTTTCTTCCTGGATGCAAAACCCTTAGTAATGAGATGTGCCGCATAAAAGGACATTCTGACCACAGTGGCAATGTGGTGGTCAAAAGTGAGGTTGCTGTCAACCTGTGTTCCCAGATCTCTTATAACACCTTCTGTGTTCAGTGGACTCATCAATGTGGTAATTCATGGGAACCAAGTTTTTCCCAAAGGGGATGATGACACATTTTTTGGCATTGAGTTTAAAGCCATGATTCTGACACCAGTCATTGTCATTGGTCTCAGTGAGGCCTTTCTTTAGGATGTCAACATCACTTGGGGAGATAACAATAGCTCCCAACTTGCAATCTTCTGCAAACTTTGTCAGCCAGAGTCCCTTGGTGTTGGCCTGGACTTCAGAAAAGTAGAGATCAAACGGGAAAGAACCCAGGACCAAACCCTGTCGGACTCCACTCGTGACTGGTTGGCAATCTGACTTGGAGTTAGCTACTTTCAAACTGTGGGTTCTGTCTGTGAGCCAGTTTACAACCCACCTAGTGATATACGGGTTGATGCCTAGCTTAGTAAGTTTTTCTATGATTCCTGAGTGGGGAATGGTATCAAAGGCCTTGGCCACATCAGGGTAGGCTGTATAAAACACCTTGCCTTCATCCACAGCTCTGGTGACTGACTCAGAGAAGTCAACCAGGTTGAGCAGGCATGATCTACCCTTCACAAAACCAGACTGTGTGGGATCCAGAGTTTGGATATTCCCTATATCCTTGTTTGTTAGGTCCATGATGATGCATTCCATAGCTTTGCATAGCAGATTCGTCAGGCTAATGGGGTGATAGTTTCCAGGGTCTGTAATCACTCCTCCTTTGTGGAGAGGGATGACTGTAGCAGTGCGCCATTCGGTATGGCCAAAGCCTGAGGTGAGGCTGTGGTTGAACAGGGCACATAGGTGAGGTGCCAGATCACTCTGTCGTTCATATAGAACACAGCCAGGGATATTGTTAGGTCCCATAGAAGCTATATTCTTGGCCTTGGACAGTGCTGTTTTAACTTGTGCAGCAGTAATACTGGTTGCCTGGCAATCTACTGGTATTGTGATTGGTCCTTTGGGGGTGGAGAGTGGAAAAGTTGGCACTGAATCTGTTGGCCAGTATATTGGCAATATCTGTTGGCTCGATAAAGAAGGTACCATTGTGCAGTAGCTCAAAGCAAATCTGGGTATTACCGTGGAGATTCTTTACATAACTACTGAAGGCCTTGTGGTTGTCTTTACTATCTGCTGCAATCCTATTTTCGTAGCTAGCTTTAGAGGATTTGATGAGAGATCTCAACTTTCTGTTGAGGCTGATAAGGGAGTTTTTCCCAGTCTTGGGACTTCATCTTATTCCACATCAGTTTCCTCCTTCTGTTGTAGAGTTTGTTTATGGCAGGGGACCACCAGATTGGCTTCCTTTTTTTTGGAGGAGAGCACCTTGGTTCATTTGTGTACGTGTTCATACAGTGCATTGGTGTATGATTTGGCGGTCATGCAACTAGTCTCCATTTGCATGGGTGCCGTGATGTTAGCCACCTCTGTTTTTAGGAGCACAAAGTTAGCTTTGGAGAAGTTTTTCATGGTGGTTACCTTCACGGTGAGTGGGGGTGGGTGGGAGGGATGTGTATTTCCAAGGTGATTAGTTTGTGGTCGGATCTAACCAGGAAGGAGTTGACTATTGTTGTAGAGCAGCGGTCACCCATGTTAATAATGACCAGGTCAAGGATGTTGCTACCTCTAGTGGGGGAAAGAATGAGCTAGTCCAGGGCGTTGGAATTAATGAATTCCAGGAAACGTTGGGCAAGTGTATTGGTACTTGAGTTGTTTTCCCAGTTAATGGAGGGGTAGTTGAAGTCGCCCAGTATTAGTGTGTTAGGTTGGAGCCTAATATTCTCCAGGGTGCTCAGGAATGTGGAGTGTGAGTCTTGGGACATGGTTGGGGACCTATAGCAGACTACGACCTGAATCGCTGTCTTACTCAATGTTAGCTGCACCTGAAGTATCTCTGATATGTTATGTTGGGCTACCACTGTGGAGGTGTGCACATCCTTTATGGTTGGGGATCTATAGCAGGCTATGACCTGAATCGCTGTCTTACCCAACGTTAGCTGCATCTGAAGTATCTCTGATGCGTTATGTTGGGCTACCAGTGTGGAGGTGTGCACATCTTTATGAATATGGAAACACCACCACCTTTGGAGCTTCTATCAAAGTTCTGGGGCTGAGAGGTGTGGAATGAGTTATAGCCTGGTAATCCAGGGGTGCTTTCTGCTGCTTTAAACCTGGTCTCTGTTACAGCACAAATGTCGGTGTCTTCCATTTTGAGGCGTGCTTCGAGCGAGTGCATTTTGAGATTTAGACTTCTAGCGTTGAGCAGCATGACCCTCAGATTGCATTTGTTTGTAGCTGTTACGGTCTTTGGAACACCACCTAAAAAAGGCACTATAAGGTTGGAAGTCCAGGGGTGACAGATGCAAGCCATCTCTGGCAAAGTATCGAGGTCTGTCAGTCATGTCATCCCAGGCAGACAGATACTAGATCCCCTTAGAATGACACCAGAAACTTAGACAATTGTTGAAATCATCGTTTTCTTCTTGTACTGTGGTATCATTCTGGGTGATGGTAGGATGCTGCTCAGGGCTATGGTCATACTCGCCTGGGCTAAATAATCTGAGAGCTCTTCCATGTCTCTTTTCATGTAGTCCAGGGAGATACGTCTCAGGTCATTCACACCCACATGTACAATGACAGTCATATTTGTACTTGTTGTTGAGGGACCTGAGTGTGTACATTATGTGGTGGATCCTGGCACCTGACAGGCAGCTGACTGTTACTTTCTCCTTATTCAACCTAGTGAGTGGGACATCAGTGTGCCTCACTATCGAGTCACCTATGACTAGTGTGTTGGGCATGCTGTTTTGCTTTAGGGGCTTTGGTTGTGTGGCACACTGTTTAGGAGAGTTATGTGTCTCATGATTAGTGTTGTGTTGTGGTCGAGTGCATTTTTACCTTGGAGGTCTCTGCTGTTTGGGTAGATTTTTATTGAGAGCCTCCGTGAAGGTGGGTGTGTGATTTGTGTTTTTATGTGAAGGCAGTGTGGGTGTGTGTTCAGGAGGGCTTTGTGTTCCATGTGGTGTGGTGCAAGTGTTGTCCTTCTCCTTTTGACCAGTTATTCCAGTCTTGGCTGGAGAGTGCATGACTGCCAGTTTGGATATATAAGTGCATCTCTCGGAAGTCTGAGTGTTGGGAGGTAAGAGGAGAGGGTTGTCAGTGTACATGAGGCAATTGCTACATTGCCTTAGGATGCCCACGTTCACAAGGTTAATAGGAGAAAGCACAGGGAACTGACCTTTAGACATACCTGGTGGGGTGGGCATTAGTAATAAGTACTGGAGCTGTTTCCTTGTAGAATGTTTAGTGCTGGTAGCACTTTGTGCTACAATAATAGCTACAAGAAGTCTGGTAAAGTGCTAGACTAATGAGCTAGTAAAAGTGCAGGAGAGGAGAGAACTAACAGATCTAAGGGAAAAAAAATTGAAGAGCAGACTTTGGCACCACTCAGAAACTTACAGTCCTGGCTACAGCAAATCTGTATCTGGACTAGACTAGTTACAGGAAAGGTGGGAAACAATCACAAATGCGGGCTTTTAATCCAGAAAGTTGAATGATATGGAAAAAACTGCTCAGACGGCCAATGAACTACAATTTCTGGGGCAGAAACAACTCCTCTTGTGGTAGATAGGCCACCTAGTGCTTACCACTGCCACTGATAAGCTAGAAGTCTTCCCTCCAATACAGAAAGGCTTGGGGGACTCAGAAGCTTACAAACAGTCCTGGATGCAGCAAATCTGTACCTGGACTTGACTAGTTACAGGAAAGGCAGGAAACAAGTGCAAATGCAGGCTTTTAATCCAGAAGGTTGAAAGAGATGGAAAAAACTACCCAAACGGCCAATAAACTACAATTTTTGGGCCAGAAACCACTCCTGTTGTGGTAGATAGGCTAACTAGTGCTATTCACTCCCACTGATAAGCTAGAAGGCTTCCCACCAACACAGAAAGGCTTGGGAGGCTCAGAAGCTTACAAACAGTCCTGGATACAGCAAATATGTATCTGGAGTAGACTAGTAATAGGAAAGGCAGGAAACAAGCTTAGAATTTTTTTTACAGAGACACAGCTAAAACATCACTAAAAACAATTCTAGTGCAGTGCAAGCAAGCATACCTGAGTGTGTAGCAATATTAAAGAAAGTACAGTATTGTTTTATTCAACTCTGAACAGTTACAAAGTGCCAAAAATATACTTATCAGCTAAGAAGCACACTAGAACCTAAGTGGGTTGGCCTTCTCAAATGTTCTCTCTGTATTAGGTAGAATAAGCTAATGACACTAGATTGGGAGGAGTGTCCCAGATCACATTTACAGTAGAGGTGGGCAACTGGAAAGCCACCAAGTATAAGAACAAGACACCAATAGGGAGCGAGAGTGGGAAACTATTACAGCTAGTAGCTACAGTAGTTTAGGCAGAAAACACTACAGAAATATTTATCACAGCAGAAAAACAGCCACTAAATGAAAGTTTTAAACAGATAAAGGAGCAGGGAGACTCTAGAGAATGCTTTTAACTGCAAACAAATCGGTTATATGATACAGTCCTTGGCAGGAAATCAAAACAAACAAACAGATGTTAAACAAATGGAGAAAATTTCCAGTTAATACCTTATATACAGTGCTCTGTGTTCTCTATCAGCAGAAGATGGTTGCCAGAGGCACAGGAAACTCAACAAACAAAACAACCAGGCCTGGATAACAGCAAATCTCTATCCAGACAATGCTACCTGACAATGAAAAATACAGTTAAAACAGTATACAAATGCAGTGAAACAGTAAAAAAAAAGCTTTATAACGGTGCAAAATCTAGTAGATTAGCTGTTTAGCACAATTTTATAAACATTAAAAAGTGCAATTCAGTGAAATAAATGTAAGAAAACTTATTCTGCTCTAGGAGTCTTGGGGAATTTCTTCTTTGTCCCAGTAATGAATCACCACTCTACAGCCTGGCAAAAACAAGCACAGCACTCTGCAGACATAGGTTTTAAATACCAGAAAGGATGGAAGAATCTAGAATCTAGAATTACAACCCAGTCCTGCTAGCCTCTGCTCTTTCAACCAATTACTCGTGCTAGAGAAGGTCAGGCAACCCTGTTATTCTCAATAACAGAGAAGACAAGACACTATCAGCAGAAGATGGCTGCCAGAAACGCAGGAAACTCAACAACAAAACAACCAAGCCTGGATAACAGACTATCCAGAGTATGCTACCTGACTAGAACACAGGAGCCTCACAGTAAATGCACAGAAAAGCACAGACAGAGCAATCAGAAACAGAAAATACAACTCTCAGTATGAAAAAGCAGTTTACAGTGTAGTAATTCAGTAAAAATGCAGTTATAGTAATGAACATTATTACAGCTAGTAGCTACAGTAGTTTAAGCAGAAAACACTACAGAAATGTTTATCATAGCAGAAAAACAGCCACTAAATGAAAGTCTTAAACAGATAAAGGAGCAAGGAAATTCTAGAGAATGCTTTTAACTGCAAACAAATTAGTTATATGATACACTCCTTGGCAGGAAATCAGAATAAACAGTGCTTTGAGGATTTGATTGGGGAGTGTGGATGGTGGTACATGATCTGAAAGTCTATGGGGAAAAGGTGCTGAAGTTAGAGCTAAATGTATCCACTATTAGATTGCCCCCATCCTCAGGATTAGGGTATGTGACATCTTATTAGGATGTGTATTGGCCTGAAAGAGAGATGTTGCATTATTTGAAGATAGTGATTTCCAATTTTACATTAGCTACTTGGGTGGTATCTATAAGTTGAAAAGAAAAAAATATATATAGTATGAGTGGTGCTGTTTGCAGCTGCCTTTTTTCTGATTACAAGCTATAATGTGTAAAAAGTTTGCAAATGGTAATTAAAAAACAAGGAAGAGTTCCTTCTGATCAACAGTTGTCTTTCCTGTATAATATGCATGTTTAACTAGGATAGACCCTGAAATTGGTAATTACAGATAAGATTTTATAGCCAAAATTAGTCAACTAAAACTAACCTGGTTTTCTCGTGCATGTTTTCTACAGTCAGTTCAAAAAATGTATCTCAATGTTAAAGAGAAGGTCTTAAATTGAGTGTTATCACTTGGTTAAAATGTTTAGGCATAAAGAAAATTAAAAGACCTTGTTTGCAGTCATATGTTTGAAAGTGGGCAAAAATTCATAACTGAGGCTGCAAGTTTTTCAATGACACAGTCTTATTCATAGTGTCTTCTTTTCAGAAAACAAACCCATGGATTCCAACAGTGGCAGCAAAACATGTCTGTTTATGTGATGCAGGAATTTGCAATTCAAAGTCGCATTAAATGCAAGGAGGAAATACCTCATTATCAGGCTAATTTGTATGTGTCTGAATTGCCTTAACTGGCTGCTAGGGCTGATCATCACATTTCTGCAGTACAAAAAAATCTCGCAAGTAAACCAAAAACAAAGCACCAAGAAGAGGCAAAAAATAAACTTAGCGTACTGTAGTTTATTGTCCGCTTTCATCCGTAGACTTCGTCAGAATACAAAAAACAGTGAACTCACAAGCATATATATAACAACCCTAATTAAACAATTAAAAATCAATTAAATCAATTTAACATTTAAAGAAACAAGTTTAAGTAAAAAAAGAATTAAAATCAGTGGATTTGTTTACAGACAATTCCCTATATTTTAAAAAACATTTGACGTTGATCATGTCATTAAGACCAGGATGAACATCAGAGTTAAGTCTGATCTGCCATAATGTTTCACGCTGTTCTAAGTAGTTCTTGAAATCTCCCCCTCTTAAGTCAGGTTGCACAACCTCCAGAACAGAAAACATAAACTTTTTAAATGAAGAACAAACAACAGAATGTTTAAATAAAGCGTTGTTATCATCTTTATGTTTAATAGCATAAATATGTTCCCTGATGCGTATCTTTAAACTTCTACTGGTCATACCAACATAAAAACATGAACACCCAGAACAAATGCTAATGTACACTACACCTTTCGTGTTACAATTCACGAAGGAAGGTACACTAAAAGTTTTCCCAAAACTCTCCAGACAAATGTATGGTCCTTCGAGAATGTACCTGCACATGTTGCATTCATAACAACAGTGCATGCCTCTTCTATCGGAAATAATATTGGTAATTTGCGGAATTACAAATTGTAAAGCCTTTTTAACATTAAAACCATTTTTGGAAACAAAAAATGGTTTGTTTCCTAAAATCCGAAAAAGTTCAGAATGTCCCCTAATAACTCTCCAATTCTTTTTAATGATCTGTTGTATTTGTCCACTATCAACGGTCATATCCAAAGTACAAACCAATCTATGTTCAATATTGGTATTATCTGACAACCCAACATAATGGTTGTCATAATCACTGTAATTTAACAATGCCTGATATTCTGTTGAACGTTTGTTCATAATGTCATTGCTACTGTTAATTAATTCACATATGGGATATCCCCTGTTAATGAACAAATCAATAATGAAATCAAATTCTCTTTGTAAAAGACAATTTTTTGAGGTCAAACGACTAGCTCTGATGAACTGCCCTCGTGGTATGTTTTTAACAATGTGCCTGGGATGATTACTATTGTAGTGCAAGTAACTTTTCAAGCAAAAACAATTCATTTGACAAAAACACGTATACATTATGTACCATTGATGTAGTTTCTTTATACACCTGCATACCTCATTGTGAGGGTGTAGAAGCAGTTCGTTGTTTTTTAGCCAAGAAAAATTGTGGACTCACTAAGAATGCAATTTCCACCATTTGTGGGTTCCTTGACATTATTTTAGATAACAATTTTTTTCTTTTTGAAAAAACTTTTTATAAACAAAAGAGGGGAGTAGCTATGGGCTCTGCTGCTGCTCCCGCCTATGCCAATTTGGTTATGGCCTGGTGGGAGCATCAGCATTTGCCCATATTACGGGAAAAATACAAAATTTCCTTTTTTTGTCGATTTGTAGACGATTTATTGTTTATTATTGAAGGAGACACTAATGTTGTTAAGAATTTTTTGATTGAAATTAATGCTCTTTCTAGTTACTTAAAATTTACTTTAGGTAGTGTAGGGTTAAAAATTAATTTTTTGGATGTGCTCCTATGGTGGGATGAAGAAGACAATAGGTTTCATAGTAGCATTTATCGTAAGGATTCATTTACCAACAGTTACTTGCACTACAATAGTAATCATCCCAGGCACATTGTTAAAAACATACCACGAGGGCAGTTCATCAGAGCTAGTCGTTTGACCTCAAAAAATTGTCTTTTACAAAGAGAATTTGATTTCATTATTGATTTGTTCATTAACAGGGGATACCCCATATGTGAATTAATTAACAGTAGCAATGACATTATGAACAAACGTTCAACAGAATATCAGGCATTGTTAAATTACAGTGATTATGACAACCATTATGTTGGGTTGTCAGATAATACCAATATTGAACATAGATTGGTTTGTACTTTGGATATGACTGTTGATAGTGGACAAATACAACAGATCATTAAAAAGAATTGGAGAGTTATTAGGGGACATTCTGAACTTTTTCGGATTTTAGGAAACAAACCATTTTTTGTTTCCAAAAATGGTTTTAATGTTAAAAAGGCTTTACAATTTGTAATTCCGCAAATTACCAATATTATTTCCGATAGAAGAGGCATGCACTGTTGTTATGAATGCAACATGTGCAGGTACATTCTCGAAGGACCATACATTTGTCTGGAGAGTTTTGGGAAAACTTTTAGTGTACCTTCCTTCGTGAATTGTAACTAAAGGTGTAGTACATTAGCATTTGTTCTGGGTGTTCATGTTTTATGTTGGTATGACCAGTAGAAGTTTAAAGATACGCATCAGGAACATATTTATGCTATTAAACATAAAGATGATAACAACGCTTTATTTAAACATTCTGTTGTTTGTTCTTCATTTAAAAAGTTTATGTTTTCTGTTCTGGAGGTTGTGCAACCTGACTTAAGAGGGGGAGATTTCAAGAACTACTTAGAACAGCGTGAAACATTATGGCAGATCAGACTTAACTCTGATGTTCATCCTGGTCTTAATGACATGATCAACGTCAAATGTTTTTTAAAATATAGGGAATTGTCTGTAAACAAATCCACTGATTTTAATTCTTTTTTTACTTAAACTTGTTTCTTTAAATGTTAAATTGATTTAATTGATTTTTAATTGTTTAATTAGGGTTGTTATATATATGCTTGTGAGTTCACTGTTTTTTGTATTCTGACGAAGTCTACGGATGAAAGCGGACAATAAACTACAGAACGCTAAGTTTATTTTTTACATTTCTGCAGTAGTCAACACTGGCAGCCCATTATTGGCGCAGTCAGTCATCCACCTTATTCATTCTTCCACAAACGCAGACACATTCAAACATACACATACACATACACATACACACACACACACACACACACACACACACACACACTCACTCACTCCTCTTAACTGTCTCTGAGTTGATGATTTATTTTTTATGTTTTTGTCTCTGCCCTCACAATTCACATATTTTTGCAGTCCGTCATTATGCTAGATATTAATCTTTCTTTCTTCTTAGTGTGTTTACAGTACATTGCAGTGCTTGACATTTTGCTCTATTAACTTTTTAATTGAGTCCCACTAATAGTTTAAATATTCTATTTGATGTCATCTAGTGTTTCTCTCAGTTTTGTACAAAAATGTTCTCCCACACAGACATACCTACATTTCTTTCATTTTACTGGGTCTGATATTACTGGATACTTTTGCTGCTGCCACTTATAGGTACCCTTCCCCCCATAATTCACAGACTGTTGCAATCACTGAACCGTGAGAGACATTTGAGTTTCATACTTATTATGTGAGGAAACATTGTCTACACTAACTGATTAGTTAGTAGAATGGTTTCATTCTGCTGCTTTATGTGTCATGGGTGCAAGGTTTGATACTGTCCCCCTTTACTTACATTTTATTTAGGACTTGGGTAAGATTTTCAAGTATTCCTGGTGTCTAGTGGTGGTGCAGAGTGCCAATATCATCTGTGTGAGATGCAAGTGTACAGGGTTTGACTCTTTTAGGGTACATTGTATAGAGTACCCTTGGTGTTTGGTGTCCCTCCTGGCCCACATCTTTCATGCCACCTGTGAAGACTGGTAGAGATGGGTGGAGGCTGCCAGCCCAGTCAAATAGAATTTGATACATAATTCTGGCATTTGTAAATATGAATATAAACTATAGGCTTGTGTTTCTTAAATGAAAGAAAATGCTGTAACATGGTGAACTTCAAGATTGTAGCAACATTGCCATCTGCTGTAAGGAAAACTAAGTCAAGCATTTCAAATCTTTCTTTTGAAATTAAAATTATTTCAAATATATCCTTTGATCTGTAGAGCTTGGAGTCAGCCTGTCTGATCTAGCACATTCTTAGAGCAGATTTGAGAAAGTCTAATGCAAATGAGGGAATAATGATTTGTAAATGAGAATTTGGGAAGCTGTGACTTTCTTATGCAAATTAGTCAATCTTCCTGCCTTTGTTATCCATCCATACATCCACAACCCATTTTTCACATTTTTTCACATAGAGTCTGGTGTCACGTCCTAGTCCTTTTCAAGGTGCAAATGTGCCATGCTCAAATGGATTATAAAAAGCAAATGCACACCTTTTCTATGCACTTTGCAATCTGTAAAGATCCTAACTTTTTTTGAAGCAAGGCTATTTCCTGCTATGAGTTCTTTGTTTTGGTTGCACCAAAACCCAGTGTGCAGTGGCACTCACCAGCCTAGGAGAAGAAGGTATAGGTAAAGGATAATTCACCATAACTTTGCTGACAGGGTTAAAGTGGACAGGGATATAATAGCTTTGGTGAAGTTTGACTAGGGGAATAGATGGCCTTCCTATACCTGTGGATACCAAGATATGTATAGACCTCACTATACTTGCCATAGGGACCTTTCAGAAACATACTGGGGATACAGTGGCTATCTCACAGGCTATGATATACTCTTGGTACATGTGGATGACCATATCTATTTCCCACTGTCATCACAGGTCTGAGCCAGAACAATGCATGCCTTTTATAGAACATCATGCTTTCCTGAGTTGCTTAGTGCAATAGATTGTTGCTGTAAGAGCCCCATCCAGACTTCAGGGGTGTGGTACTAGAAATGGAAGAGCTACCATTCTGTCATCTACCAAGTAGTACATGAGGGTGCATCACCAGTGTGTCAGCCCAGCATCTTGGCAGTGCCAGTGATTCTCACATTTGGCACATAAACTCATTGTACTACTTTTCCTGCATGGTAGGATTCACCATGGTCACCTAGTTGGCAAGTGCAAACTATTCTAATGTTGTTAACCACAGTTATTTCTGTCCCTGTATAGTGGCATAGGTAGAACTGAGGATTCACATGCACCTCCCCTTTTATGTGTCCCAACCCATTTTTGTTTTCTAGGTGAAGCAACTACACCATGAAACCTTGGCTAATGTCAACAATCCACACCCACTATATCTGTGTCTGAACAGTTATGTTAGTCTTCGGGTAAATGGCATGTTGGAAGCCTGTTTCCATTACCTGGATGAGACAGAGGCCATTTAGTTTAAGCCTGTTACTACATGCAGGATGGTTACCTTCTGCTACATACTGCACAACATGTTCATGCATTTATCTGGTGCACAACTGTCACAGGCAGTCACAGATAGTGGCAGCATATCTCCAGCTATCATTTGTCCCACCAGTGACTAGAGATGGTGACTAGCTAATGGCAGTAGCATGTCAGCCCCTCCATGCAGGCTCATGCATGAGACACAGCTGTACAAGTAAAGAGAAGACATCTAATCCACAGATATGGCCCACGACATTCACAACATGACAGTGAAAACCTACACATATATTACTTGATGTATGCAGTGTTACTTGTAGACTGTGCTGAAAGATGCTGTGCACTTACTGGTCCTGTGGTATTAGCTGCCATCACTTGTACTGTGGACAGTGACACATTTCCTAATATACTGGAAGATTTTGCATAAATTTTAAAAAGCAGATATTGTGAAAGAAGTTTAGGACTGTACTCGAGTGTTTCACCGCAGTATTAGGTACATAAGAATCCATTACAGAAGTTGTATTTATCTGATAAAATAGATGCATTTAGTGTCCACTGACATGTCCTTGCTGATGCTGTTTTTTTTTTTTTTTTTTTTGCTGTTGTCTGTTTCCCTTTTATGTACAAGGAATCAGTGCAGCATTTGTCCTGTGTAAACCGTGACTTTTCTGTGAGCAAGGTCTGTGTTACTAATGGAGAAAATTTAGCTTGGATTTGGAGTGTATTCTATACAGTGTCCCCCAAAGTTAGTGTGGGTGATGATCCTAGTGATCATGAGAAACATAAACTATACTTCCAGTAGACTGTCATATACTCTGCAAAACGATAAAGCATTTAAACACCACAATGTCAAACATTGCAGTGCTTTGCAGCAACAATGTATGTCATTTTATTTGTTCCTACCCAGCGCTACCATCAGAATATTTAACACTATGGCGTGTAATGTCAAACGTCAAAATGAATAAATAAATAGGAAATATTGTGAATCTATTAATGTCTATATAAAAGCATATACTAACATGTCAATAAATTGTCTTCTGTTATAAAAGATTTAATTTATTATTTATTTAAATTGTGAATATTTGTAATTATTTATTTATCAATGCCTGCATCATCATAAATATATGTAATTCCAATTGGCCGTTATCAAATGGATAGAAAATAATAGATAAATCAAAAAAATTAAAATAAATAAAACAACCAATATGTAAATACATAATTATTTATTATGATAACATTGAGCTTGTTGTCATTTAAGTGTTATAAATTTCTGTCATTAATCCGGATAACAACATATACAACAACAAATTAAAAATATTAAATAAAATGGATATTGAATGAATTAAAATTATTGAAAAAATAATTATTAAAACTTTTTAGATATTTCAAAGTGAAAGATATTTTTAAATGCTAATATATTGATAAGATACCATAAAATGAGATAGTAATAATGAAATAATATATATACATAAATTAATAATACAGATGTATAAAATAAGTGTAATATAAACCTTGCAATGTGAACATGTGAAAATGTGGGACTGTAAGAAGAATATATGTAGAAATTGATGGAATGAGTAGTGGGACTAAATAAACCCATTGATGCAATGCTTGAAATGAAATAAGAACCACCCCGTAAATTCCAATGCATCTTAATGATATGGATGTAAATGCAAAATGTACACCAATGATGCTGGCTGGTACTGTAGTGCTGTATAATGTGCTTATGTAAACAAATGAACAAATAGAACACACAGATATATGAGATAATATAAAAAATCATTAAATAATGTATTCATACTAATATAGCATTAAAATATTTAAATATAGAAAATTTCATGCTATGTAATTTCTACGTAAAACTTTTAAAAAAATGTTCTATATTTTAATATTTTAATGCTATTTTAGTATGAATACACTATTTAATGATTTTTTATATTATCTCATATACATTGCTGTCTGTCATATCATTTGTTTTTATAGTACCAGCATCACATTAGTGGTGTTCATTTGCACTCACATCCACCCAGCATCATAGATGCATTGGGTACATTTTTGTTCTCTTATTTCAAGCATTGCACCAATGAGTTTGATTTTATTTAGTCACTCATTCCATCCATGCAGGACGTTACATATCTACTTATTCATAGTCATATTTTCAGGTTTATTCCCATTTAAATTCACATTCTATACACTTGCATTATAATTATATGTATATATATTACTAGATTTTTACATTTTCATTATTTATATCTATATTTATAATTAGCATTCAATATTTACCACTTTTGAAATATCTAATACTTAATAATATCCACAAAAAGTTTTAAAAGACAATTTTTTCAATAATCTTAATATTTAATATTTATCCATTTTTATTATGATAAATGATCAAATCTGTTAATAAACCTTTGAATCCATTAAATGACAGAAATTTACTACATTGGTGTCACCATTACTGGATTTTTATCATAATAAATAGATATGTATTTACTTATTTATTTATTTATTTATTTATTATTTTTTCATTTATCTATTTATTTATCTATCCATTTGATAACAAACAATTGGAATCACAAATAATCTCAATGATGTAGGCACTAAATAAATAAATAATTAATAGAGTTCTAATTTATTGGTGCCATAAATAGCGGTCTTATATGCCAAGAAATAGACATCTATCCATTCATTTAGTTATCTATTTATCTATTTATTTGTTCATTTGATTGTTTAGCTATACATATACCCTATTTATTTATTTATTTATTTATTTATTTATTTATTTATTCAGGCAATAATTAATTCCAAATATTGCTGCAAAGCAGCCTGTAAAGGAACAATGTTTGACACATAGGCTGTTATGTTTTGATACTGAATATGTTTTGACATTGAATGCGTTTTAAATGTGCTTTATCCAGCTTGCAGTATTATGCAGTCTACTTCAGTATCGTTTAATTTAACTTATATTCATTCTCAGAAAGGCAATAATTAATTTTAAATATTGCCGCAAAGCAGTCTTTAAGAGAACTATGTTTGACTTATAGGTTGTTATGTTTTGACATTGATTATGTTTTGACATTGAATGCGTTCAAATGTGCTTTATCCAGCTTGCAATATTATGTAGTTTATTTCAGTTTGCCTTATTTAACTTATACTATCCCCAAAAATACTCGTCGTCAGTATCAATGTTGAAGGTTTTAAATTTATATTGATCATCAGGTTTCAGTATAGTGTATGAACATGCTAGTGCTTCTGGGCATTCGGGTCCTCTTTAAATAGAATGCAGTATTTTAAAAACATCTTAATTACTCCAATCAACCCACACTAACTTTTTAATTGGAAATTATCTGAGTTGCTTGTTTTCTTGATGTATTTGTATAAATAGATGTTCTGAATTTCATATGTATTGTCTGATGAAGCAATAAACGTTTTTGGTCTTTTAAACTGGATTACCTGTTACTTACTGCAAGAAGGTGCCGCTACTGTTTTTGATTGAATGACTTTTTGCTACATTCTCAATGCTCAATGTCTGTTGATGCTTAATGCATATTGAGTAAGCGACGTTACTGTTCCTGATTTACTGCCTTACCATTGTATTTTTTGCGAGCCACAAGTCCGGGCTGGATACATCAGGACTTCATACAGTTTTCGTGGTGAGAGAGCCTGGTTGTTTTCTCATTTTTGTCTCCAGTTACAGGCACTCTCTCTTCAGTTGCCGGTGAAGAGTTTTTTGTTCATTGCATCCTAGTGATCATGAGCAGGTGTTGGCACATGAGCTTGATGCTGAGTTGCTCCAGTGACAGGATCTACTGAATTAGGAGACCCTCTTTAATATTTACCTAACAATGTTGTGGAATTTAAACACTGACTGAGAGGTTCTACCACATGCTGTGGAAGTCTCACTAGACCTAAGCCACACCTTTTGGGAATACAAATGAATGTCTGCAACACATTCCTGGGATACACATGTGTGCAGCTCATTCATCCACCATGCATTCAAGTGCTCTCTCATCCACATCCAGGTCCATTAGCAGCAGGCGTCTGTTTAAGTGTTTATAAGTGTGAACATGGAGTCTGACATGGATGTTTTATTCGTGCACCCATACTGTATATGAGGATCATCATGGCATTGTCCCTGGCCTCTACCATTATATGTACTAGCAAATTTCCTAACGTATACCCTGTAGTACTCGAACCACCTCTACATGACACTCAGTGGCAGTAACATGTGCCTCAACTTATATCATGCTACTTCTGCTGATGGATTGCCAAGATCTTGTGTGTATCTGGAGCTAACTGTAAAATATATCTTCACCTGGCACCCCTGTAGATTAGCATAACTGTGGGTACTGCTACCCCAAAAGGATAGTCTCTTCTTCAGGGGGTACAAGTTGTGCACAACAAACAGTTTTTGAGCTATGTGGTATTCCCCTTCCCTTGCTGTAATGTTATTGCCTCATTATGTTGAATAGTTCAGCACGTGTCACTTCCTACAGAGTTATCCACCCACTATGGCATATGGGCCCTGCTAGTGCACTTTGTAACTGTGCTACTGTCCTGAGATTGAGTAATGAGAATAAGAGTAAGAATTATTGCATCAACACTAACAGCCACTTTGCTGTCGGCATCAGCCTGCTGTGGTGCAGTACTCTATGCAATTGTTTGTGGTTCTGAGCCTCTGAAAAAAAATGTCAAGATGTAAATGAAGCCTGTGGCATCTATATATGCTTTTTTCACAATTTACCATACAGTGTCTGTAGAGTCTATGCTACACCTGATGTTGATGGAGTACATGATGAGGAAATATTTAAATAGTTACATGGCAGGAACATCTAGCCAGAAAATAGCAAAATCAGCTAAACACCAACCTTCTGCACTACCCCTTTGTGAATGTTGTAGGTGTCTGAAAATATTGATGTCAACACCACCCTGAATAATTCCTGCAGCACCCTCCTCTGCATCAAAATATCCCCTCCTTATAGAGCAAAGGTACTTCTTTCTCATCCAGTGTTTAAAGGTTGGGGTGTGGAAGGTCCACAACCAGTGCTGCTATGAGCAATTACATTCTGCCTAGTGTTTTTCCTAGCACATCCCACTGCACTGTTCTTAGATGCAGTCTTCCTTGTATAGCATCTGTGCCAGCCAGTACTTGAATCTACACCTTAGCCGTTATCCTTTCTCCCTCATATTTAGGTTCTGGAAAGAAGACTGGGAAATGGATAGCTTGGCTTAAGGTAAACTTGGATGCCATCTTAGACATAAATGAAGCACTAGTTCTCAAGGACACCCATTTTTGATCCACCATAAGAGCTTGCCACTCAAACATTATTCTTGCAGACATCAGAGCAACTAGTAACATTGTTTCTCATGTTAAAAACCTGAAGTCTGCCTGATGAGTTGATTCAAATGTAACAAGAATGATTTTTTTCTAACACAAAATTAACGTTCCAAGGAGAATCCATCTGTTTTCTAGGAGGCTTTGTATACATCATCCATTTCAAAAACATTTTTACATGAGACTGCATTGAAAGTGGGGTATTCAGGGTCAGGTGCATTGAAATGGCCCCAAATGTATCTTGACTAAGACATGATAGAAAACCTTTTTCATTTACTGATAAATGATTTTATAGTATCGGGATTTCTTGCCTTCTACAATACCTACTGCACATTCTCAGAAAAATAAACTTAAAAACAATTCAAATTCTATCATCCAGGCAGTCAGATGTAGTTGTTTGGGGTCAGGATGTATCAAACACCCCTGCTCTTGTATGAGTAGATCCAGTCTGTGAAGAAGCTTATGGTAATTGCCACTGGCCATTTCCAAAAGAAGGAATAACTGCTGTTGTCTGGGCCAGAAGGGAGTCACCACAGTGATATGTTTATGTGTTTTGGTCTGTATTTTCTGTTCCAAAGATCCTGCACTTTTATCCTCATAAATGGTGCTCCCCAAGCAAAGTCTGAGGCATTTCTTATGACTGACTGTAATGGAGCCAAAAGGAGAATGGGAGACCTGGATTCTGAGAAATTTGGTGTCCCCACCCAACAAAAAAATCTCCATTTTCACAAATCCAAAAATTGGCATTTGAAATGTCTATGTCTATGTTGGGGGTCATACATATTTCAGGTACCACTGGAGTTTTCTCATGTAGAGTCTTACAAGTGGTATCATGAGAATCATAGATGCCATGAGGCCCAGAATCCTGAGGAATTCCACTGCTGAGACAATATTCTGGGTGGAAGAACACAGGAACAGCTCTACTTTTTTTCCTTGGAGAAAAAAAGCTCTTTGAAGTTTGGTGTTCATGAGACACTCCAGGAAAACAATCCTGTGGGAAAGGATCAGACCAAACTTTTATAAGTTCTCCTAAAACCTCAGTATGTGTAGGCAATCTCTTACCCAGGTGAAAGATTCCTGACACTTTGTAAAAGACAATTCAAAGATAAGCAAGTCATCTAAATCAGAAAAAAAATGTAAAAACCTTGCAGTCTGCAGTAGTCTAGAACAGGAGCTAGACACATTGCGAATACCCGTTGTGCAGTGAATAGACCAGATGGCAATGCATAGAACTGATAATGTGGTCTAGACACAGTAACCCTTAAGAAATATCTGAAATCTAGATCTGTTGTAATGTGATGAAATGCACCTTTTAAATCTAAGGTTACTATAAGACTCAAATGGGGAGTAATGGGTAATAAGCTGTAAAGTGACAACATTTTGAACTTGGGTATTATTTAAACAGGTTCAGAAAGGAAGGATCCAGAACTCGTCTCCAAGAATCTTATTTCTGTGGCACCAGAGGCATCTTTGAATAAAACCCTTCTCCTAATTGAGGAGGAGGAACAGCATCTATTGCTCCCTGGGAGGAAGGTATATGCTGAATGACAGGAGGGGAAAACTGTATGGTCTGGTGGATGTGGAGGAATCCCTCAAAAAGGAGAGACTGCCACATGTACCACATGCCACATGTACATGCACATGTACATGCCACATGTACCCTTGATGGCTTACTGTCAGAACACATCCATCTGAAACTATCTGTGGCAAAAGAGAGGAATGCAGGTTCAGACTTTCCAAAAGGACTGAAGGAGTGACACATTTGGAGGAGGAGGGAAGCTTTTCATATAGTTCTTCAGACTTGTTAGACTGTGTTTTGTTCTGGGGAGTTCCTGCTTTCTTTTTAGGACATCCCTGTCATTGCTTTTTAACTCATTACACCCAAGTGATGCCTCAAGGTGCATCTGCAGTTAACTCCTACTGGCAGCTCTAGGCATCCAATGTTACGTGTTCATATTTGCATCAATAATTGCAAAGCCATGCTATGTACAAGGTTTTAAAATATTTCATGTTAAAGCTTACACAATACCAAACTCAACTGCATTAATATTTGACTCTGCCTAGTGCATGTAAATAGATATTAACTGTTTTTTTATGATAGTGATTTAAATAGACATATTTTTTTACATTTTTTTCAAAATATCTCAACAACCAATTAAAACAGACTGAACAACTTAGCCTCATATGAAAGTTCTCAGCTAGATGAATAAAATGCTGCTAACAGTATGTATGTAACTTGGTTGCTGAGCTATTATACATTGTTTCCAAATATTACAAATGTGTTTACTGTGACTTACAAAATTCAGTTTAAGAGCTATAACCTAAAGAATATTACCACCCATTTGTGAAGGGCAAGCCACTTAGTTCCTTAATTTTGAATTGTCTTCTATTTCTCCTTTCTCCCTTTCCATTTTCAAAAAAAAAAAAAAAAAAATTGTAAGCTTGTTTCCTGCCTTTCCTGTAACTAGTCTACTCCAGATACAGATGTTGATTTGGGACCATATCTGATCTGGTGCTGCATGGTCCGATGCAGAAACTTAAGTTTCCGGCGGAGTGCAGGTTAGGCGTTCTGAAATATTTTAAGGCCACCCGTTTTCAATCGAAGTTAGCTATTTACCCGTTAAGGACCATTTTATAGATTTTCTTATAAGTAGCGGTTGGATGTGTTTGAAAGAAGTTAAGTTATTTTTCGCTTGTGGGAATTTATGCCTCATTAGGATTACCATACATGGCCTGACCTAGGAGCGCAACCTGGGCGGTTCTGGTGGCGTTGTTTAACAAGCGTACGGTTTAGGAAAAAATTCACTATTAAGGAGACGGTGTTTGGGGTTGTGAGTTGGAGTTTTGGGAAGCGTTGTGGCGGCAAAAATGCCGGCGGATTCTCGGCCCGCTTCAGCAGAGCCAGAGGCTGATGAAACTAAGGGACGGTTGATGGCGGTTAGGAGGTCGGACGTTTATGGCTTTCGAAACTCTGCAGGAGCCAGAGGCTGGTTCTGCTTCTTGGAGTCTTCAGCCCAGAGCTTTCCAGGGAGGATGGCCCTTCCTCAGGGGTAGGCCAGGCTTTCCCAAGGTAGTTAGACTGTTCTTCTTCTACCAGGTGGTTATTTCCTTTCCTTCTAGGCCAAAAGCTTCTTGGAGGTAGGCAGTTCAGAATTGGCTTCTCCATCTGGCATTTCACTTGAAGATTTGAAAGAGTATACTTCTTATTCTGATTCCTTTTGATAAGAGATTCAGGGTTCTGTGCCCTCCTGAGCTTAAGGTGGAGGTGAGTTCAGAGGCCTGCAGGGGTTCTGGCTGGCAGGGCGGGAATCCTCCACCTTCCAGATTTGCAGGGAGCCGCTCCCTTTTTCTGACCTCCATCCTGGCTCTTCCCCTCCTGCAGCTGGCATTCCCATGGTTTCCTCATTTCCAGAGACTTTCCAGGATTATCTGATTCAGGAGGATCTGAGCCAGGATTGCCTCTGACCTCCCCAAAGGCTTCCTGATGGTTCTTGTTTGGATCCATACTTAGTTGAGCTAGTTTCTCTTTTGCAGAAAACTCTGATTCTTGTTTTTTTAGAACCCTGTTCCCTGATACCTTGCCTCCTGCAGGCTAGGCCTAGATCCAAAAACTAAGTATCTTTTTAGAAGAGGGCAAGTATCTTTTAAGATGTTATTGCAAACCCTGTACTGTTTCTCAAGGGTTAAAACCTGTTACTTTGTCTGTGAAAGAAAAGAGCTGTTTATAACTGATAAAGGGGCAAGGGCTTTTGGATGAGAGGGAACAAAAGTGTGAGGCGTTCTGCTGTTTAGCCAACTGGGCGTTATTCTGTCAGTTTCTTTAACAACTGAATCAAAATTATCTCCTACTGTTGAAGTTGGGTGTGGATGCTCATGAGTGGCTGTATTTAGTGTCTGTGCTTGCTGGATTTAGCAGTGAGGTGTTGGTATGTGGTTTTTGTGGCAGTTAATTCTTTTGATTGGCTGCAGGCTACTCCCTGAGGTGGCTGCAGAATTTAGCTGGGAATGTTATGCCTGTAATTTGGATCACCCTTTAGTAGCTGATGTGTACAGTGGGATTTTTTGTGTGTCCTTGGTTTAAAGATGTGTTGAAAGATTTCACCTAAGAAGGCAAAGTGTTAAAAGAAAATTTGGAGGTGTAGCAGTCCAGTTTAGCTGGTAGAAAAGATTTTTTGCAGGTTGGATTTTGAAGTTCTATGAAAATTGGCCTACTAAGCTGGTCCTGGTAGCGTGGTACTGACAGACTCAGGAGGGTAGGTCTTAACAGGTGGTAGGAGGGTCAAGCTCCTGGTGATTTTATGAGGGTGACAAGCACAAGTTTCGACCCTCCACCTGGCTGGTTTCTTAGGGGTCACCAGTTCAGTCTTGTACCCAATGACCTGCTGGCTGCTGCAGTTCTTTCCTTTTACTCCAGCTCTCGGTCTGGAGGGAGTGGACAGATTTTCAAAACAAAATCAGCTACCGCGGTTAACAGATGGTAGCCCCCATCTATTTGCCCCGGTTTGGTTTTATTTCAGATGTTTCCCTGGGACCCTAAGGCATACCATTTGTTCGCCTTCCAAAGGAAAGGCGTTACTTACTCCAAATAGTTACTGGGCATAGAATCCATTATCAGAAAGGACAGAAAGGCCTAAGTTACCTCGATTATGTTCTACTACCAAAGTTAACCGTGAGAGCAAGTTTGAGGATCTATCTCTTAAAGATCTATTATCACCCAATTCTGCCCAAGTTCGTGATGTTGGCGTTTTAACTCTATGCTCTGCTTTGGGCAAGATCACTAACTTTAGATCTCAAAGAGCTTACCTATCTGTCTTCATAGGAACTATTAAGCAGGTTAAGCTCTTTTCAAGCTGGAATTGCAGCCTAGATCTCTGAGTTGCTCAGTTTCTGGCATTTGTAGGTAAAAATCTCTATCTGTGACTTCATTCTTGGAAAGGTGAGCTTCTAGTTGCAAATCTATCGCCTGCGGACGACTGCCTTTCTAACCTTACACAAAAGGAAGCCATTCTCTAGCTCTCAGAATATGTCTAAGCTATTCTAGTGATTGGAAAAGAGCCAGTCCTGCTAAGAGCAAAGTTAAGTCTAGTACCTCTAATACTTGGCCTGCCAAGTACGAGCTCAATAGACCAGCAGCCTTTCAAGAGAGACACTTAACACAAACAAAAGATCACTTTACTTTACTCAACTACAAAATCAAGTCAAGACCGTTATCAGGGTGAGGACGATCTAGGGCATCGTGCTTCATCTTATTCTGGTGCTTCAATGTGGGGTTCATGGCATCTTGTATTCTGGTGCTTCCCAGTACATGGACACAGGGGGAGGCTACAATGGACACTGTTCAAAAAAATAATACCTTGCCACTAATTTGGATTTTGTCATTCAAATACTCAGGAATACACAAAACAAGGGACTCTCTGCTGGCCCGACAGAGGTTAGTGGACAATGGACTCTCTCTACTTTCCGGACGAAGCTTAGGGATAAGTGGATAGAAAGAAAGGACATTACACGGCGTGTATAACTAATGGTGCAGCATCATAGACACGCAGGAGATGGGCAGCATCAGATTTGCATACATGTAGGAAGGAATTACACTTCTTTGGTCAACACAGACTCACAAACTGTCACTTCTTCCAGGGCAGGTCAACGCCAGCACAGAACGGCTCACTGTCCAAGCAATGACAAGGGATGAGGAACGCCATTGCGCCTCTCGCTCCACGAAAAAGGTTTTTGCTGGAGGGATGGTTTCTGCAGAGAACAAAACAGTTCTTTCAGGCAAGGTTTCTAAATCTTCACAGAACCACGAGCTTCATAAATTAAACGAACAAATCAGAAATCTCGCTTCTCAGTGTCTTGGGAACTCAGACATGAAGCAGACAAAGAACACCAGTTATTCACAGCAAAAACTTCTCACTAAAAGGTTTCATCACACTTTTCAAGGGATGCTCTGGCTCAGACACAGGCAAAGTGGATGCTCTTCCTTTCCTGTTGGAAAAAGTGCTGTTATGTTGCCTCCTTTCATTTCTGCCTCTGATGATGTGCTCCAGCAACTCTCGGCACAACTGGTACTGGTACCTGAGAGAAGGAGTAGCTCCCAGATCCATGGCCTACCTGATTGATTATCTCATCTAGGAGTCTCAGGCCTCCCATTCATCTTATGATTCAATCTCAAGCCATCTCAGGCGGGGCAACAGCCTGGCTCATTGTCATCAAAAACACGAGCCTCCTCAACTGCCTCAAACCATTTTTCTGGTGATTCATGGAAGTTAGAACTGTGCAAGAAAGGAAATGCAGAAAATGAAAGGAAAAGAAGACTGCAACAGATTTTCAGATTTCGCATGATTGTTAATTTAGATGAACTTCTTCCAATATCTTACTGAGTTATTTCCTTTCCTTGAATTTTATCTGACGGTAAGATAATTTCCTTTCATTTCAGCTCCATTTGTCTTTGACTTTTGTTTGTTTCATCTTTGTTAGCTTCTTTCTTAGCATTGTGAAAATATAAGACCCCCCGGCAGAAACATACTCCTGGCTGGGGTCTCAATTGTGCTTTGGAACTCACTCCTACAACTGCTTGAGCCTCTGCGGCTACTGAACTGAATTGAATACTTACAATGGAGACTGCTTTCTGGTGAAGACTTCTGCTGGAAGAGATTGTCTACTGCTTTGCACCTGGCAGTAGCCTTTTTTGATTCCATAGGAGGATGAGGTGTTATTCATACTAATCCCTTTTTTATGCCGCAAAGTTTGCTTTAATCATTAAGTTCATTTGTTCCTTTTTTGCCTACTTTTATGCAGACCCCCAAAATTAAAGGGAAAGATTTTGCTTTTAAAAGATGATGTACACAGGCATTTGGTTTTTATTATTTACTTGAGGCTATGCAGGCGATCTCAGCAGTTGTTTGTTTCTTTTTGCTTTTGTTTCATAAGGGCAAGCCTGTGTCAAATTTGACTATCCATAGGTGGATTGGGTTTTGCATTTGTTTTTGTCTTGGTCCTCCTATTCCAGATTTGATTTGGGATTAGGCCTGGCATGGCTGAGACTACTGGGCTTATTTAACAGGCCTTAGGGGTAGGGTAGCAGGGCCATGTTTTAGGTTCAGTGCAGTTCAGTGCAGCATTTCTCTACTCTATTTTCATGGCCTATCTTTCTCTAGTCTGTCACTCTAAGTCTAGGGCTGGTTTTGCCAGGCTGTTTTCAGCATGGCTTTTACTTATGATTGCCTTGACTCCCTAGCCTCATCGCCCTCCCTTACCCTGCAGTTGGGAAGGACCCAAGCATGAGGATGTGAACGAGTACAGTTTGACCAGTTTTGTACCTGCTATAAACGATGTTCCAGGATCCACCTGCCTGTTACCCTCCCCTCCCTCCTGTGTTTAGGGGTGGTTGTGGGAGTGAGGTTATGGTGATATATTTTGTATATATTTTTGTATATATTGTACATATTGTGATAAAGGCAGTTTTTTTTCTCTTGTTTTCTTAGGGGTCTTCTGACCTGACATCTGGGGCAAGAAAAGATATGGGCCGTCGGTCATCGCGCGGTAGTACCCTACCCCTGGCGCGTCGGTCTGACCGCTGCCCAACGTATACCTCTCTCTTCGAACGACGACGACCAGATGGACTACCCAATAGTAAGGACTGCAGCAATGTGGATCCTCGAACATCTACATTTATGGTAGGTACAAAACTGTACTATTTGCTGTATCCAGGATGGTTTGTAAGCTTCTGAGCCCCCCCCCAAGCCTTTCTGTGTTGGAGGGAAGCCTTCTAGCTTATCAGTGGGAGTGGTAAGCACTAGGTAGCCCATCTACCACAAGTGTGGCTTCTGGCCCAGAAATTGTAGTTTATTGGACATTTGGGCAGTTTTTCCATCTCTTTCAACTTTCTGGTTTAAAAGCTTACGTTTGCGCTCGTGTCCCACATTTCCTGTAACTAGTCTAGTCCAGATACAGATTTTCTGTATCCAGGACTGCTTGTAAGCTTCTGAGCCCCCCAAGCCTTTCTGTGCTGGAGGGAAGCATTCTAGCTTATCAGTGGGAGTGGTACCCATGAACTACCACATAAATGGCAGTCTACTTAATGCCGAATGTGTGATAAGAGACCTTGGGACCCAGGTGGACAGTAGTCTCTCTTTTGATAATCAAATCGCCACAGTAGTCAGGAAATCCTTCTATGTGGCACACCTTATCACAAAAGGGTTCTCAACCAGGAAAAAAAGAGGTCATTGTTCCCCTCTACTCGGCACTCATTAGACCCATTATAGAGTACAACGCCCCTTTTGGAATGTAACTCACAAGACATCTGCAGCAGCTAGAAAGGCCACAGAAGTACCTCACAAAGAGGATTACTGGCCTCAAACAGATGCCCTACACTGACCGTCTCAAAAAACTCCAGATTTACTCTGTAGCATATCGCCTACTCCGAGGATATCTCTGCCTAACATATAAAGCTATGTTAAACCCAGAGCCATTGGACATGCCCCACCTAAAGAAATCCCAATCCCTCTGAGAGCTCATGTGCTCTAGGGACCTAAACCTTGTCACCACAATAAACAGGACATGCTGGAGGGATAGATTCCTGTCCCAGAGACTTCCTATACTCTGGAACAGGCTACCCATCTATGTCAGGCAAAGTTCCTCATTAGCACTCTTCAAGAAAAATCTTGATGAGTGGATGGGAAATAGGAAATACACCCCGGGGATCATTTCTGTAGCTCTGCTCTACAGGGGTACAGGAAATTAACTTTCTTGGCTGGCATAAGCCAGGGAATCTTGTTGGCTAGGCTTACTTAGGCCTTTGGGCTGATAACCTAGTACCTACCTATGAACCTATAAAAGTAGTTTGTGCTGAAATGTTTGCCATTTATACTTCTTTTCATAATTTCTGTGGTTCCAAAGATATGAATATTTATTTGAAATGTGAGGACATAATTTGATTCTGTCAAAAGGCTTAGGCTCCGCCCATTGGAAGTTACAGTGCAAACTTCTTGAGCTCCGTTTCAGTGAATGAGTTAAAAGACTGCTCACCAGTGGCTTGCTGGTTATGTTTGTTTTTCTTTTTAAAGAATTTTGTAGTGAGAGCATTAAAACCCATAAAAATCAGATAGTTCCCTTGAATCAGCTTTCACATCAACACATGAAACACTACAGTCTTAGGTCCAAAAACTCTATCCAATGCAGAATTAAAAATGTCATTATCAACTTCTGGGAGATTTTAAGAATGCTGCTAAACAAACCTCCTTATAACAGTTCAAATAGCAGCAGCCCTGGAAGTGGCATCAACAGAATTGTATCGTAATTTCAGACATTAGATAGCCACTTGAGATGCAGAAGCAACAAAATTACACAAAACAAATTTGTCCTCAGAAGAGGAAGACATGCCAAAATATTATCATATTCTGAAAAGAGATGGGAATAAACTTTGACAATATAAGCTTGGCAGTTGAGAATCCTAAAAACAAGTGTAGCAATGATTAGACGTTTTCCCTAATCTATCAAAAGCCTTTTCGGGATTGGTAGTACAGTAGAGGTAATTTACAACATATTACAGTACTAGTAAAACAGAGAATGGAACAAGTAAGACAAGTTAACTGCAGTCAGTCAGAAATGAAATGTGTTGTAACTTTGATTAGAAACTACAGGTGATATTAGCATTTGAGTACGTCCATAACATCTCACTTGAAAGGTTAAGATTAATGCTATATTAATCAGTTTTGAGAATATAAGGATCATATGGTTATTTGTTTCCTTTTAACAGTAATTATCATTAACCAAATGTTTAGCAGCAGATGGGTTTACCAGAGCAGTAGCTGTTGGGTCAGATCTGGGATGAGTATATAAAAACTTGGGAACTTAATGCAACGTTTCTGCTTTCTTGGCAGCAGATGACTGACTGTCAGGCAAGTTGCAGACTGTGACAAAAATATCCTACAGAGCTGAAAGAGCATGAGGAATTGGGATATATTTTATCAATTCCAGTTGGAATAAGTCATAATACTTTCTTAAGGACCGAAAATATCTTGGTATTCTCACTGAAACAGTTGACTCATCCTGGAAACAGTTTCAGAAAAAGAGATTCTTTCAAAGGGAATGGTTGAAACCACAATGCCCTCAGAATCTACATCAGAAGCCTGGAGAAAGAAAACAGAATCTGTCTTTTCACAATCCTGTCCAGTGTAACTTATGAGAAGAGATATGTCCAAGTTTTTGTTTCCTTTTGACAGGAATTTCTGAGGAAACTGACCCATGTTTGCTAGGAAAAAAATCCCTAGTGATGGGCATATTTTTCTGGCTTTGCAGAGTGACATTCCCTACCAGGATCGACAATAGTGTCTCTCCCTTGTCCATCAAGGGCACTTCAACAGCTGCATAGGATGTGTCTAACCCTCAGTCCATGGTGGCTATAGGGACTAGGTGGATGCCAGAGAAAAAGATGAATGGTCTGGGGAATCGGTTTTGGCCACAGTAGAGTCAACCACTTGTGGCTAAGACTTTTTAGCAGTTTGTTTTGGTGTAAAGGCTATTTAGCACTTGTCTTTCTGTAGATGGAAGAAGAAAAAGCAGAGGAGCGTGTAGTTTGTTACATGGTTAAGCAAAAAAGATGCCTAATTCCCAGGTAAGCCTGGCAGTAGTGGTCTGTAAAATGGGTAAGTTTTAAAAGTAATATTTTTTCCCATTAAAACACAGTAAAATTAATTTTAAGCACATAATTCAGCCCCAAAATACCACAGAAAAAGTAGTTTAAAATTAGTTTTAACATTTTTTTACCACAAAAGTAAACATGTGGGTCTCCTTTCTAAAAGTAATTAAAAATAATGTGACCGTCATTAGAAACACATTTCATGGCTTTAAAAATAAAGTTTTACTGAAGAGGTAGGGTGCCTAGAGAGGAGTTGTGGTATTGTATGAGGAAGTCGGGAGTGGCAGAGAAGTATGTAAGAGTGGTACAGGATATGTACAAGGGTAGTGTGACAGTGGTGAGATCTGCAGTAGGAGTGACAGATGCATTTAAGATGGAGGTGGGATTACATCAAGGATCAGCTCTGAGCCCTTTCTTATTTGCAGTGGTGATGGACAGGTTGACAGACTAGATCAGACAAGAGTCCCCATGGACTATGTTTGCAGTTGACATTGTGATATGTAGTGAAAGTAGGGAACAGTTTGAGGAGACCCTGGAGAGGTGGAGATATGCTCTAGAGATGGAGAGGAATGAAGGTCAGCAGGACTAAGACAGAATATATGTGTGTGAATGAGAGGGAGGATAGAGGAATGGTGAGGATGTAGGGAGTAGAGTTGGCGAAGGTGGATGAGTTTAAATACTTGGGATCAACAGTTTAGAGTAATGGCGAGTGTGGAAGAGAAGTGAAGAAGAGAGTACAGGCAGGGTGGGGTGGGTGGAGAAGAGTGTCATGAGTGATTTGTGACAGACGAGTATCAGTAAGAGTGAAAGGGAAGGTCTACAAGAGAGTAGTGAGACCAGCTATGTTATATGGGTTGGAGACAGTGGCACTGACAAAAAGGCAGGAGTCAGAGCTGGATGTGGCAGAGTTAAAGATGTTAAAATTTGCACTGGGTGTGACGAGGGTAGAAAGGATTAGGAATAAGTATATTAGAGGGTCAGCCCAGGTTGGATGGTTTGGAGACAAAGCCAGAGAGGCGAGATTGCGTTGGTTTGGAAGTGCTGAGGAGGGATACTTGGTGTATTGGGAAAAGGATGCTAAGGATGAAGCTGCCAGGTAAGAGGAAAAGAGAAAGGCCCAAGATAAGGTTTATGGATGTGGTGAGAGAGGACATGCAGGTGGTTGTGACAGAGCAAGATGCAGAGGGCAGGAAGAAATGGAAACATGATCCGCTGTGGTTACCCCTAATGGGAACAGCTGAAAGAAAAAGAAGAAGAAGACTGAAGAGGAAAGATTTCTTTCATAAAAAGTAAAGTGGAATTTTTTTTTCCCTGAAGAGAACATATCTGCCTGTCAATGGAGCAGTGTTAGGTGACTGTAACTCCTCAAAAGCATGCAAGAGGAGTTTTCTTTGGTGGCAGGAAGGCTCTGCAGGGCTTGGAACCCAAAGCTGACTTTTTAGTATGCTCAGTTGGAGATGACTAATGGTTTGAATCCATGGATGGTGCCCAGAAAGCTTTGGAAGCTGGCTGGCTGTTACATTCTTACCAGGATATAACCCTTATAGCTAGGACTTACTGCAGGGATCTATATGCTGAATATCTGTTAGATTTTATGTTTTGGGGTTCTCTGATGTGTTTCTACTGTTGAGTTTTCCATCTTAAGGACTATGTCAGCAGCTGTGTCTTTTTCTTAACATTCTGCTACCTTACTTAGGCTATACCATGATGTCTCTTGCCCTATTTTGAGGTGCACTAGTCATTTGATTCCCCAATTCTTGCTAACAGTTTGCTTTGTTTCTGAATCACTTCTAGTGCATACCATCACAAAGTTTTCTTGCTTGCTGTCTCTTTACATGCTTATCTTTGCTTTGTTCTTGCTATAATTTGTTCATATTAAAAGTATTTCAGGAACTGCCTTTTATGCCTGAACCAGATAGAGAATGACTAGTTCTGGAATTTGCTGTAGGGCTTCCCCATGAGGCTAGGCAGGAGCCAGAGAGGAGAAAGGAAGCTGAACTTGGATTCCAGCATATATCCTCCCCAAGGTTCAGCGTGCTTATCTTGACCTCTGAGTACTCACTGGTGCTAAAACCATGCTTGTGTGAGGGATGAACAGCTTACCTTTCATCTCTTGGTATTTGTGGTAATAGACATGTCTTTTAGCATTCATGCTTGAAACTGAGAACAAGAGGGAACATGGTATCTTTTCCCATACTAGAATCTACAGTTGGTAGACCATCTCACATGGATCTGACTGTTGAGCCCCTAATCACCATGGCCCATTCTGGCTTGTGGAGGATTTGCTCCTTTTATCTCTACTCAAGCTGTTAGCTGCAGGTGAAGAATGGACAGGAATTCCCCGGTACTCCGATTCAGGGTAGGTCTTCTTTTAAGCATGCATTGGCATTAGATATTTATTGTCTGACATTTGGAGGTAGGTGTCCAAACAGATGAGGGCTGTCCTTTCATGAGCAGAGTTCAACATTTGCAGGGAATTCTGTATAGTCCTCTTAGGCACCAATGTTAGCCATGGTGTTTTACATTGCATGTTTTGCGATTTTTAAGCTTCCATCTAATATTTTAAGCCAACTTGCCATACATAGAATAGGGGCTGGTCATCACTTTGAGTCTTTAACTGGGGATTCCTCCCACTGTTTCTCATTATGTCCACTGGCTGAAGAGTGTGCTGCCACCTGTGATCTGTACAATTGTGTGAATCCTGGTCTTTCCATGCAGTTGGTGTGGTCTTCCCTAGGATGGTCATTTTCTCTTTTTATCAAGGATAGACTCTGCCGTTGGTTGGAGATTAGAAGAGTATATAGTTTTCTCTAACATTTGTCTACCTGTGCATGAGAGTATTCTTCTGACTTGAAAAGGCCATATTTATCTATTTATTTATTTATTTTTGCACAAGTAGGTATATTCTCAACCATTACCTGATAATAAAAAGTAAGTGAGAAAAACAATAGTAATTAATCAAATTTGTAAAATATTTGTGGAAGGGGGGGATGAAACAAAAGCAATGCCAGACTATTATTATTATTATTAAACAGAACAACATTCCAGAAAGCTGAATGATACAAAGGGGCAATAGAAAAAAAGCAACTGTGAAAGATGGAATGGTATGGTAAGGCTGTCACATACAAGCACCTATAATACCAAACAGGTTGTTAGTAACACACACACACACACACACACACACACACTACACCCACCTCACTTAGTAAGGGGGGGAGGTTGGCAAAATGGTTAAGGTGTTTAACTTACAGACACAAGGTGCAGGGTTTGATTATCAATTGGTTAGGCCTAAAAATGGCCCACAAGGGCAGTTAGCCTAGTACTAAAAACTATGAACCTAAAAAAAAAAAAAAAATACATGCTGGAAGGATAGATTCTTGTCCCAGAGACTTCCCATACTCTGGAACAGGCTACCCATCTATGTCAAGCAAAGTTCTTCATTAGCACTCTTCAAGAAAAATCTTGATGAGTGGATGGGAAATAGGAAATACACCCTGGAGATCACTTCTGTGCCTCTGCTCTACAGTGGCACAGGAAAATAACTTTCTTGGGTGGCGTAAGCCAGGGAATCTTATTGGCTAGGCTTACATAGGCCCGTGGGCCGATGGCCTAGTACCTACCTATGAACCTATAAGGAGTATACTCATAGACCAACATTTGCAGAGGCTCCCAGATGTAATCTCCTGAAACCATAAAGACCTCCTAAACATTCCATTATAAAAAGTGTCCTCAACAAAACAACACCAAGCAAGACACACGCTGCCACATCCCACAGTATCTCAACTTCTAAGCCCATGAAGCATACCACCACACAACCCAAACCTTTGGTCATAGGACACTCATTTGAAAGACACACAAATGTTTCACTCACCACACTAACTAAGGAGAGAGTCACCATCAGCTGTCTATCAAGGTCAAGGATCTGACAATTCACGCATGCACTCAGGTCATTGGATCGCACGTACCAGAATGATTCTGTATAGCCCGTGTGGGAATAAATGTTCTGAAAAGAACCTCCCTGGATGTATAAAAAATGATATGGTGGAGATCTTGGATTATCTGTCCAGGCTGGTGTGAGCCTAGCATCGAGCAGCATTCTACCTTCTCCAAGGGTGATGCCACAGTATGAACTGAAGATGATGGACTGCACTAATTAACCATATATGGTTTTGATTTTTTTCTTTTTTAATTTGGCATTATTTCTTTCACAATGAATTTAAAGTTATACAGTAAAATAATTTGCAATATGAAAAATGTCTATGCTGGTGTTAATATGGCACTTAAACATAATGTGTTGGCAATCCTTCAGAATAGGTATATGCAGGCTCTACATAATATTACAGTCTCCATACAAATGGTATTAATTGACAAACATAAAGTTCAAGTGGAACTTAAAACTTAGTACATAATATGCATGTTGAGAATGAGTCTCTTGAAGAAATATAATACAATTTGTTTATATAAGTATAATTCCTGTTTGAAAAAGAAATTGATGAATATGTGATTGTACTAATACTACAAAGTTGAAAGTGAATTCTCAGACTAAAATGGTTGTGTCTATAATATTATTAAATGTAGGAGCTTGACTTTATTTATAGAGGTGTTTAAAGTTCAGAAACAGAATTTATGAGAACCTATGCAAACATTGCTTGTAGTATGGTATATTAAATGTAGCATTGTACTATTGTTCATTCTTTGATCAACATCTGTCATCATTTGGTTATATCTAATTGTAGGATGGGTCAGATATGGTTTGTAGTTATGCTGTCCTAAATATGTAATATATTTTCTAGATGTTTGATGCCAGGGAGTATGGTTTTTGCTGTTCATGTTATTAATTTGTGTGCCCTTATCTTTGCATATGAGAAGTGAATACATCATAAATAGACAGCTATGAAGTAATAGTTTTTATAGTCAAGAGATAAGTAAACTCTTTACTTAGATTACTGAGGTTAACTATATAACTATATTATATTGGAATAGATTAGAGATTGGCATATATAATAGATTAGTTTTAAATTGTTATATTGTAGCACACAGAGTTCTCAAATATGTTTTTCTTTTGACATTATTGATTTATTAAACAAATTAGATGCTTATTTATAAATTGAATAGATGTGAATACTTGCGTCTTTCGGCTTTTCCCAGTTAGGGGTCGCCACAGCGGAACTCCGGTCCGCTAATGATTGGTAGTTAATTTTTACATGCCGAGTTACCAGCCCTGATGCACAACCTTCAATGAAGGTATGCCCATTCACGCATGTCTCCACACAGAAGATGCTCTTGCTGAGAATCGAACCGGACAGTGTCTTACTGTGAGGCGACAACGCTACCGCAGCACCACCACCGCGGAATATACATTTGAATATTGAATATATTTACTACTAGAAACAAAGTATGTTGTTTTGGCAATATTAATTTGTTGATGTTCATTGTCATAAGAACCTACCAAAAGACCAGAGACCTCCCAAGTGCAAACAACCTACACATACTGGTACATGAACAGAATCCATCACTATATATCACAGCACACATATCAGTGTCTCAGCAATTAAGCCCCAAAGGCAAAACACCTCAAAACCTAATGTCCTGCTCATAGGTGACTCAATAAGGAGAAACACAGATTTTCCCCTTACCAGGATGGACAAGGAAAAGGTCATGGTAAACTGCCTGTCAGGTGGCAGGATCCGTCAAATCACACATGCACTCAAGTCACTTAGCAACAGTTACCATTATGACTTTCTTATAGTACTTGGAGTGAATGACTTGAGACATACCTCTCTGGATTATATGAAGAGAGACATGACTGAACTTTCAGTCTGTGTCCCAGAAAGATATGCACCTAGCCATAAGCAGCATTCTACATTCACCTAGAATGATGCCACAATACAGACAAAAATTGACTGAGTGCAATAATTAGCTTAGCTTCTGGTGTCACTCCAGTATCTGACAGCCTAGGCAGACATGGTCAGCAGACCATGCTGCTTTGCTAGAGATGGCCTTCACTTGTCTCCTCAAGGCTTTCAGATACTGGCAAAGACACTTGCCTCACCCATACTGCCTTTTATAGAAAATGTCAAAACAACAAAACTTCCAATGTAAAAAAAAAAAAAAAATCCACTAGTCTAGAGACAAACTCAAGGTCATGTTGCTTAATGTTAGGAGCCTAAACAGTAAACTGCACTCCCTGGAAGCACTCCTTATCTTGGAAGATGCTGACATCTATGCAGTCACAAGGACATGAATTAAGGCCACAGAGAGCACCATGGCCATACAATGCTTTCACATGTTCACACATGAAAATGAGCATGAAAGAACCAAAGGTGGAGGTGCATCGGTCTTAAATTCAAATACACGTCAAGACTGGTAAAACTGTATGACTCTCTTAAGCTACTCCAGGTCCAAAGAACTATAGGCAAAATATCCTACCATGTTATAGCAAGTTACATGTCCCCCACCATGAAACAGGAGAAGCACACCACCTATCTGGACTTGCTAGAGTCAGTATACAGCCAATCACATTCGTCATGGGAAATATCAGCTATCCTTCCAACTGACTGGGCGACTTATATAAGCACAAACATGATCGCTCTGAGGTTCCTGGATTTTGTTAATTCAAATGCCTTGGAACAGTTAGTCTGCACCCCCATAAGGGGCTGAAATGTTCTAGACCTAGTGCTCGGGGTCACTACACTACCTCGTGTGTGTTTCCCTCCCTGGTAAGGTCAGACCATAAATTGGTCTCATTTGAGGTAAAGCTCGGACCTGATAACCCCACAGGAGCAAAAAAAACTGAAACATTTCTCCAAAGCAATCTATAGCCTACTAAGCAATGGTATAAAAAGTTTCAAAGCCCCTGCTAACACAGCCAACAATGACTCATATGCAGAAGAGTAAACAAATGCCCTATGTAGCCACTTAAACAAATGTATTGACTCAGCTGTACCTGACAGGATTAAAACCAGGTCCTCCCCCCAAAAAAACAAGACACCTTAGTGGACTGCAAGTATAAATAAGTTATATAACAAAAGAGAGAAATTGACAGTTCAGAACAAGAGGGAACTTACTCAACAGAGGAAGAATACGCTCCACAGCTTGAACAAGCAAATCAGATATCTTGTAAAGTCCTCTAAGGCCAGTTATGATATTAAGTTAGCATTCCTAGCTAAGGACAGCCATAAGGCATTCTTTAGCTACATCCAAAACCTAAATTGGAATGCCCAGCTGTGTGCCAAACTTATAGTATAGTGGATGGTGCCACTCATACTGAACCTGAGGAAATTGCCAACCTGCTAGCTGACAGATTTGGCAATAACTTCACCCCGTATCACCACCATCCATACCCCAAAGTATTCCTGATGCCAGTCCACTACAGACTATCTCCAAAGAACAGATCACACAAGCACTCTCCAAGACCAAAAACATGGCTTCTATGGGATCAGATAACATCCCAGCTGCTTATAAACAATGAAAAACAAGACCTAGTGGAACCACTTGGTACTCTCTTTAACCATAGCCTGAGCACTGGCTTTGTTCCAACAGAGTGGAGAAGAGCAGCAGTAATCCACTTGCACAAAGGGGTCCATCAACCAATCCAGGAAACTATTGACCCATAAGCCTAACCAGCCATATCTGCACGGCCATGGAAAGAATCATCATGGACCACATCAATAAGGATACAGGTGTCCTTCAAATGACGCAACCCAGTTTGGGTTTGTCAAGGGTAGATCTTCCTTATTAAACCTGGTGGACTATTTTGAGAATGTCACCAAAGCCCTGGATGAGAGCAAAGTAGTATACACAGCCTATCTTGATTTAGCCAAGGCGTTTGACACAATCACTCCACAGGGGTACAGTATTTGTCAGCATGGGAAGATATGATCTACAGACCACATGACGGTATGCACCTGTGCTTTCTTGGCTTTCAAATATTGAATAAAATATTATCCTCCCCAGTGTCACTTTTTTTGGTAGCATTGTCGCCTCACAGTAAGACGTTGTCCTGTTCGATTCTCAGCTAAAACGTCTTCTGTGTGGAGACATGCGTGAATGGGCTTACCTTAGTTGAAGGTTGTGCGTCAGACCTGGCAAGTCGGTATGTAAAAATCTACTGCCAATCATTAGCGGACTGGTCACCGGAGTTCCACTGTGGCGATCCCTAACCAGGAAAAAGCCGAAAGATACAACAACTAAACTGAAAAAATGTCTGTCTTTAGAAACAACAGCCATTGAAAATCTGAAGATATTACTGCTGAATGTCTCTAATTCAAACAGAAAACCTGTAAAAGGTTCATCTTCCAGGCCCATGCTTACAGTTATCAAGGGTATCAGAACTTGTTAGAGATTTGGGATGCATGGCTAGGCTTAAAACGGCCATTGTGTTCATTAGCCTAGTAAACACCTATGAACCTATGAATGCCAGGAGCCAAAACAAGAAACATCCAAGCTCTCTTCAATTTGGAGAATGCAAACATTTGTGCATTTATCAAGACATGGTTTAAAGCCATGGAGAGCACCCCAGCAGCACTGAGCTACAATGCCTTTCACTCATTTTGATGACCTACTGCACAGGTAGGGACTAAGGGTGGAGGTCTCTTGATTTACATCAAAAACAGTCATACCTCAGGACTGGTCAAACATGATTATGTGACATGACTGAGCTCCTCCACATGCAAATTTTCATAGGCAAATTTCTATGCCATATTCCTGAAAACTGTAGAGCCTCCTCTATGATCCAGTAAACCCATAACACTTAAACTTACCAGAGTCGCTCACCATTCAATCCAATACCATATTTCTGGGTGACTAACTGCATCACTATAAAATGGGAATCATGCTCAACCCCATACATACTAGCCCAGAGATTCCTGGACTTTGTCAACACAAACACTCTGGATGAGATAGTTCATATGCCCATTAAGGGCGAGAATATACTGGATTTGGTCCTCACTAAAGCTACATCCCACCACTGAAATGTCCTTTCTGGTGAGGTCAGGCCATTAAACTATATTCTTTGAAATAAAAACAAAACCCAAGACTCCTGCTAATCTTATTTCACAGAGACCCTTTACAGTCATGTCAGTAGATGCATAGAAACTTGCAGTTTTAAAAGTACTGTATTTTTATTTTTTCTGTTTCCTAATTGTGTGTTTCATTGAACAGTGTGCTGTGTGTCTCTCTGCTATAAGAGGGGGTGGTGGTCTTATAACTTCTTTGTATCTGATATGTAATAGCCTAGATGCCTTCCTCTGTACTTTAAGTGCTAGCCACAAAGTTTGAGAAATCATTTTATGCTCAACTTCTGAGAGACTTGCTTGGCTACAATAATTTGCACTAGAAGCTGAAGTTAAGTTTAATTTGCAGTAGTGTATTTTAGTCTTCTGTTAAGTACAAACTTGCAGTTTTAAAAGTACTGTATTTTCATTTTTTCTGTTTCCTAATTGTGTGTTTCATGGAACAGTGTGCTGTGTGTTTCTCTGCTATAAGAGGGGGTGATGGTCTTATTACTTCTTTGTTATCTGATATTTAATAGCCTAGTGGGCTTCCTCTGTACTTTAAGTGCTAGCCACAAAGTTTGAGAAATCATTTTATGCTCAACCTCTGAAAGACTTGCTTGGCTTCAGTAATCTGCACTAGAAGCGAAGTTAAGTGAAAGTTGCAGTAGTGTATTTTAGTCTTCTGTTAAGTACAAACTTGCAGTTTTAAAAGTACTGTATTTCTATTTTTTCTGTTTCCTAATCATGTGTTTCTTGGAACAGTGTGCTGTGTGTCCCTCTGCTGTAAGAGGGGTATGGTGGTCTTATCACTTCTTTATTATCTAATATTTAATAGCCTATAGGGCTTCCTCTGTACTTTAAGTGCTAGCCACAAAGTTTGAGAAATAATTTTATGCTCAACTTCTGAGAGACATGCTTGGCTACAATAATCTGCACTAGTCTTCTAAGTACAAACGTGCAGTTTTAAAAGTACTGTATTTTCATTTTTTCTTTTTCCTAATTGTGTTTTATTGAACAGTGTGCTGTGTGTCTCTCTGCTATAAGAGGGGGTGGTGATCTTATCACTTCTTTGTTATCTGATATTTAATAGCGTAAAGGGCTTCCTCTGTACTTTAAGTACTAGCCTCAAAGTTTGAGAAATCATTTTATGCTCAACTTGTGAGAGACATGCTTGGCTACAAAAATCTGCACTAGAAGCTGAAGTTAAGTGAAACTTTCAGTAGTGTATTTTAGTCTTCTGTTAAGTACAGACTTGCAGTTTTAAAAGTACTGTATTTTCATTTTTTTCTGTTTCCTAATTGTGTGTTTCATTGAACAGTGTACTGAGTTTCTCTCTGCTATAAGAGGGGTGGTGTTATCACTTCATTGTTATCTGATATTTAATAGCCTAGAGGGCTTTGTCTGTACTTTAAGTGCGAGCCACAAAGTTTGAGAAATCATTTTATGCTCAACTTCTGAGAGACTTGCTTGGCTACAATAATCTGCACTACAAGCTGAAGTTAAGTGAAACTTGCAGTAGTGTATCTTAGTCCTTTGTTAAGTACAAACTTCCAGTTTTAAAAGTACTGTATTTTTATTTTTTCTGTTTCCTAATTGTGTGTTTCATTGAACAGTGTGCTGTGTGTCTCTCTGCTAAAAGAGGGGGTGGTGGTCTTATCATTGATTGCTTATCTGATATTAAATAGCCTAGAGGGCTTCCTCTGTACTTTAAGTGATAGCCACAAAATTTGAGAAATAATTTTATGCTCAACCTCTAAGAGACTTGCTTGGCTACAATAATCTGCACTAGAAGCTGAAGTTAATTGAAACTTGCAGTAGTGTACTTTAGTCTTCTGTTAAGTACAAACTTGCAGTTTTAAAAGTACTGTGTTTTCATTTTTTCTGTTTCCTAATTGTGTGTTTCATTGAACAGTGTGCTTTGTGTCTCCCTGCTATAAGAGTGGGTGGTGGTCTTTTCACGTCTTTATTATATGATATTTTATAGCCTAGAGGGCTTCCCCTGTACTTTAAGTGCTATCCACAAAGTTTGAGAAATCATTTTATGCTCAACTTCTGAGAGACTTGCTTGGCTACAATAATCTCACTAGAAGCTGAAGGTAAGTGAAACTTGTAGTAGTGTATTTTAGTCTTCTGTTAAGTTCAAATTTGCAGTTTTTATAGTACTGTATTTTCATTTTTTCTGTTTCCTAATTGTGTGTTTCATTTAACAGTGTGCTGTGTGCCTCTCTGCTATAAGAGGGTGTGGTGGTCTTATCACTTCTTTGTTATCTGATATTTAATAGCCTAGAGGGCTTCCTCTGTACTTTAAGTGCTAGCCCCAAAGTTTGAGAAATAATTTTATGCTCAACTTCTGAGAGACTTGCTTGGCTGCAATATTCTTCACTAGAAGCGGAAGTTATGTGAAACTTGCAGTAGTGTATTTTAGTTGTCTGTTAAGTACAAACTTGCAGTTTTAAAAGTACTGTATTTTCATTTGTTCTGTTTCCTAATTTTATGTTTCATTGAACAGTGTGCTGTGTGTCTCTCTGCAGTTAGTTCCTCAACCACCCTCCATGTTCTTGTGTTGGTATTAGTGTTGGTCGCTCTTGTGTTGGTATTAGTGTTGGTCGCTCTGGAATTGCCTGCCCCTCCTGTTAGTCTGTATTAGAACACTACTCCTGGTTCCGTCTCATTTGCTCACTTAACCGAGTACAGTGAGATCAAATTCTGAATCTAGTGTTCACTCTACTTAATACAGAGAGAAGATTTGAGAAGGCCAACCCACTTAGGTTCTTCCTTCCTCTCTCCTTGCACTTAAAAAAAAATTGCACTTTATTCATCTGCTTTTACTGTATTTGTTTTACCTCCTACTTCATTTTGCTTTTTTTAAAATACTCAATTTTATTTATTCTGCTGCATTTATTACTGCTTGGTAGTAGCCTGATTAAATTGTAACTGTTATTCTAAGTCTTTTGGTTTATGCACTTGGTCTTCATACAGGTTGTTTTACATTAAGAAGGTTTCTGGTCTGCACTGTTGTGGCAGGACATATAGCTTACATCCTTCTAAGCTGGGAATTGCTGATTGAAGGCCCAATGTCTGCTATTCTAAAAGTGTATTAGTTGTGGCTTAAGCACTTGGGCTTCAGGCCAGTTATTCTACATTAACAGGGTTTGTGGTCTGCACTCTTGTGGGAGGAGAGGCTGGATTTTGCCCTTCTGAGCTGGGAATTTCTGGTCACAGGCTTATTGTGCCTGCTTATTTGAACTGTTTCTTTCTGAAATTGGTGTGCCTTGTTGCTGTAGCATATACCAGATTCAGGCCTGCTGAATCTAGCTTTGTTTGTGTATCTTGAGCACTGATCCAGGACATCTTTTTTTGGAGAAGGTTCCCCTGCACCCTAGTAGCAGGGGTGTGCAGTTAGAACTTGTCTGATTGAAGACTGCCGGAACAGGGCTCAGTTTTGAGCTTTTTTCTGGTTAATTGGGCAACTTGTTTAAATTGGTTTGTTCACTTTCTATTGTTTTATGTATAAAAAAAGTTGGACTTTATTCATCTGCTTTTACTGTATTTGTGTTTCTTCCAACTTTATTACTAGGGGCATTGACTACAACTCTGATTTGCGATATATAACAATAAGTATCATTTTCTGTGCATTTAAACTGTTTTTTGATTGTATCTGCTTTATTTTCTGAAAAAAAGAAAAAAACAAAATATATATATATATATATATATATATATATATATATATTTATATATATATATATGTACTCTCGTTTCCTGCCTTTCTAAGCTAGTATAGTCCAGTTTTCATGTTAGTGCTGAATTCAGGGCTGTGTTACAAATCTCTGTGTTTGCCCATACCTTACTTGGATAGAAGGAAGTTTCTCTGTTCATCTTTGAGAGAGGGGAGCTTTGAGAAGCCTATCTGTCCCTGGAGGAGTGGTTTCAGCCCAGAAATTAGTAGTTTATTGGCTGTTTTGGGCTAATTTCTATCTCTTTCATTTGCCTGCTATAAATACTGCATTTGCCCGGTTTTGCGCGCCAGGCAGCACCTGTTAGCTAGGGTGAAACTATTCCAGGCTCCACAAAGTCTCCTCTTCAATTTTTCCCTTGGAATTAGACAAACTTTCAACTTAAGCACTCAAGCCATTCATTTCTCAGCCCAGCGTTTGCTCAAAACTCATAGCAAGCACTTATAAACCATAACACTAGGCCCTCCTGTACTGTACAGAAGGACAGGGCTCTCTATTCGACCTTACCAGCCATCCAGTAAAACAGTTCACTGTACCTATCCAGGCATGTCCAAAGGACAGTTTCATGTGTACCCTCCAGTCCAACTGCTGAATCTGGGCATTTTGAGGCAACGTTACAATTGCCTCATGTACGCAGACAACCCTCTCCTCCTACCACCAAACACTAGTACATGTGAGAGATGCAATTATACAGCCAAACTGGAGGCTAAGCTCTCTCAACCAAGACTGGATCAGACAGTCAAGGGGAGAAGGGAAATACTTGCATCACACCACCAGTCTCACAAAGATCCATTAAACCAACACTGGCAAAAAACACATAAATACATGAAAACATACTCAGAGGCTCTAAATAAAAAGCTGCAAAAGCAACAGAGACCTCCAAAGCAAACATCCAAGTAACCTCCATCCCTGGGATTCCGGATATTGGCAAAGGCTCTTGCCACCCCCATAGTGCCTTTTTTAGGCAAGGCTCAAATTCTAAACCTACCACCCTAGAACACAAAAAAGGAAAAAAACTAAGGGTAATGCTGCTCAATGCCAGAAGTCTAAATCTCAAAATGCACGCACTCGAGGCCCTTCTCAGTATGGAGAACATTGATGTCTGTGCTGTGACAGAAACCTGGTTCAAGGCTCCTGAGAGCACCCCAGCGCTATCAGGTTTTACCTCATATCAAGAAAGGAGGGGGGGTATCCATATTCATCAAGGACACCCACACCTCAAGACTGGTGGCAACGCACGATGCATCGGAGACCATCCAGGTGCAATTAACCATAGGCAAGACTGCTCTGCAAATTGTAGCATGTTACAGGCCACCCTCACAAACTCAGGAACCTCACATGGCCTTCCTGAAAACACTAGAGGGGATAAATGTATCACCAAACACCATAATACTAGGTGACTTCAATTACCCTAATATAGACTGGGAACACTACTCAAGCCCAAACACCCTAGCCCAAAAGTTCCTGGAATTCATAAACTCAAATGCCATGGAACAACTAGTCACCATCCCCACAAGAGGAGATAACATACTTGATCTCATCATCACGAACATGGGAGCACAATGTTCAACACCAGAGGTGTACCCCTCACTGGTGAGATCAGACCACAAACTAATCTCGCTGGAGGTCCTCATCCGACAACCACCTGAAATAAAAAGACCACAGTAAAGAACTTCTCAAAAGCCGACTACACACTTCTAAAGACTAGTGTGGTCTCCTTTAAGGCCCCGAGCCGGCGGAAAACAGTACTCAAGCAGCTGAATCACTTACAAATGCCTTCTACCAGCACCTGCAGGACTGCATGGATAAGGCAATCCCAAGCAAAACAAAGACTTTTTGTACCAAAGGCAAGTGTCCAGTCTGGTGGACCCCAGCCATAAACAAACTCTACAACAAAAGGAGGAAGCTACTACAAGATAGAGCAAAATCCTTAAAAGGTAAGACACCCTTGATCACTATAAGTAAAAAACTAAGAGCTCTCATAAAATCATCCAAAGCAAATTTCGAGAGAAAAATAGCTAAAGACTCAAAAGACAATCATAAGGCCTTCTTTAGCTATGTTAGAAACCTGGGAGGAAACTCCCAGATATGCTCAGAGCTAGTTCAAAATGATGTGAAGATTACTGATCCTACAGACATTGCCAACATACTGGCTGACAGGTTCAGTGCAAACTCCCCAAAAGGAGAGATATCTATACCAAACGATTGCAGCCCCCAAACATCTCCAGCCCAAGTGAGAACTGCTCTCTCCAAAGCAAAAACACAGCATCCATGGGACCTGATGGTGTCCCCGGCTGTGTGCTCCATGAACTCAATGAGGAATTAAACCCACAGCTAGGACAGCTGTTTAATCAAAGTCTTACCTCTGGATACGCACCCAGGAGTGGCGCACTGCAACTGTGGTACCACTTCACAAAGGCGGTGCCTCCACCGACCCTGGAAATTACCGCCCATTAGCTTGACAAGCCTTATCTGCAAAGCCATGGAGAGGATCATAATGGACCTCATAAATAAAGACATAGGGAATTTGCAGACTTTGGATCCAACCCAGTTTGGCTTTGTCAAAGGCAGATCATGCCTTTTAAACTTGGTTGACTTTTGAAACAGTCACCAAAGCCATTGATGAGGGAAAGGCAGTCCATACAGCCTACCTCGATCTGGCTAAGGCCTTGATACAATACCCCACTCGGGTATCATTGAAAAACTCATCAGCTTAAATGTCAACCCATACATCACAAGATGGGTTGCAAACTGGCTGAGTGACAGAACCCACAGGGTCAGAGTTGCTGGCGCCATGTCAGACTCAAAGCCTGTCACAAGTGGTGTCCCACAGGGCTCAGTCCTGGGCTCACTCTTGTTTGGCATCTACTTTTCCGAAGTACAAGCAAACACAGGAGGGTTATGGCTGACAAAGTTTGCAGATGACTGCAAACTGGGCCATAGTAGAAAACACATCTGACACAGATATCCTTCAGAAGGGTCTCACAGAAACGGATAACTGGTGCCAGAGCCACGGCCTAAAGTTAAATGCCAAAAATGCATAGTCATACCCTTTGGGAAAAACAAGGTTACCCCTAGCTACCAAATAGGTGGCAATCCACTGAGCACAGAAGAAGTTATCAGGGACCTGGGGACCCAGGTTGATAGTAGTCTGTCATTCGACACCCATGTAGCTAAAGTAGTTAGGAAGACCTTCTACATTGCCCACCTTATCATGAAGGGATTCTCATCTAGATGAGGGGGGGTCATAGTCTCCTTTCACTCACCACTCATCAGACCAATGATTGAGTACAATGCCCCATTCGAATGTATCTGACCCGACACTTGCAGCAGCTGGAGAGGCCACAAAAGTTCCTCACCAAAAGGATAAAGGGTCTCAAAAATCTGTCCTATGCTGCCCGACTGAAAGAACTCCAGCTCTATTCAGTCGCTTACCGCTTGCTCAGAGGTAACCTTTGCCTAACATACAAGGCCATGTCAAACCCAGATTTGATGAATATGCTTCACCTCAAAAAATCTAGATCCATCAGAGCCACAAGGCGGAGACTTAAACCTTGACACGGCTATTAATAGGACGTGCTGGAGGGATAGATTCATCACCCAAAGACTCCCTATGCTGTGGAACAAAATCCTGGTACATGTGAGGCAGAGCACCTCGCTGGCCTTGTTCAAGAGAAATCTTGACCAATGGATGGGAGATCGCAGATATACCCCAGGGATTACCTCAGTGTCACTGCTCGACAGAGGCACAGCAAAATAATGGGTATAGTTCCCCATACTAAAGGGGTGGCATAAGCCACAAAACGATGGGCTAGGCTTGTAAATGCCCTCGGGCAGATAGCCTAGTATGAGCCTATGAACCTATGAACCTTGAAACACATACTTCACAAAACCAGTGTGTCATGCAGTCACAGCCCTTAAGGCAAAATAACATACCCAACATACTGGTAAAAGGTGATTCTATAGTCAGGCACACTGAAGTCCCACTCACTAGGCTGAATAAGGAGAAGGTTACTGTTAGATGCCTGTCAGGTGCCAGGATCTGCCACATAACACAGGCACTCAAGTCACTCCAGAACAAGTACAAATATGACTCTGTCATTGTCCATGTTGGTGTGAATGACCTGAGCCGTACCTCCCTGGACTACATAAGAGAGACATGGAAGAGCTCTCTGATCACGTAGCCCAAGCCGGTATGACCCTGAGTAGCATCCTGCCCTCACCAAGAATACCATGGTATAAAGAAAAAATTCTCGATTTCAACAATTGGCTAAGTTTCTGGTGACATTCAAAGATAATCCAGTGTCTGTCCGCCTGGGATGACATGCTCGACAAGCCACACTGCTTCGCTAGAGATGGCTTGCACCTATCACCCTTAGGCTTTTGAATACTGGCCAAGGCTCTTGCCACCCCCATAGTGCCTTTTTTAGGCAAGGCTCAAAAGACAAACCCACCACCATAAATAGCACACGTAACAAAAAACTGAGGGTAATGCTACTCAGTGCCAGAAGTCTAAACCTCAAAATGCATGCACTCGAGGCACTCCTCAGTATGGAGAAAATCTATATATGTGCAGTAACAGAAACCTGGTTTAAGGCTCCAGAGAGTACCCCAGAACTACCAGGCTACAACTCATACCATACATTTCGGCCACAGAACCCGAACCGAAATACAAAAGGCGGGGTCGTATCCATATTCATCAAGGATACCCACACCTCCAGGTTAGTGACACAGCACGATGCTTCAGAGATCATCCACGTGCAACTAATAACAGGCAAAACTGCATTTCAAATTGTAGCTTGCTACATATCACCTACCATCTCCCAGGACCCCCATTCCACATTTCTGGAAACACTGGGAAACATAAAGGTCCTACCAAACATCTTAATATTTGGTGATTTCAATTACCCATACATTAACTGGGAGAACTACTGAAGTACTAAAGCCCTTGCCCAACATTTCCTAGAATTTATAAACTCAAATGCCCTGGTTCAACTGGACAACACTCCCACTAGAGGTGACAACATATTGGACCTGGTCATCACCAACATGGGCGACCGGTGTTCCACATTGGAGGTCAACCCCTCACTGGTTAAATCTGACCATAAACAAATCACTTTGGATAACCACATTCTGCCCCCAACCCTGGACAAGGAAATCAGCATGAAAAAATTTTCAAAAGCAAACTTCTCGTTACTTAAGACTGAGGTGGAAAGTTTCAAAGCCCCCATGCTGAAGGATAACGCTGAGCAAGCTGCAAAATCCTTTACTAATGCATTCTACAGGCACCTACAAGAATGCATGGAAAGTGCCATCCCAAGCAAAACTAAGACTCACTCCTCCAAGAAAAGGAAACCAGTCTGGCGGACTCTTGCCATAAACAAGCTATACAATAGAAGGAAGAAACTAATACAGAAAAGAGTAAAATCCCAAGGAGGAAGACAACCCTGATCAGTATCAGCAAGAAACTACAATCCCTCATAAAATCATCCAAGGCGAACTTCATAAGAAAAATTGCCAAGGACTCCAAAGATAACCACAAGGAATTATTTAGCTATGTCAAGAATCTAAGTGGCAATGCTCAGATCTGCTTGGAGTTGGTGCAGAATGGCACAAAATACACTGAACCGACCAATATTGTCAACATCCTGGTAGACGGGTTCAGCGCAAACTTTACTTCCCTCTCACCCCCAAAAGGGCCCATAACCATACCAGAAGAATGTAGAGTCCCTGAAATCACAGACACTCAGGTTAAAACAGCCCTCTCCAAAGCCAAAAACACAGCATCAATGGGACCGGACAGTGTCCCAGGCTGCATCCTGCACGAGCTCAAAGATGAACTAACCCCTCACCTAAACACGCTGTTCAAACTCAGCCTCTCCACAGGCTACGTACCCATACAGTGGCGCACAACAATGGTTATTCTGCTCCACAAAGGTGGAGCCACAACAGACCCTGGGAACTATCGCCCCATAAGCCTGACTAGCTTGGTCTGCAAGGCTATGGAGCGCATCATCATGGAACTCGTTAACAGAGACATTGGGAACCTCCAAACACTGGACCTTCTCCAGTTCGGCTTTGTTAATGGCAGATCATGCCTCCTAAACCTGGTGGACTTCTTTGAGGCTATAGACGAGGGAAAGCTGGTACACACAGACTACCTAGACCTCGCAAAGGCCTTCAACACCATTCCCCATTTTGGTATTATAGACAAGCTCACCAGCCTGAACATAAACCCCTACATCACAAGATGGGTTGCCATCTGACTCATGGACAGAACCCACACGGTGAGAGTTGCAGGAGCTAGGTCTGACTCTAAACTGGTTACAAATGGCATTCCCCAGGGCTCAGTCCTAGGACCCCTCCTGTTCGGCATACACTTCCCAGAGGTACAGGCAAGCACAGGAGGACTATGGCTGACCGAGTTTGCAGACGACTGCAAACTAGGGGCTATGATTGACTTTCCAGCTGACATAGACATCCTTCAAAAGGGTCTCATTGAGATGGATACCTGGTGTCAAAATCACGGCCTCAAGCTAAATGCCAAAAAGTGCATAGTCATCCCCTTTGGAAAAAACAAAGTACCCACAAAATACCACATAGGTGGTAGTCCCCTAAATAAGGAAGACATAATAAGGGATCTGGGGTCCCAAGTAGATAGTAATGTCACCTTTGATAATCACATTGCCAAAGTGGTTAGAAAATCCTTCTGCGTGGCCCTAATTACAAAAGGGTTCACATCCAGATCAAAAGAGGTCATTGTGCCCCTCTACTCATCACTCATCAGACCCATCATAGGGTACAATGCCCCATTTGGGCTGTACCTTACAAGACACCTGCAACAGCTGGAAAGACCACAGAAGTACCTCACCAAGAGGATCACTGGCCTCAAACAGATGCCCTATGCAAATCGACTGAAGGAACTCTAGCTGTACTCTGTTGCATACCGCCTACTCAGAGGTGATCTCTGCCTGACATACAAGGCCATGTCCAACCCAGAACTGATGAACATGCTCCACCTAAAGAAAACCTTATCCCCTCGAGCCACATTCTCTAGGGATCTAAACCCCACCACAACAATAAATAGGACGTGCTGGAGGGATAGATTCCTGTCCCAGAGACTTCCCATGCTTTGGAACAAGATTCCAGTCTACATTAGGAAGTGCTCCTCACTAACACTCTTCAAAAGAAACCTTGACCAGTGTATGGGAAACAGAAAGTTTACCCCGGGGATCACTTCAGTGGCTCTGCTGGACAGAGGCACAAGGGACTAATCTAAGGGGGGCGGCAAAAGCCAACACATTCTGGCTAGGCGTATAAATGCTTTCGGGAAGATAGCCTAGTACCTACCTATGAACCTATGAACAGCTGTACCTACCAGAAATAAACACAAAACAAACGCAGGACAAAAAGCACCCTGGTGGAATCCCAGTATAAATAGTTTGTACATCAAAAGGAAGAAAGTTATGATAAAACTAATAAAGTGCAACACCCAGAAGGATAAAAAAAAATCTCTCATAAATCTAAGCAAGCAACTCAGGGGAAAAATTAAGTCTTCCAAAACCAAATTTGAGGTAAAAATAACCTCCCAGGCCAAGGACAGACGTAAGATTTTCTTTAGCTATGTCCTCAACCTCAAAGGCAGCAATGTGTACAACTAATTCTAAATGGAGCCACCTACACTGAGCTGAAAGATGTAACAAATCTACATGCCAACAAATTCAGCTCAAATAGCCATCCCTGTGGCCAAGAATAACAGCCTCAACTATCACTAGAAAACAGGTCCTTGGTGTGGGGAGTTGGAAATCTTGTCTCCTGGACTGCAATAGAGGCACCCCAATGACGTGCTAAGATGTCTACTAGGATTAATGGCCGCTGTTAGGTTCATAATCCTTCTGTATTAGAGTACTTCATTGGACAGTGTGCTGTTAATGGCAGTGAAGTCACTGTTCCCCTCTCAGACATGCTTCTGAACTAAGGTCTTTGTCCTCGTGGTGGTGGTGGGGGGTTTGGCACGTGGTGGTGGTGGGGGGTTTGGGAATCTTACCTCTCAGGCTGCAGCAGAGTCAATTTAATTCAGACATACTTGGATAAATGTTAGGATTAATGGCTGCTGCTATGTTCATGGCCTTTCTGTAAAGAATAGCCCACTGGACAGACTACTCTCAGGCACAGTGAAGTCACTGTTCCCCTTTCAGACCTGTTTCTGGATTAAAGTCCTTGCCTTTGGTCCTTGGAGTGGTAGGGTTGTCTGACAAGTCTTGAAATTGTGGTTCGCTCCATCCTAATTTTTCAGTGAAGTCCCAGCCTGTGGACATGTATGTAATGGGGTTTAGGGCTAATCCAGAAGTCACAGTCCAGGGGGCTTGGAAGGGCTTTGAACAGCACCTCCATGCTAACATTCTGGAACTAAGAGGCATGTTGTTGAACTTTTGGGCCACTGTGCTTTGTACAAGTCTAGAGCTTCTTCCTGTAAGGTCAGACACTATTAGTGTGATAGTAGCATGTCTCGGCAGGCAGAAGGTATGGACTTTTAACTTTATCCTCTTTGGATCTGGTCATGAGCTTTGGTATGGACTTTTGCCATTATACTGTTTGAATCTGGTGGTGAGGTTTGGTATGAACTTTTGCCATTATACTGTTTGGATCTGGTGGTGAGCTTTTGGTTAATAAGCTTTCCAGGTTGTAGTTCGTGTTGCTGGTGGGCAAGAATGTCAGTAAAAATATTTGAGATAAAGTGGCAGTAACGTCATTGGGTTGCAGTTCTTTTTTAAGTGCATTCTTTCTTCTGGATGGAGGACACTACAGAGTTGGATCTGCTTGCTAGTTGCAAGAATTATATTCTTCCTAGGTTCTGTTCTCTGTAGTGGTGTCAGGTAGAATGAGTAAATGGTAAATTATTGGTAGATTGTAGGACAAAGGTTCACTTATTCATTCTTATTAATTCTTCCAGTTCTTATAGGTTCATAGGTAGGTACTAGGCTATTAGCCCTAGGGCCTATATAAGCCTAGCCAAAAAGGTACCCTGGCTTTCGCCACCCAAGAAAATTATTTTCCTGTGCTCCTGTCGAGCAGAGCCACAGAAGTGATCCCTGGGTTGAATTTCCTATTTCCCATCCAATCATCAAGATTTTTCTTGAAGAGTGCTAATGAAGAGCTCTGTTTGACATAGATAGGTAGTCTGTTCCAGAGCATGGGAAGTCTCTGGGACAGGAATCTATCCCTCCAGCATGTTCTGTTTATTGTGGTGACAAGGTTTAGGACCCTAGAGCGTGTAGCTCGGAGGGATTGGGATTTCTTTAAATGGACCATGTCCAACAGCTCTGGGTTTGACATAGCTTTGTATGTTAGGCAGAGATCGCCTGTGAGTAGGCAATATGCGACGGAGTAAAGTTGGAGTTTTTTTTTAGACGGTCTGTTTAGGGCATCTGTTTGAGGTTAGTAATCCTCTTTGTGAGGTATTTCTGTGGCCTTTCCAGTCGTTGTAGATGTCTTGTGAGGTACATACCAAAAGGGGCGTTGTACTCAATAATGAGTCTGAGTGATGAGTAGAGGGGAACAGTGACCTCTTTTTTTCTGAATGAGAAACCTTTTGTGATGAGGTGAGCCACATAATTTCCTGACAACTGTGGCGATGTGATTATCAAAGGAGAGACTACTGTCCACCTGTGTCCCAAGGTCTCTTATCACACTTTTGGTGTTAAGTAGACTACCACTTATGTGGTAGTTCATGGGTACAGAGTTTGTACCAAAGGGGATGACAATACACTTTTTGGCATTGAGCTTCAGGCCATGGCTTTGACACCAGGCATCTGTCTCAGTGAGGCCCTTTTGTAGTATGTCCACATCGTTAGAAGTTTCGATTATGGCTTTTAGTTTGCAGTCATCTGCAAACTTTGTTAGCCAAAGACCTTCTGTGTTAGCCTGTACTTCAGAGAAGTAGATACCAAACAGGAGAGGACCCAGGACTGAACCCTGTGGTACTCCACTTGTCACTGGTCTGAAGTCGGATTTGGAGTCTGCTACTTTCACAGTGTGGGTTCTGTCCATGAGCCAGTTGGCAACCCATCTTGTGACATAGGGATTTATACCTAGTTTAGTGAGCTTATCTATAATTCCAGAGTGGGGGATGGTGTCGAAAGCCTTGTCGAGATCTAGATAAGCTGCGTGAACCACCTTACCCTCATTTATGGCTTTGGTGATTGCTTCAAAGAAGTCAATCAGGTTTAGGAGACATGATCTACCTTTTACAAACCCGAACTCGGTAGGGTCCAAAGTTTGGAGATTACCAATGTCTTTGTTTATGAGTTCCGTGATGATACGTTCCATGGCCTTGCAGACCAGGCTCGTCAGGCTAATGGGGCAGTAGTTCCCGGGGTCCGTCATGGCTCCCCCTTTGTGGAGTGGGATAACCGTTACAGTGCATCATTCAGTGGGCACAAAGCCTGAGGTGAGGCTATGATTGAACATGGTACTTAGGTAGGGTGCCAGTTTATTCTGTAGTTCATGTAGAACACAGCCTGGGATATTGTCAGGTCCCATGGATGCTGTGTTCTTGGCTTTGGAGAGTGTGTTTTTTACCTGTGCAGCCATGATTACAGGAACTTTGCATTCTTCCGGTATAGAGATGGGCCCTCTAGGGGGTGAGAGGGGGGTAAAGTTAACACTGAACCAATCTGCCAGGATGTTGGCAATATCAGTTGGTTCTGTATATTTGGTGCCATTGTGCTGTAACTCAGAGCAGATCTGAGTGTTGCCATTGAGATTCTTGACATAGCTATAGAATGCTTTGTGGTTGTCTTTAGAGTCAGTGGCAATTTTGTTTTCGTAACTAGCTTTGGAGAATTTTATGAGGGATCACAGCTTCTTACTGAGGTTGACCAGGGAGTTCTTCCAGTCATGGGATTTTACTCCTTTTTGCAACAGTTTCTTTCTTCTGTTGTAGAGTTTGTTTATGGCAGAGGACCACCAGATTGTCTTCCATTTTTTGGAGGATAGCATCTTGGTTCTATTAGGGATAGCATGATCCATGCACTCGTGTAAGTGCTTATAAAGTGCATTTGTGTAGGATTCAACTCTATTGTCCATCTGCATGGGTGTCATGAAGTTTGCCACTTCTGTCTTAAGAAGTGTGAAGTTGGCTTTGGAGAAGTTTTTTACGGTGGTTTCCCTTATTGAGGATGGTGTGGGATGTGAATGTCTAGGGTGATTAGCTTGTGGTCGTATCTGACCAATGAGGAATTGACCTCTGGTGTGGAACACTGGTTGCCTATGTTGGTAATGACCAGGTCTAGGATATTGCTGCCCCTGGTGGGGGTGTGAATAAGTTGATCCAAAGCGTTGGAATTTATGAATTCCAGAAAACATTGAGCAAAAGAGTTGTCGATTTTCTCCATTTTAAGGAGTGCCTCGAGTGAGTGCATTTTGAGGTTTAGACTTCTTTTGATTTCTTGCTTGCTTCTGTGAGGCCAAGGCTTATCTGATTGTACAGTGTTGACTCTGAAAGCTTGCTTTTTGAATCTTACATGGTCTCACTTTTATATGTGAATTTCTGTGCCTGATAACCATGTTTTTTGCATAACTCCTGAGGTTGCTGTCCAAGGCCTTCAGGAGATGGTTTCCAGTCTTCAGGATGGAAGAACAGTTAGTTTGAGCTTCTCTACCTTTCCTTATGTCTGGACTTTAACCTACATGCATACTTGTGCCTTCTCTGTGCTTCCAAATCTAGTGGAGGGCTTCATCCCTGCTTGTTTCATTGTAAGATGCCCATTTTTGGAGTATGCGTCTCCCTTCTTTTTTCTGCTTGTGTACCCCTTTATTGTTTAAGGTTTCAGGATTTGTGATTTGGATTAGTGATCTTTGGCACTGTGTTTAGTGCTTGACTTGAGTTGAAGAAGAAATGACTAATTCCTTTATGAGTTAAAATATTCTTGGCTAACAAAATCAGAGGTATTTGGGGCCATTTTGCTATTCTTCCTTACTTTGGTCTTTTCTAAATAGCTTGTGTGGTTTTGTTTGACCATAGATTTTATTTTAACTCTCTCTTAAGATAGGCCACCACATGGTGATTATCAGAGTTAGTATTGTGCTGCTTTGTAGTGGACTTTTTTCATCCCCACTTAACTTTTACCCCTCCCTTTTTTGTACAGACATGTATTACTTGTGATGTTTCTCAGCAGTATGTCTACTGCAAAGGGTCCCTGTAATAATATATACCAGATATATCACTGCCATCCATATCTGCTGATCACTGAAATAACTCTGTGGTGTTGCTCCCTTCACCCATGCTTCTTTCTTGTTGTGCTGGTTGCACATTTTTCTGCTTCATCCAGCAGGGAATCTTAATATGCATGTTGTCTCTTGTTTGCAAGGTTATTCCTGTAATTCATTAGGGAATCTAGAACTGGGGCTTGATCTCTTATGGCACTGCACACTCTGATATGGTTGATGAATTTTCTGGGGGGACTGGAACTTTGGACAATGGAAAGAAATAGCATGTCTGAGGGCTATCCAGGAAATCCCAGCAGTATTCCTTCAGTGTCAGTGGCACAGCAGGTAGCCCACTCACTTTTGGTGCAGAAGGCTGTGGGTTCATTTTTAATACCAGGTAGGTTGATTGGTGACACTGCAATGTAGCTTAAGGGTGATACTTCACTCCTGAGTGTGCCATTCTTTGGATGAGATGTTAAACTGAAATCCCATCTGCTTGAGTTGGTGGATGCTCAGGTGGATGTAAAAGATCCCACAAGATCTTTCAAAACGAATAAGGGAATTTCCCCAATGCCTCATCCAAATTTCCCTTATAAGTATAAATACCACCTTAGGTCTTCACTGAAAAGAACCCACTATCCAAGTGGGACTAAACAAGTCAACAAAGAATAAATAAATATAAGGTCATCGTCTTGATGATCAGTTATTAGGCCTTCGTCTAATACTTGAACCAAACAAACATTTCCTGGGTGAAGGTGTATTAAAGTAACATCATTTATCAGTAGCATTGATGTAGTTTTTTTTGTTCATAAAATGCCCTCAGGCCACATCAGCAGAATCATAAAAAAGGCAGCTAGTATTCTAGATATGTGATATAAGACAACAATTCACAACAGCAAAATAACTTAAGACTGATATTTTATTTTAGAATTTAAACATTTACAGTCATAAATTACTTTTATCAATTTATTTTTTCAGCAAGTCAATAAATTACAAGCAAAGACAGTCATGTGAGAGGTAATACCACATACTTGTTATATTTGGTAGGCGTATATAAAGTAACAGTTTTTTAGAGCTATAATTTGAAGCATTAGTGCTTGGGATGGGTTTCAGTTTTTGTTATTTCTATAATAATATTGGACTAAATGGTGTGTGATGTTTGAGAATGAATCATAAACTTAAAGAAGGAGGTTATTTTAATGGAAAGCATAAATCATGAAACTGATCTTTCATTTGTCTTATTTTTTGAGCTCTGTATAGCATGATTTGCATTATACGTAGTTGCTTTTTTTATATTGTTCTGTCATTCATTTGAACTGTAAGTAGGCAGACAGAGCAACTCCCACTCTATTGTTTTTATCTGTGGTTATCTCGGGTAAAGAATTTTTAGCTCACTATTGGTACAGCCACCCATTAGAGTTTTACTGGGCCTTTGAAATATATTTCATCACAGGATAACAAAATTAAATAACAACCTTACTTTTTGGAGAACCCCGGCAACCTCTGTGAGAGTTTCTAGAAAATGCACTTGCAAAAGTGACATTTGTCACCTATACAACAAAATTATGAACTGCTGACATTAAATATGATTTTTATGGAATAACAACAGTTGCTGTTTCAACACCTTTCTTACTAAGGGCAGATCTTCAGTATTGTAACTATTCCAACATAACATAACTGCCTTCTGCCACCTGTATACAGCATGCTCGCCAGAATCATAATTACTGATAGGGATAGTGCAGCCAAGTTACTCACTTACTCATGAGATGCCATTCGTTCAGTAAAGAATGTGGGAGAAAATGCAAAATGTAGGGGATAACACCCATGCAGCTTCTTGTTTCTTTATTTTTAGTAAATACAATAGAGTACAAATTGTTTTCCAGTTAACATTTCCTGATTCCTTGAATTTTAAACAGGTTCCGTTTGTGCACCATCTTAAGATGCCATGCCCTTTAATTTAAGTATTACTTTAATGCATCTGTGATACTTTGTAACCCCACATATACACACATACACGATATTTACTTCTTGTGTCGAAGTCTGATTTTCTGTAACTACTAGTCCGAGTTCAGTTCACCTCTATGCTTTTAGCTGTTGTCGTAGCTGCTAGTTTTGTGGAGCTTTGTGATTCTTTTCAGTAGTTATTATCTAAGTGGCACATTCCATTCCTAATAGTACAAGCATTTTATTTTTGTCACAGGTTGGAAAATATATTGTGGATTAGATTGCTGACTGCTTGTGAAATTCTCTTGGAATCTTTGTGGCCCAATGTCACTATACAGCCCTTAGGCAGAGATCAATATGATCAATGTTTGGTCAAATATAAGGTAACCTTTGAATTCCTTTATGCCTTATAGTAAAAAGAAAGCTCCTAAAACCATAGAGAAAACTAATGTAATAGCCTTAAACAACACCGTTCTTTTCCATTTAGGATGGGCAGTGTCTTAGTGCTTCTCTAATGAACCAGCTGCCAAATGTGTGGTTTTAAAATTCAGTACTAAAAATCATCAAAACAAACAAAGTATGCTTCAGTATGAAACAGTGTAAGGAATTAGGTACATCATCAATATATTATAAAGCTGACTAGGCAGCCAACTGCTGAGGTAGCCTAACTTATGGATGCTCACCGACTGTCATTGTCTGCTAGTGGATTATCTGTTTTTATTAAAAGAGTAAATGACATTTGTTACTAACATTCAGGAATAAGTACTTACTGTGCTTCCTATAGCAAATTTAATTTTCTCTATACTGTTTTGAGAATTTCATTCATTTATTGTTTAATGTAAAGTCAATAAATTACTCCGTATGGTATCTGAGCATATATTTGTATTTAGTTTTAACCATTCCAAATACTACTAACCTAAAACTTTAGAAGTATTCCATCTACCATTTATTACTAGGTAGAAAAAGTGGTAATACTTTACAATATATTTTTCTTGGACATGGAATATTCATTTCTAAATGTAGGATATGCTTTGTTGTTTATCTATTCTAGCAAAGCTTGGTTCTAGACAATTAGACTGGAAACACTTGTAATGCATGGAAACGAAAGGGATTCCAGAACAATAGAGCACATTTTTTTAAATGAATCAACGTACTGACTTCCTTTGTTCTAGTCAGAAGATAGAAGTGAAAAAAAGATCTTTACATTCATAAATACAGTTAACATGAAATACAAAGCTCTTTTGGAATAGGTTGTAGAGCAGTAGGCATGTACCAGAAAATATTAAGAAGTAATGCAAATATACTAATTAATATAGTGTGTTTACAAGCCATCAGTATTTTTTTGAATACCTTAAAGAAAAAAATCATTGGTGGCCCATTATAGTAGCAGTAAAGCAGGGCGTGGTACTTGGGTGCTTGAGGAGTTAGGCAGTGGTACCTCAGTGTGTACGTTATCCATTGTTTTTTCTTCAGCTCATATGACTAATCAGGAGGAACAACCAAGAGATTTAACTACACATTTTTTGAAATCCTTCAGTTGTCACCAATATGATGTATACTATTGCATTTATGCAGTATGCTGGTATATAATATTAATTTCATTATGGTAGATTTGTGACAGCTATTGTTCTTCATCTGTGTGACTTATACTAACAGTGACATTGCTGGACTAACTCCAGTGTGTAATGTAAAGTAGAATCGTTTACATATAAAATGTAGCTGGTCTTCTGTTTGTTTTTGTTTGGGGGAGAAACAGTTTGAATGGCAAGTGAAGTTTCTTAGCATTCAAAGACTATAACTGAGAAGCAGAACAATTTATGAAAGACGGTGTGAAATATGGGGGATAAACATCTAATCATTTGTAATTTATTGTAAATATATTCTAAGAACATTGTGTTTTTAGGTCTTGCAGTGCATTGTAAATTGCCAAAATTTTCAGACAGTTTTTAATGCAGTTTGCTATCGAAATCATACCTCATTTATTGGGTCAATTTTGTTAAATGTGTTGTGTTTATACTAACTACAAAGACAACTGCAAGCTGGGAGCCATTATTAACTCCCCAAGTGATGTAGAAATCCTACAGAAAAGCCTCACTGAGACCAACTACTGATGTCGAAACCATTGTCTTAAGCTTAATGCCAAAAAATGCGTCATCATCCCCTTTGGGAAAAACTCAGTTTCTACTAATTACCACATTGATGGTAGCCCCCTGAACACTGAAGGTGTTGTAAGAGATCTGGGGAAACAGGTTGACAGCAACCTCTCCTTCGACCACCACATTGCCACTGTGGTGAGAAAGTCCTTCTATGTGGCACATCTCATTACCAAGGGTTTTCCATCCAGGAAGAAAGAGGTCATCATTTCTCTCTAATCTTCCCTCATTAGGCCAATCATCGAGTATAATGCCCCATTTGGCATGTACCTGACTAGACACATGCAACAGCTGGAAAGGCCACAAAAGTACCTCACGAAGAGGATCCTAGCCCTTAAACACATGTCGTATATGGACAGACTCAAAAAACTCCAGCTATTCTCTGTTTCATATCGTCTACTAAGAGGCGATCTCTGCTTGACTTACAAAGCCATGTCTGACCCAGCTCTATTACAAATGCTACATCTAAAGAAATCCCAATCCCTCTGCACCACATGTTCCAGAAACCTCAACCTCATTACTACAATCAACAGAACATGCTGGAGGGACAGGTTCATAACCCAGAGACTGCCCATGCTCTGGAATAGACTACATATGCATGTCAAGCAGAGCACCTCCCTGGCCCTCTTCAAGAGAAATCTTGATGAGTGGATGGGAAATAGAAAGTTAACCCTGGGGATCACTCCAGTGGCTCTAGATAGAGGCACTGGGAACTAACATCAGGCGGCACGATACCAGGGCACTTCTATGGGCTAGGCGTGTAAAGGCTCCAGGGCCATTAGCCTAGTGCACACCTATGAACCTATATGAAGTAAAGAAAATAAATCATTATTGAAACAAGCTTTTCTCTTTACTCTGAAGTTGTATGCCCTCAGACATAGTATGTTTAGAGATCGGGGAGGGGGAGCAGGAATGGAGTGGGTACAGGTCCCCTTCAAGCAACACCTTTAAAGTTTGTATGTTTGCTTCATGGGTTAATGTTGTGTTTTGCAACTAGTTGAATAGTCAACAGTTTGAGTAATCAGCAGTCTGACAAAACAAGACCCATAGAATTACTATAAACCTGTTAATATGAGTGTGGTTTAAATTGCTGTAGAAGTCAACCTGATGTTATCAGGCATTGTTTGTGTCTCTTTCTGATTGCTTTATAATGTGGAATTACATATGTATTACCTATTTATTATTTTAATGCATCTTTATGCATAATGTTTAGGCATAAAAAATGAATCGAGCTGTTAGATGTCACCATCACATACAATGTATGTAAATAATTCCCAGAGTGCATGTGAGTATCGGTAGTTTGCATAAGTAAAGGATAAAGGGTTGCCACTGTAGGATTCTTTTTGTCAACTTTGTAAAGGCCTACATGTTTTCTTGGATGACCCAAGAAAGTCAGTTTGGTTGAGTGTTTGTTTCAGTTACACGTTATGTTTATTGAGAAGCCGAGAATCAAACCGATGTTAAGAGAATGTATATGGTTTGTGGTTTGTTGACTTAACCCAGTGAGGCACATTGCCAGCAAATATTGACTGCAAATGTCCATATTATTTCTGCAATTTACAGTGAAAACAATTAGTGTATTAACACCTCATTATAATAGAAAAGAAGAAATGATTTATGATAGAATATGAATGCTAACATTGTGAACAAGAAAGCAATGTGGGAATACAGTTTTAGCAAGCCCTTTTTCTGTCAAAGGAATCTGTCTAGAGCATTGTTTCTTATTCTTAATTGGTTCAGAAAACAGACATAGTCTTGTAACTGACTTACTGAATCTTCAGCTGGAATGCATACAAGCACTATTTTTGTTTTTTTAATTTTAGAAGTGCAGGATTCAGTCAGGAAGCAAGTGTTATTGCTGTTTTATTTATAGAAATACATACTTTTGTTATGAGTCAAGCCTTGTTTTCTTCTGTCTGAATCGTAACCTGTTGTGCATACATAGTTAGATTAATCTCCACCTACAACATAATTTCTGAAGCAACATTCCTTTTTAGGGTGCCAGGCCTTGAAGGAAGATAGTAGAAATGCAAGGGGTAATATTAATGGAGAGGTCCTATACATCAGTGCCTGAAGATGTAAATAATTATGACTAAATAAATGACTGAATCAAGAGTTACTGCAAAAGGGACTTTCAGAAAAGTGGCAGATAATGTTGCAGAAAAGAGCAGGGTGGCCTGGCTAATAAGGAGAAGAAAGTAAAAGGCACGTAGAAATGTCTGTGAACAGCAGTATATGACAAACCTGTCCCAAAGAGTTTGGCTTTGTTCAGCAATGAGATATGTTTCTTCACTGCTCAGTCATGTACAGACTGTTGCAGGCAGGTAAAGCTGCACACAGAAGGGAATCACTTTTTACACCATATGTGAAAAATGAAGTCCATAACACTAAGAGGAGTTGGTCAGTAAGATAGAGTAGAAGAAGACCAGACAGGGCAAATAACTAAGGAAAAAAGCCAGCAGGGAAAGAGAAGGACAGCCATGGTGGCAGATGAAGAGATGTAAAGGATGGATGGTGTGATATCTAAGAATTTTATCTGACACTGCTTTCTGAGTAAAACTGAAACACATTTGTGTTTTGTACTTAAGCCTGATAAAACCTTCAGCAGAAAAACTGAAAAAATGAGTATACCTACAGTGTGTGTTTTATCAGCATGTTAACTAGTGAGAACTTTCTGTGTAGTATATAACACGTATACAAAATTGTAACTTAAGTTTGTAACTGAATTTTGCTTGGAAATACAACCATTGTACATACATTGTGGCATGTATACCAGACAACATAATGAGGAGCTGTAATTGTTCTGCCTTTTGATTACATGATCTCTGACTACTCCTAGGCCAGCAAGCTAAAGAACTGTAAAAGCACAATTGTAAGACTCTTTAAGGAGAGCAGGTAAACAAACTTATAAGCATGTAGATGTGAAACATCTGTCAAGTGCACCTGTGGTCTGTATGTAAACAAAACAAAATACAAATGCCTGATGAACAGGAAAAATAAAAACAAAAAAGAGAAACAGAGAAAGAAGAATAGTCTAGAAGGAACAACTACCCTGGATCTTAATGTACAGACCTGTGAATTTTTGTTCTCTTCACTTTTCTCTGCCTGTAATATGTCTGGAAATGTAGCTAGTTTAGATTAGGGATCTGTATTTCAGAACTAGCAAGTGAACAAGTATGGCTCTAGGCAGTCTTTTTTTTTCTTGCTGAAATCTATGTACTGAAAATTATTATTTTTGGTTTCCCTGTGAAGATTTACATGTCTCTTTATGTTTGACTGCTAACTGCACTTCTTAACTCATTACTTAAGTAAAGTATTTCTGTTTATTCACTTTTCAAATGTTTGTGGTTGCAGTGATTTGGTTGTTTTTTGATTAAGAAGAGGGCATTTACTAAATAGTGACAAGCTGCTGGCATCCACCTTTCGTTGCAAGACTTCTTTGCTATGCATTATCTTCTGTATTTATAAGTATGTGGTATATTAATAAAACTGAAACAGTAACCTGGGGAGGTTCACAGCTAGTAATCTTGGTTTAAAATCACTTTGTTAGCTTGGGCCATGACAGAAGGTTGCAATATTAGAGAATATTATCAGAACTCTGCGGTGGTGCAGTGGTAGCCTTGTCGCCTCACAGCAAGAGGTTCTCCTGTTCGATTCTTGGCTGGAGCGCCTTCTGTGTGGAGTCTGCATGTCCCCTCTGTGGACGAGTGGTGTTCGCAAGACATGCTTGAATGGGCATGCCTTCGTTGAAGGTTAGGCGTCGGGCTGGCACCTCTGCACTGTAAAAATCTACTGCCAATCATTAGCAGACTGGAGTTACGCTGTGGCGACCCCTAATTGGGAAAAGCCAAAAGAACAAACTATCAGAACTCCTTGAAAATTAATACTTGTGCACTCGTATGTGTATTTAAGAGTTTAATTAAAACAGAGTTACTATGAGTAAATGAGCAGTGTAATATACTGAAACCCATAGACTGTGGGAAAGATTTCAGGTGGGGGAGGCTAGGCAAAAGATTTTGCTTAGTGAAGTATTTATTATGAAGCATAATCTTGCCTGTGGATGATGCAGACCATTACACAGGGCAACAGTACATATACCCTGCATGCTCTCAATGGAAAGATGAACTTAGCGAATGTAGAGATTCATATTTATGCATCTTTTTTATACTCTAACCTGTTTTGTACACTGATGAAACTTAGATTTAGGACTTTAGATAAAGGTAATTTATTAGAGAAAAGAAAAGCGGATGCAAGCACTATTGCCCCTATCTAGTTTTACTTTTCTTCACAGAATGTACTAAAGAGCAAAGGTCAGAGGAGATGAGAGATAAAGAAGTGGCTTAAATAAGCAGGATGCAGGGCAACAGTTTGACAGAGATACTTGTGATGGTGAGAGTCTGCTGGATGCTGAGATCTGTAAATGGAAAGCTCTGAGTTTGCATAGCTAGTAGTTGTACATAGGATGGGGGTTCACTAGTACCAGGAGGCAGGGCAAGGAGGAGAGGATGGCATGCAGGCAAGGGGGTGGATTTTAGAAGAGAGATAAAATAGGAGCAGCACAGACAGAGTATGAAATTATGTGGGGAAAGGGGAAACCAGATGACCAGAGCTTAGAAAGAAAGAGTTTTTGGTGAACAGCAATAGCGTCAGACAGATGGAATAAGGAAAGTTTAAGGGAAGATGGGAAGCTCATGTAACACTTCAGAGAAGGTTACACATATAGAAAAAGAGCAAGAACAATCTGTGAAAGAAGGAAAAGTTGACTAAAGCAGGCAATCCAAAGAGCTATTGATAAAGTTGGTAGGGGTAGCTTATGAGTATCATGAAGAATAAATGTGGGCTAAGCAGGTAGTCTGAGAGTGATGTGGAAGAATGTTGGGTCCTCAAAGGAGCAACATGAAGGAAAAGCATGATATGTCAGAGAGGCTGAAGCAGTCCGGACGTGAGGTCAAGCATATGTACTGTGGTAGACTAGATAGCAAGAGTTGGGGGGGGGTTCTGGTTATAGGGTATTTATTTATTTCAGTTTGGTGAGCAGGCAAGGTGGAAAAGAACAGTTTGGTAGCCATGAAAATTTTGTGAATGGATACATGGGACACTGGGCAATGGCTAAGATCTCTGCCTCATGACTTCAGAGTCCAGGATTCAAGTCTGAACTCAGGACACTGTCTGTGTGGTGTTTACTTGCCCCCTCCCCCTATTTTTATGGGTTTTTGCCAAGCAGTCTGGTTCCCTCTTACCCCCCCAAAATCATATTGGTTCACTGGCTACTCTAAATTTTCCATATACATTGCAGTTACCTTTGCCCTTGTGAGTTGGATTCTGGCTGAAAAGTGTATGAGACAGATCTGTTCACTTATCTAGTTAACAAATGAAAAAAAAAATTAAATTAAGAATAGGTTTGTTTGCGATTATCAAAACGGTTACAAGAGGCACAAAGCACTCATGTAAAGGAATATGTGGTTACAATGACTTAACAGAGGGGCAATTGAGGAATTTGTCAGAACTAGAGAGGCAGTTGCAAAGTACATGAAATTGGGTTATTATTTACTGAAATATTATTGGTACCCAAGGCCAACAGCAAGAATGAATAGGCTAGAGCAGTTTGACTGCTGACTGTGGAAGTGACAAAAGGAGTATGAGCATAGGACGCTGACTGACTGTGGAATTGTGGGACGCTGAGAAGAGTTATTTGGCAGTCATAGGCAATGTTGCAACTCAGAGGGGATGGTAATGCTGAACATCTGGATTGGAAAGGTACAGCAAGAGACTGAATATTTAAAATGTGATGGGAATAGGAATAGACACAACAGCAAAAAAGGAGGAGGAGGAGATAGAGGGTGGAGGTATTATTGGGATAAGAGTTCGAAACTGGGTAATAGAAACAGGAAAATGTATAAAGCTGAATGAGAGCTCAGAGAGATAAAAGGTGCTTCACAACAGTTTCATAACCAATTTTTGTTTGACTATATTTTTCAGATAGGGAGCAATTACACAAATTTGTCAGTAAAAATTACTTTTTTTTATGGGAAATGCCACTCTTGGTATCTTTTTAGAAATATACTGACCAGAGGTTGCCCGCATCTTATGGATTTGGATAAAATCTTTCTGGATGATAGTGCAATTCAGTTAGTTGCTTGAAAACCTTTAAGTATGCATTTTTTTCTCAATCTAATCACTTTGTCACTGAAAAGTAAAGAATAGTGTAGCAAAAGGTTCAGGAAATAAAATGAATCACCAGTACTGATAGCATCTTGGAAGTGCAAGTGCAATAGTGTTAAGGGAAATCTGGGACAGTGAAAAGAGATGCTGAGACATTATTACTGGATTTAATGTTCTCAGTAATAACAGGAAAGGCATAAATGATGGAATGGCAATGTATTTGAGGAATGAGAATGAATACAAAATACTTAGTAATGCAGTTGAAGAGAAAGGAGGTAAATCAGGAGTAATGGCATAAAAAAATACCTAATTTAATGGCTTAGCTGTCAAGATGGATGGGGAGACCTAGTGGGTAGACAGTCCTTTGCAGGCTAGTGGAAGCTTCAAAGAAATATGATGGGCTTGCAAACAATAGCGCAAGGGGGGTGACAAGGGCAAAAAGAGAGTAACACTAATTAAGAATTTCATTCATTTTGAAATGCATTGTAGCATTCCAGTCTTGAGAATTAGGAAGGAGAACAAAATAGTATTTACATACCCAATATAGAAAACATGAACACTAGATAAGGCAGAGCAAAATACTGGAAATTCTACTATATCATGTACGATGTGAAAGTACCAGTGGTGGTATTACTAACAAGACAGACGAGGTCAGATGTTAGAGGTGCCATATGATCACAGGAGAGAAGGCCACAGTATAAATGAGATAATATTGTTGCATGAGAGAGTGGAAACAGCAAAAGGGGGAAGGCAGACTTTGATAGACAATTAAGAGTAATGTACAAAAGGCCAAGGTAGGGTAACAGAGTAAATAGGTAGTGCGAGCAAAGGAGAAAGCCTGTAATAATTTTAAGAGGTCAAAACATGTAGTTAGGTATATAAAGACGTTAGAAATAAGACAGCCAGAGAGGGCAGAAGATCCATGGCAAGGATGGAAAGACATTTTGCAGAAGGAATCAAGGAAGGCAAAAAGGAGTTCTTTATATAGAAGAAAAATAAAGTTTAGGTCAAAGTTAACCAAGCTAGTGAAGAAAAGTAAGAAATTCCAGAGGAAAGGAACACCAACAGAGGTTATGAATGAATTATTTATTTGCCTCTATCCCCTAAAGATACGGTTAAGGAAAGGATAGCTGACTGATGGGAAGATTTAGCACAGCAGGAGTGTGGAAGTGCTAATGTGCATGCTCCAGAGACTGTCACTCAGATAGTCTGACTAAAGCAGTAAGAATAAGAATATCATTGAAAAACAATGGGAGAATGACTGGTCAACGTTTTGGAGGACAGTAGCTTCCAGGATATTAAACAGCATGAGTTTGCAACCATAAAAGCCTACCAAATAAGTTTATTCCATTTATGTGGTAGGTTCACTGTAGCAGTTTGAAAAGGGCACATAGTTGTTATCATATGCTCAGATGTCAGCAAGGCTTTTTATTTGATTCTGGTCAGGAGGCTAGTAAACATACTAAAGAGGTGAGATGGGAGAGAAACGTGTCAAATGGATGGAATGATGGTTAGAGAGTAAACCAAAATGGCGGCAGGGAAGTATTGTTAAGCTAAAGGGAGACAAGAAATGGAATGACATAGGGTCAGTCCTGGGGTCTATGTTTAATACCAGTATCATACAAGACATAGTCAACAATATCAACTTCTTTGCAGATGACAAAAAATATGGGCAGCAATGGGAGACAGAGGAAGGGATTTTATTAGACACTTTAGAAAGCTGCCATCATAGACTGATAGGTGCCAGCTGTAGTTCAGTCCTGCATCTGGGGAACAAAAAACACAAGATAGTATGCAAGCTGGGGAGCTGCAGCTTAAAACTGTGGAACAGAAAACAGCTTAGAGGGCGAATGTAGCTGCACCAATAAATCACTAGGAACAGAGTGAAAATAAGTCAGCCAATACCATCAGAACACTGGGTTACATGCACAGGCCAAAGGACTTCAAGAAAAAAAGGATAATTTATCTGTACTTAAGGTATTGATGAGGGCTTTATTTACCTACTGCATCCACTTTTTTAAACTACAGAGAGAAAAAAAAAACATGGGTTCTAAAGCCACTAGGATGGTAAGAGGGAAAGAAGAGAAGTCATATGAGGAGACTGTACAGAGGCTATGTGTATCCTTACTAGAGTATATTGGGGTAGAATGGGATAGGCGTTAGATCCAAAAAAAATCAGTAAAAGGAATTGAAGAAAAAAGAAAGACTACAGAAGGGGACAGGTCAGGTCATAATTTCCAAACTGTTGTTTGACTCAGAGGGTAGTGTATACATTTGACAGGATCCTGCACTAAGTAGTCTAGAGCTGTTGTTGCGTCTTTCAGCTTTTCCCGGTTAGGGGTCGCCACAGCAGAACTCCAGTCTGCTAATGATTGGTAGTTGATTTTTACGTGCCGAGTTACCAGCCCTAACGCACAACCTTCAAAGAAGGTACACCCATTCACGCATGTCTCCACGCAGAAGACACTCTAGCTGAGAATCGAACCGGACATCGTCTTACTGTGAGGCGACAACACTACCGCAGCACCACCACCGCGGGTACTAATTTAATTATTCTATGCCAGTTATAAAACATTTAAGTTACATTGCTCTAGACTAAGTACTCTAGAGCAATGTAACTTAAATGTTTTATAATTGGCATAGAATAATTAAAAGGTGGATGGCAACAGGTAGGGAGGGGTTGCATCAGGTCCAGCTGCAACACAAGCTGATTAGACAGCTTTCTTCTGCCACCTTAAATATTTATGTCTTATTAACTGTATAAAAATAGGAATGTCTTTTCAAGCTCAGCAGAGAAACTGTCGTACCTTCAAGTTCATTAGCAGTCGGCAACCTTTTGAGCTGTGCTGTCTTGGTCTCCACTGACAAACAAAACCTCTCATGCATAGCAGTTTCCTTTGCCTTGTGTGCAGTATTACACAATCCCTTATACTATTCATCCTCCTGGGATCTATTTACTGTATAATGAAAGACAGTGGAGATATTAGTCAGTTATTCATACAATGAGATAAAACCACTAGATGGGTTCGTGAGTTGTGTAGGAGGGGTAGTATTATTAGTGTAGCTTTTTAGCAGTCAGCAACTATAAAAAGGTGCCAGACTCTAGCATCACGGAGGTTGGGTTTGTTCTGTGTCACTGAGTAACAGCAGGTAAAACTTTAAACAGTTGTGTAGCCACAGTGCTAATGAATGCTACCTGATAGTTTAGCTTAGTCACAGGCTCAACTGAACCATGCATTTTGACTTGAGTTTGAGTCCTGTAGTCTTTTGCTTGCATTATGTGTGAGTTTAAGCAAGTAATTTAATCCCTTAGCATTGTCAGCACTATGGCTAATGAGGTGTTAAGGACTGAAAAACTGATGGATGATTGAACTTTGCTAAAGAAGTCTAGGTTAATAAAGCTGAGAAGAAAAAAAGTACTGATTCTCTTTAGAGCTTGTTTTTAGGTTTAGCACATGTCAACAGCTTAATTGCCAAACTGAAAGCAGAGCACACTATTGTGTGGTTATGTTTCACTGTGACTAAATGAGGTGAATCTACTACTGCCTTTACAACAATCATACTCCTGGTGCGGGAGCTTAGCACTGTGATCACAAATATATTAACAAGATCAACACTCTCAGATCACACTGGGACAAGATTTCCATTCAGGAGGAGCATCATATTTTCATCAGTGCCATGACATTACTTGTATACATGAATTCTGAAAGCCCCAATAGACTAGCATGTAAATGGGTAAGTACTTATTAATTATGGGACTAAGATACCAATGTAACAGATGAGTGGGTGACATTTCAGATAAAGAAAAAAATGGTTCAAAATTATATTTCAGCAGTGACTTCAAAATATATTTTTGGGTGATCAAAGCTCCCCACCCCTCTATAGGAGGCTGTACCCCTTATACTCCTTTTTATAGTTCATTACAAGGCTGCTGGAGGTTACCTCATGCACTGGTTATGTTTGATCAGTGCTGAATTTGAAGTGTGCATTATCACACCTGTGGTTGTCACATTTTGTTGCTTTTTTCACATCAATGCTAGTTCCATATTCATTATATGAATCTGTGCTGCTTAATGAATTGCTATTGCAAAATGAGGAAATTTTAGTGCCTTAAGAATTTCAGTAAAGCTGCAACAGCACACAGAAAATAAAATATGTACAACAAAGACATTGCAGTAAATAAAGAAACTAAAAAAAATAAGTACATGGAAATAGATAAAAGACAATTCATTGCATATTTCTAATTATAAAAACAGAATTCATACATTTCCTTTTCTAGCAACATGCCCCCCCCCCCCAGTTTGGTACTTATTAATTATGGGACTAGGACAGATGTAGCATGTGCTTAAACTCGTGTTCTGTGACATTTGTTTAATTAAGGCCTGAATGCTTTGGTGGTTGTTGATATAACCAGGAAAGCCAACATTATTGTAGACATGCCAATTTGTAATTTAGTTAGCCCCAGCAGAAAACTGTTAGGGTGGGAGGTTGGTATAATGTTTAAGGTGTTTAACTTGCATACATTTGACTCCCACATGGGGTAACTGGCTAGGCTTAAAATGACCCACAAGGGCATTTAGCCTAGTACTAATCGATGAATTTATAAATGTATTGTGAGACTAAAACAAGTATTTAGTAGACAAGCAGATGACATTTATTCCATGACAGTAACATTTTCTGAAGACTGAATTGGCTCTCACTTCCAGTAAAATAATAAATGGTAGCACATTTTGTTTAAGAAAAATATTTCTGGTTTTAGACAGTGTGAGGGAACCCAGGCACTCCTTTTATACACCTTGCTTTGGTGGACAATGGTGTATCTTTTCACTATTAAGGTAGTGGTTTGTAATGCAAGGAACTTAGAAAACTTCACTGTGAGAAGGTAATGGCTGCCAATGGATTAACTGCATCGGACTTGCATAAAGCAGGGAGATTGCTGCCTGTCAACAACAGCACAAGACAGACATAGGAGCACATGCCCACTGTCTTAATGGGATTTTAGGATTTTCCTTTTCTCCCATTCTTTCATGTGCCTGCTTAGTCTAACTCAGTCTGAACTGGGTGCGCACTGCACCTTTATTTACCTACTTTTGAGCTGATACTGTTGTGCACTTCGAGGTTCCGTAAATACTGATGTAAAAGTGGCCTGTAATTAAGTGTGAACTACATTTTGGCAGCCTGTTGAACAGAAGAAAGGTGTAAATGTCCTTCTCCCTATCAGCCTGTGTATGTCAGTACAGTTATAAGCAGGATTTTCTGTCACCCCAGTTCCTTAGCAGGCACTGTGACTTCAGCTTAGCTGAGTCTGACCTGAAATTCATGCAGCTGCATGTGTTTTGTGGATTGGTGCATATGCATCCTAGCACTGCTGTAAGGAGGCATGCAGAATTTTCCTACTACTCCTTCATTCAGCAGATACTGAGAAATTTAAATTATCACGTACTTATGTTATTGAAGGCTAGATTAAGGCAGCTTTCTTTAGCCGTACCTTCCTGCGTATAAAGTAACTGTGAATTCTTTGTAAAATTGTTGTTGCTTTTCCCCTCGGCAAGCACTAATGCATTAACAGATCTGCACGTTAAAGAATAAGCTACCTAAGTGGTCTAGATGTTGACACTGCTAATGCACTAATATACTGTTGTAAGGATATAGATGTGATATCATTACTCCTGCCCCCCAGTACATTGTGACAGCATATTATATGCTCAACACATGGTATATAGTGATTATAAAACTGTCTTATTACACTTACCACTTACCGCAGAAGTGGTGAAGGGAATGCTAATTGCACATTGCATCACTATAACAGAAGGTGTAAGATATACATCAACAAATTACAAGCTCATAATGTTTTTGCTTCCCACTTGCCATGCACTGTAGCCAAAAAATGTTTGTGATTTCTGATTATTTAGAAGTTTTGCTGCTGTGATTACTCATATGTGGATTTTTTTTTTCCTGAGGTGAACTTTGCAATTTGGTCCATTTTTTTCTAAATCTGAAGTGTATGTGTTTCTTCAGAGCTTTTCTGATAATGGCCACATTCATATACACTGTATCACTCTTGGAGTGTGTAGTTACCTGATAGGTTAAAAACAAAATACCTAGAAGCCGAAAAGAACACAGAAGCTCTTCATTCAGCTTATGTTACATTTTTAATATTTATCATGGGACTGTTTTATGGAAGGCATTATTGCCTGATGGCTAAAACACAAAGGTGTGAACAAAACATTCCCTTAGCTTTGTCACCATCTTGACATATCAGCTTTCTTGCCCTTCCATTTACACATCTAGCTGAATATGGGTCCCACATTTGAAATGATATTCTGAGCTTCATTTAGGATAGCTTGATGAGATTTTGTGAAGTATAACATTTAATTTTTGCATCAAAAAATGTGACTTTATTTAACTTTAGAATATTGTGTTTGGTTTCCAAAGCACATTTTCGGTTACTGAGACAGTGTAACCATTTCTCATCTCTGTACAGAATGTTTGATAGACATGCATACTTAGAAAAATGTTTGTATGGGTACAGGCTTCTTATCAAGGAATACATACATTTTGGTTCACTTGCTAATAGTGCATAAAGAGTAAATGAGCACCGCATCTCCAGACTGATTTATTTATTTGCTGTTGAATATTTTTTTTTTTTGTAAAATTATAAATTAGGGATAGATCTGGATGATGTTCGCCCTTACCCAGCACTTTCTTAGAACAAGAATCAGCAGCCAGAAATTATAACTAGTACTGACAAAGGGAATATGTTTTGTTTTATTTGCAAGGTACTACTGGTCCTTAGCTTGGCTACTGCAAAGAAGACTATTCATAGTGAAAATAATTCAATTACTTCGTTTCCAGCTTCAGGTAAGGCAGGCCTATGCTGTTACATGTTCACATTATACAAATTTTCCAGTACGTGCACTCTGTTTTGTAGGCTTGTGGAAAATTATCTTTTCTCCTGGCCTTTAGTTCACCACTGTTCAATTATTAGCTCAATCATTCTGTTGATGTTGAGGTCTGGAGAGTCAAAAAAATCTGTGGAGAAAATACTTTGGCTAACAGGACTGCCTGGTCCAAAGCCTGAGGCTGAGCCAGATGTGAGTGCTTCCAGCCAATCAGCGGGATCAAAAGTTGTTTTTTTCTGATCAACCCTCTTGTCTTGATTTTCAGGGGAGGGAGGCATCTCAATACATGCCGGAGAAAAGGAACCACCAAGAAGGTCATACTGAGATGTTCCAGGAAATTCTAGGACCATGGGCTGAGAGTCACCATTTCGAGGCTTGAGAGATGCGAGTTCTTGGCTGAAACTTGATAAATGGGTGCTGTTGGGAAACGAAGATGTGAAATCAGTACTGCTTACAAGATGGTCTTCTGTCTGAGGTTCTAGGAAGATGATGTCTGATTGTGCTGTCCCATCTGCCAACGGAAAATAATTGGTATTAAAATTCAAGACATGCATTATCCACTGTTGCTCTTTCTAAATCACGTCATTGCAACAACTAATTAACATTGTTTTTCCATTTTGAGTTCAAATGTTTATCAAGATACCAAAAACAACAATGCTGCATTAACTCATTTAATCCTGAACAGCAGGAAGCCAATTAACACATTTGCATTCTGGCCTGTTCAAAGCCAGGAAACCACATGTTGCCTGAGAGCTTTCCCCAAAACTCCTTACCTGAAAACACACTTTATTAGATTTATAATATCTGTTAAATGGTATGTGTAACAAAAAATGTAAACTATGATAGCTCTTTGGCTTTATATTGGTGTCAGTATCAAAGATCTGTCTGTAGATGCTGATTTGATACTGTAGACTTATGGAAGAAAAAATGTATTTTGTTTGCCAAAAATACTACAGCTATGGTCAAATAAAGGGCTATATATCTCTCTAAGTATGCAAGATAGTTGTAAGATATCAGTGATGGAACTGTTCACCTGTTCAAGAACTTTCTAATTATGCATGGCAAGAAGGAATAGCACACGGCTGTTTTGCAATATTGCTGAATCTATGCAAATGATGTATATAATAATATCACAGTATTTAAAACAATATTAATCTATAAAACCATTTCAGTTACATGGCAAGTATCGGTGGATTGTTGTGTGCTTTAATGCTTTGTGTAAGGTAGCACAATTTAACTGTAAGTCATGCAGCTTTTACGAAACAAATGCAATTATGAATATATAAGTAATAGACATAACTGCTTTACCAAAAGAGCAATCATATCTCAGAGTGTCTGCACGTTACTCATCATATTTTAAAAGTTACTTTTAGTAGCACCCACTGCACTGCCTGAATATACCAACCTCAACATCACACTTTATTTTTGTATTATTAGCATAAATCTGGAAATTTCTCCCATTTCTTCATAACTTTTCGAAACATTCCTTAATAACTCCAACTCTGCACATCCCATGCTGATCATTTTACTGTCATGATTAAAAAAAATCATGTCAGTTTATAGAAACCACCTTGCTTCCTTAGTTGGATGTATGTAACTTTAGCAGGACTTCAGAAATTAGACTTTGAAAACTGTGACGAGTATATTTGTTTCAGGAGTACAGGGAAGTACCCTGAAAAGACAAGTATACTCTTGCAGGATGCACAGGAACCCTGATTTTCTCATAATTATCCTATTTTAGGAAGCAATGAATTAAAAAAAAGCTCCGAACCTACTGAAATACAGTTTTAGTGGAGAGGAAGGGAGAAAACTGTACCAGTATGTGACCAGTACTTACAAATAATGAGAAAACGTACTGGGTGAGGAAGGTGTAAGATTCCCTAGAGTTCAGGCACCTAATAAAAAACATACTGTGAATATCACACCTAATAAGAGGTGGTAGAAATACTGTCTTAAAAAACTTTCCAAAGTAGAAATCCACTAATGAAAGTAGCGAAGCACAAGCTAGTTCTAACCAGTACTAACAGAAACACAGACATTTTTGTGTAACCAGTGGTGCAGCAGATACCATTGCTGCGTCAGAGTGATGGTTTTCCGATACAGTTCCTGGACGTGCACCTTCAGTGCAGAATCCGCACATCCTATTTCTGTCCACTTGGGGGTTTTCAACATTTTCCAGCTTGCTTTCTCCCACTTGGGGTTTTACAGCATTTCCAGCTTGTTACATATCTCAAAGACATGTTGTACATCAACTGAAAGTCCTCCAAATTTCCATTAAATATGCATGCAGTGTTTGAGATACTGTGTAAGGTCAAATCTTCTCCAGTTAAAACTATACATGTACATGTAGAAGGCAGATTGTACTTAAAGATTACACTTCCAAATGCTTGTTCTATTTAGAACATGATCAAAGGTAAGAATCTTGTAGAATCTGTCAGAAATGTAACAGACTGCAACTGGACTGAGATTGGTCAAACATCCTACCTTATCAAGCAGTGCTTTACTAAGAAAAATGAGGTTTCTAACCTTAAGAAATTAGATAAATCAGAACAAATGGATAAAAAGAAAGACAAGGAAAGGAATAGTAGAACCTAAATGGCAGAAAAAATGTGAACTAGGGATGTTTCTTCTTCATATTCTGACAAAAACAAGTATTCAACCACTAGAAGTTTCTTTTTTTGATGATGCCTCAAAACAGGGATCAAAAGCCATGAGTATGTAAAGAATAATCACTGCAGGACTTCAGAATTGTGTAGAAAACAGCAGAAAGATGTGTTGGCCTCATCTCTGTTTGAATGTATGTCTGCATTTAAAACTGAGAGATGTGAACCGTCTCTAGTTCCAGCAATGCTCAATGAAGTGAAAAGAAAACATAAAAGGAATAACCCTCCTTAATCCTCAGATGAAGATTTTTTTTTTGCATGGCCTGTAAAGAATAGCTAGATATCATACATTAGGGCCATGAAGATATGCTTTCTCAATCTAGCAGTTATGCCCTGAAGAAGATGGAATATTTTCCGAAATCACTAATAATGTGGAACAACTTATTAGTTGTCTGATAAAGATTATATTGAAGAAACATGTTTATTAGTCAGTCACAGAAATCTCTAAAGCTGATTGTACTAAAAGTGATACTATACTGGTGACAAACACATAAAAAATGGAGTTGAAGGATATAACATATGCAGATGGTGTAGAACAGGATTTGGGAAGATATATAAAATAGGTGGAGTGACCGGAAGATGCAGAGGAAAGTGTGAAGCTTCTTCAGTGGCTGAATCTTGTCAATCCATCTAAAGAGATGCCCCATATTCCCTCTTCAATAATACAGCAGCTGATAACATACTCTTCAAATTATGCTTGAGAAACCCACTTCATTAACCTTACAATGGGTTTCATAAGGAAGGTCTCCCTCACTTCATCTTGAAAGAATTTGAAGCAGTATGCAGAGCCTTCACAGCCTATCAGGACAACTTCCTTTTGGGTCACTTTTAGTTCAGTACAAACAACA
>NC_056726.1:1264320821-1264365821 GCF_019279795.1 Protopterus annectens
TAAGAACATGATCTTACAAATTTGTATATGCAATTGTTCCAGTATCATTCTATGGAAATCTTATGACTACATCAGATTGGTTTGGAGACAGAACCTTTTGTATATGGCACAAAAATAACCAAAATAGAACTAAGGGTGCAGTCTTCTTAAAAATTCCAGTATTAGAGGGGATAAAGGATTCAATGTGTTGTAACTGTGTCACTGAAGAACATTGTGATTTTCTACATCCATTCTGTTTTGCTTTTGCTTAAAATATCCTGAATGTTAAATCTGACCATAAGTAACATATTTATGTAGTTGTTTTGCAGATTTATGTCTATTGAGCTGTCTGGTACTTGTAGATATCTAACTTTCCTCCTCCTATGCTATGATTGCTTCTTTCCCTTATGTACTGAAACAGATTTGGGTTATGTATCTTTCAAAGCTGGTAGTTTGTTCTCCCAGATTACTAAATCAAGGAAAGATCAGTTCAATCAGTCAGGACAACAGCAACAAGCACATTCTTACTTTTGCCATATATGCACCCAAGGAGTACATGTTCATTAGGAAACATATTGTGGGAAGTAAGAGCAATACTGTTTGATGGATTACTGTACAGCCAGTGGCTTGTCCCTTTTATTTATGTAAACTGTCATTGTATTATATGTTATGATTTTTTTCTTTAAGTATTCAAATAAAAGATATGAAAAAAATCTTGTTGGCAAAAAGTGAAGTCTATTCATTTATTTTGTAATGAGATAGAATTATGGTGGAGTACTAAAAGAATAGATCTTACTGAACTGGGAGTTGGTGTGCATCAGGATTCAGTTCTGAGCCCACTGTTGTTAATACTGGTAATGGACTACATTAGCAAACAGATTGGAGTAGGCAAATCAAGAAAGTTGCTGTACGCAGATGGTATGGCAGTACAGGCAGACTCTGAGCAAGAACTTTGTCAAATGATAGGGGAATGGAATGCAAAACTGAAGGCACATGGGATGAAACTAAGCAATGATAAGACAGTGGTAATGGCAACAAACTAGGGAAATCAGAGGAAGCTGAGACCTGAGATAGAAGGGAAGATAGTGGAGTGGAACAGGCAGATAGCTTCAAGTATCTGGGAAGGGTGGTTGAGGAGAAGGAAAGTCTGAATGAGGAGGTCAAAGCTACAATCAGAAGGGCTGCAGCCAACTGGTCTAGAGTGCCCTGGGTAGTGTTTGAGAGAAGAATGCCAAAGAAGGTAAAACCTAAAGTGTACAAAACAGTGGTGCGGCCATTATTGCTCTATAGTACAGAAACCTAGGCGGTGAAGGTAGAGAAGTTGAGGAAGCTAGGGGTGATGGAGATACAGATTTGCTGTATCCAGGACTGGTTTGTAAGTTTCTAAGGCCCCCAGACCTTTCTGTGTTGGTGGGAGCCTTCTAGCATATCAGTGGGAGTGGTAAGCACTAGGTAGCCTATCTACTACAAGAGGAGTGGTTTCTGGTCCAGAAATTGCAGTTTATTTGCCATTTGGGCAGTTTTTCAATCCCTTTCAACTTTCTGGTTTAAAAGCATGCGTTTCCATGGGTTTGCACACCACGCAGTGGCACTCAGCTGAGGTAAACTATTACTAGTGCCAGAAAGTCTGCTCTTCAGTTTTTCCCTTAGAACGTCCTTCTTTTACTTCTTGCATGTCAGTTAGGTTAATTGGCTAGCACTTTAACAGGCTTTTGTAGCATTTATTGTAACACACTTAGGTGCTATCAGGACTAGCTGTTTCTATGCAGTTACATCACCAGTACTAATTAGTTATGACCACCCCTCCTGGTATAATTGTAAGGCAATTTCCTGTGCTTTCACCTGTAACCTAGTGCACTTGGGCATTCTGAGACAGTGTGGCAATTTTCTAATGTACACGGACAACCCTCTCCTCTTACCTCCCATCACTCATACATGTGAGAGATTCACTTATATCACCAAAGTGGAAGCAGTGCATGCTCCAACCAAGACCGGGCTATCTGGTCAATAGGAGAAGGTGAACACCTGCAACTCACTACATAAAACACACAGCCCTCCAAAAGACCAACCATTACATCCCACACATAGAAACACAAACTATACACCCACCTTCACAGAGGTTCTCAATAAAAATTTACCCAAACAACAGAGACCCCCGAGACAGAAATGCACTCAACCACCACAACACAACACCAACCCCAGAACATATAGCTCACCATCACAGTGTGCCTGTCAACTTAAGCCTTTAAGGCAAAACACTTTGCCCAATATACTAATCATAGGAGACTCAGTTGTGAGGTACACTGATGTCCCACTCACTAGGTTAAACAAAGAGAAGGTGACAGTCAGTTATCTGTCAGGTGCCAGGATCTGCCACATAACACATGCACTCAGTACATACCACAACAAGTACAAATGTGACTCAGTCGTTGTCCATGTGAGTGTGAATGACCTGGGACATGCATCCCTGGACTACATGAAAAGAGATGTGATGGAACTCTTGCATTATGTGGCCCAGCAGTAATGACCCTAGCCCTGAGCAGTAGTCTACCATCACCAAGAATGATACCACAGTTGTTTGTCTTTTGGCTTTTTCCTGGTAAGGGGTCACCACAGCGGAACTCCAGTCCACTAATGATTGGCAGTAGATTTTTACGAAACGCCGAGGTGCCAGCTCGACTCCCGACCTTCAATGAAGGCACGCCCATTTATGCACGCATGTCTTTCGAACGCTGCCCAACCGCGGGGAGGACATGCAGACTCCACACAGAAGGCACTCCCAAGTCAAGCCGAGAATCGAACGGGAGAACCTCTTGCTGTGAGGTAACAATGCTACCACCGTACCACTGCGGCATACAATATGAGCAGAAAATAATTGACTTCAACAATTGGCTAAGTTTCTAGTGTCATTCTAAGGGGATCCAGTACCTGTCTGCCTGGGACGACATGATCGACAGACCTCAATGCTTTGCCAGAGATGGCCTGCATCTGTCAACCCCTGGGATTCTGGTTCTGGCTAAGGCTCTTGCCACCCCTATAGTGCATTTTTTAGGCAGTGTTCCAAAGACCAAAATTTCACTAACAGCTACAAATAAATGCAATCTGAGGGTCATGCTGCTCAATGCTAGAAGTCTAAATCTCAAAATGCCCTTGCTCGAAGCTCTTCTCAAAATGGAGAATGTCGACATCTGTGCTGTAATGGAGACCTGGTTTAAGGAGGCAGAAATCACCCTTGCATTCCCAGGCTACAACTTACTCCATACCTTTTGGCTCTAGAATACGACTGGAAGCTCCAAAGGTGGTGGTGTCTCCATATTCTTAAAGGATATTTACATCTCTAGACTGGTAGCCCAGCATAAAGCATCCAAGATACTTCAGGTACAACTAACACTGGGTAAGACGGCGATACAAGTCATAGCCTGCTACAGAACCCCAAACATGTCTCTAGACTCACTCCAAGTTCCTAAGCACCCTGGAATCTATCAAGGTCCAACCCAATACTCTCATACTGGGTGAGTTCAACTATCCTTCCATCAACTGGGAAAACTATTCAAGTACCAATGTACAGGTGCAACGCTTACTGGAATTTATCAATTCCAATGCCCTGGACCAGTTCATTCTGCCCCCACTAGAGGAAGCAACATCCTCGACCTGGTTATCACCAACATGGGAGACCATTGCTCCACACCTATAGTAAATTCCTTTCTGGTTATATTTGACCACAAACTGATCACCATGGAAGTCTCCATCTCACCTACAACCCCTGCTAAGGTGACCACCCTGAAAAACTTCTCTAAGGCTGACTTTGGGTGCCTAAAAACAGAGGTGGCTAACTTCTCGGCACCCATGCCAATGGAAAATAGTTGCATGACTGCTGAATCGTACACCAATGCACTGTACAAGCATATACACAAATGCATGGACCTTGCCATAACAAATAGAACTAAGACTCTCGCCGCCAAAAAAAGGAAGCCAATCTGGTGGTCCCCAGCCATCAATAAACTCTACAACAGAAGGAAGAAATTGTTGCAGAAAATAATGAAGTCACAAGACTGGAAAAACCTCCCTTATCAGTATCAACAAAAAGCTGAGATCCCTTATCAAATCCTCTAAAGCCAGCTATGAAGGCAGAATTGCATTTGACATCAAAAACAACCACAAAGCCTTCTATAGCTATATCAGAAATCTCCAAGGCAATACCCAGATTTGCTCTGAGTAATTGCACAATGGCACCTCCTATACTGAGCCGACAGATATAGCCAACATACTGGTCGCCAGATTCCGTGCCAACTTTACCCCCCCCCCCGAAGGGCCCTATCACAATACCAGAAGAAAACCTGGTACGCACCATTTCTGTGGCACAGATAAAAGCTGCATTGTCCAAAGCCAAGAATACAACATCCATGGGACCCGATACTATTCATGGCTGCGTCCTACATGAGCTACAAAATGAATTGGCACCACATTTGTGTGCCCTGTTCAGTCACAGCCATACTTCAGGCTATGTCCCTAATGAATGGTGCACTGCTACAGTCATCCCACTCCATAAAGGAGGAGCAACTACAGACCCTGAGAACTATCGCCTTATTAGCCTGACAAGTCTGGTATGCAAAGCTATGGAGTGCATTATCATGGACCTGCTTAACAAAGATATAGACAATCTCCAAACTCTTGACCTCAAACAATTTGGCTTTGTCAAGGGGAGATCCTGCCTGCTGAACCCGGCTGACTCCTTTGAGGCAGTCACCAAGGTTCATAGGTTCATAGGTTGGTACTAGGCTATCAACCCTAGGGCCTATACAAGCCTAGCCATAACAATTCCCTGGCTATTTCTTCCCACATTATTTACTTTCCTGGACCCCTGTCTAGCAGGGCGACTGACGTGATCCCTGGGGTGAATTTCCTTTCTCCCATCCAATCGTCAAGGTTCCTCTTGAAGAGGTCCAAAGAGGCACTCTGCTTGACATGTATGGGCAATCTATTCCAGAGTCTGGGGAGTCTCTGGGTCAGGAACCTATCCCTCCAGCATGTTTTGTTTATTGTGATGACAAGGTTTAGATCCCTGGAGCGTGTAGCTCTGAGGGATTGGGATTTCTTTAAGTGTAGCATGTCCAACAGCTCTGGGTTTGACATGGCTTTGTATGTTAAGCAGAGATCGCCTCTGAGTAGACGATATGCGACAGAGTATAGCTGGAGTTTTTTAAGGCGGTCAGCATAGGGCATCTGTTTTAGGCCTGCAATTCTTTTAGTGAGGTATTTCTGAGGCCTTTCCAGTTGTTGCAGATGTCTTGAGAGGTACATACCAAATGGGGCGTTGTATTCTATAATGGGTCTAATGAGGGATGAGTACAGTGGGACAATGACCTCCTTTTTTCTGGATGAAAAGCCCTTCGTGATGAGGTGTGCCACATACAAGGATTTCCTGACTGTTGTGGTGATGTGGTTATCGAAGGTGAGACCACTGTCCACCTGTGTCCCTAAGTCTCTTATCACACTTTCTGTGTTTAGTGTACTGCCACCTATATGGTAATTCATGGATACATGTTTTTTTCCCAAAGGGGATAACAATACATTTCTTGGCATTGAGCTTGAGCCCATGGCTCTGGCACCAAGCATCTGTTTCTGTAAGGCCCTTTTGTAGAGTATCCACATCATTTGGGGATTCAATAATGGCTCCCAGTTTGCTCTGCCAACTTTGTTAGCCAGAGTCCCTTAGTGTTGACCTGTACTTCAGAGAAGTAGATGCCAAACAAGAGCGGCCCCAGGACTGAACCCTGAGGTACTCCACTTGTCACTTGTCTGGAGCTGGATTTGGAGTTGGCTACTTTTACAGTGTGGGTTCTATCAGTAAGCCATTTAGCAACCCATTGGGTGACATAGGGATTAATGCCCAACTTAGTAAGTTTATCTATGATTCCAGAGTGGGGAATGGTGTCAAAGGCCTTGGCAAGGTCTAGATAGGCTGTGTGGACCACCTTACCCTTATCCATGGCTCTGGAGACTGATTCAAAGAAGTCAATCAGGTTCAGGAGACAAGATCGGCCCTTCACAAACCCAAACTGGGTGGGGTCCAATGTTTGAAGGTTGCCAATGTCTTTGTTTATAAGTTCCATGATAATACGCTCCATGGCCTTGCAGATAAGGCTTGTCAGACTGATGGGACGGTAGTTTCTGGGATCCAAGGTGGATCCCCCTTGTGGATTGGGATAACTGTAGCTCTGTGCCACTCAGTGGGCACGAAACCTGAGGTGAGGCTATGATTAAACATGACACTTAGGTGAGGTGCCAGTTCATATTATAGTTCATGTAGTACACAGCCCGGGATGTCATCTGGTCCCATGGATGCTGTATTCTTGGCTTTAGAGAGTGCGTTTTGTACCTGTGTGGCCGTTATTACTGGAATTTGGCAATCTTCCAGTATTGAGATGGGCCATTTAGGGGGTGAGAAAGGGGTGAAGTTGGCACTGAATCGATCTTCCAGGATATTGGCAATATCCTTCGGATCAGTATATTTAATGCCATTCTGTTTTAGCTCAGTGCAGATCTGAGCATTGCCATTTAGATTCTTGACATAGTTATAGAATGCTTTGTGGTTGTCTTTGGAATCTTTGGCAATTTTATTTTCGTAACTAGCTTTGGAGGATTTTATGAGGCATCTCAGTTTCTTACTGAGGCTAGTAAGGGAGTTTTTTGCATTCTGGGATTTTCCTCTTTTCTGCAAAAGTTTCTTCCTTTTGTTGTAAAGTTTGTTTATGGCAGGGGACCACCAGATTGGCTTCCTTTTTTTGGATGAGAGCATTTTGGTTCTATTTGGGATGGCACGATTCATGCATGAGTGGATGTGCTCGTACAGTGCCTTAGTGTAGGATTTAGCAGTTGAACTTTCAGTTCCCATCTGCATGGGTGTCATGAAGTTTGTCACTTCTGACTTGAGTAGCATGAAGTTGGCTTTGGAGAAGTTTTTTATGGTGGTTTCTTTACTGGGGGGTGGGGGTGGGATGTGGATGTTAAGGGTGATTAGCTTATGGTCAGACCTGACTAACGAGGGGGTGACCATAGGTATGGAGCATTGATTTCCCATGTTGGTAATGACCAGGTCTAGGATATTGGAGCCCCTGGTGGGACTATGCTTTAGTTGATCCAGGGCGCTGGAATTTATGAATTCCAAGAACCGTTGCGTAAAGGTGTTGGGACATGAGTAGTTTTCCCAGTTAATGGCAGGGTAGTTAAAATCACCCAGTATTAGGTTGTTTGGTTCTATCTTAATATTTTCCAGTATGTTTAGAAAGGTGTAGTGAGAATCTTGGGGTGTGGTGGGGGATCTGTAGCAAGCTACAATTTGGATTGCAGTCTTACCTAGTGTTAGTTGCACTTGGAGATGAGGGCAAGGCAGTGCATACAGCCTACCTCTACCTGGCCAAGACCTTTGATACCATTCCCCACTCAGGTATCATTGATAAACACAACAAACTAGACACCAGTCCTTACATCACTAGGTGGGTTGCAAATCGGCTCACAGACAGGACCCATAGAGTGAAAGTTGCGGATTTCAAGTCAGACTGTCGACCAGTCATGAGTGGAGTCCCACAGGGCTTGGTCCAGGACCCTCTCCTGTTTGGCATCTACTTCTCAGAAGTCCAGGCCAACACAGAAGGACTCTGGCTGACCAAGTTTGCTGATGACTGTAACCTAGGAGTCATTATCAACTCCCCAAGTGATGCAGACATCCTACAAAAAAGCCTTTCTGAGACCAATGACTGGTGTCGGAACCATGGCCTGAAGCATAACGCCAAAAAATACATTATTATCCCCTCTGGAAAAACTCAGTTCCCATGAATTACCACATTGATGGGAGCCCACTGAACAGTGAAGGGGCTGTCAGAGATCTGGGCACCCAGGTTGACAACCACCTCACCTTTGACCACCACATTGCTACTGTGGTCAGAAAGTCCTTCTACATGGCACATCTTGTAACCAAAGGTTTCACATCCAGGAAGAAAGAGGTCATCATCCCTCATTAGACCAGTCATTTAATATAATGCTCCATTTGGCATGTACCTGACCAGACACCTACAACAAATGGAGAGGCCACAAAAGTACTTCACAAAAATGATCCTAGGCCTTAAACACATGTCCTACAAGGGCAGACTCAAGAAACTTCAGCTGTTCTCAGTCTCTTATCTTTTACTTAGAGGTGAACTCTGCTTGACTTACAAAGCCATGTCCAACCCACCCCTACTTGAAATGCTACACCTAAAGAAATCCCAATCTCCCCACGTCACACGCTCCAGACATCACAACCTCATTACCACAATTAACAGAATATGTTGGAGGGACAGGTTCATCTCCCAAAGACAGCCCATACTCTGGAATAAGCTTCCCATTCATGTCAAGCAGAGCACCTCACTGGCCCTCTTCAAGAGAAATCTTGACGAGTGGATGGGTAGCAAAGTTCACTCCAGGGATCACTCCCATTGCCCTACTGGATAGGGGCTGTGTGAACTAACATTGGGTGGCACGGGATCTGGGCAATTTTTTTGGGCTAGGCTTGTAAAGGCTCCAGGCCATTAGCCTAGTAGACACCTATGAACCTATGAAGTGCCTGAGATAGGTGGTAGGATACATACTGTGGGATAAATGAAGAAATGACATCAGAGAAGATGCCCAAGTAGATCCAATTGCAGAGAATGTCAAATGGAAGAGATTATGGTGGTTTGGGCATGTTTTGTTAAGCAGAAGGCAGTGTGGTGAAGAAGATTTTGGAAAGACAGGAAGAAGGCAAGAGGAAATGAGGGTGTCCAGCAAAAAGATGGCTGGATTGCGTGGGTGAAGACATGCAACAGTCAGTTGTGACTGTTGAAGAAGGTAGAAGAGTGGCACTGAATCAAGTGAGAGATGGAAACAGTTGACGCAACACCCTGACCCCATATAGAAAATTGGAAAAAGGGGATTGATGATGATGGGAGAAGACAGAAATGAGTTTCTTGCCATTAATCCCATATTTGTTAACAGCAGTCCACAAAGCAAATAATTTTGACACTTATGAATTATTTGAGGCACACAGATATCAGTCTATCCATTTTATATCTGCTTTCATCAAGCTAAAGTTTACATGTTGAAGAGCTGCAAGTAATATGGAAGCAGCTCTGAATGTGGCAGTTGTACCTAGCATAGCGCAAATGCTCACATGCACTGTTAGGGAAAATATAGCATAGCTGCAGTGGTGCAGCAGTAGCATTGTTGCCTCACAGCAAGAGGTTCTGTTCGATTCTCGGCTGGAGCGCCTTCTGTGTGGAGTCTGCATGTCCTCCCCGTGTTTGAGTGGCATTCAAAAGACATGCGTGAATGGGCATGCCTTCGTTGAAGGTTGGGCGTCGGACTGGCACCTCGGCACCATAAAAAAAATCGACTGCCAATCATTAGCGGACCAGAGGTCGGCTGTGGTGACCCTTAACCGGGAAAAGTGGAAAGAAGAAGAACAACAACATTTAAGCTGCCATGATATCTTAGGAGTGAAGGAGGAAAAGAGGAGGCTCTGTGTGAAACTCACACAAGCACAGGCAATGCATGTATACTCCATGCAAAAGGCAGCCCCGCTGAGAAAAACAGGAGAACAAGCATCAGGCGACAGCAAAGCTAGCTTATTTGGTACTATGCCCTATGTGTGTAATTACTAGGTGATAATCACATTCTGTGATAAAAGTCCTGTTGGATTCCACCTTATAACTCTCCTGAATTGCTTTTCTGAAATCCATCTTGTGCAGCACAATTTTAGCAGGTACGTGTACAGACAATCCAGACTGAACAGAGATACTTCTGTTCAGACTGAACTGTCAGTTTGCAAGCAGAAATTGAGAGTAAATTTAAGACATAGATGTATGTTTGCATGCGATGATACACCACCTAATGAGAACTACCATCACATACTTGTTTGTCCTATAAAATATAATGCTGAGCTTAGGTATGCATGGCCAAGCATATTTGTACATCAAATTCGTACCTGTGCAGACAATATGATCTTCTAGAATGTCATCAATGGATTGACTTGGTGCCATCTGTAAAAGAGAAATGCTGAAGAGTTAAATTACACCATAAACTGTAATGCTCTGAGCAAAAATGGATGACAATTTTACATTAATCTTTGAAACAACATTACCTTGGTAGCAGAACATAATTTGGAGCCAAACACCATGTGAAGTATTTACACATTAGTAGTTCAAGTAATGTTTTTAATCTACTTTGTCTCTCATGTCACTCCAGTCTGTTGCAATCTAGCTGACCAATACATGTTTTTGCTTTGTAGCCCCACTTTCTTTTCTTTAAGGGAGTGAAGGTTTTGGCTGTGGAGGTGACCAGCTTCATCCCTTTTCTCCCTCCCTCAGCACAGTTACTGTGTACTTTCACCTCCAGTAAGCACGAGTTCCAATCCATACTGACTGCATGAGTCTGGATCTTTCTTTTTGCTTTGGATTACTACTTTCAGCTTTCCCAGACTTCCATGAGGATACAGTCCAAATTTCTGGAAATCCTCCTGCGATGGGAGGAAAATGCATCCCCTGACCTTGTCTCCATTCTGGCTAGGTATCTAATGACCACAACTCTACCTGATTCTGACTCACAGGAGGCGCCATTGGGCTTGTAGGTGTACAGTTAATATTATGAGGATGTAAGCAATTCAAAAACAAAATCAATAGATGAGTAACATACTAAGCAAATACCAAAATTGCATCTTGTTCCTTACAACAGTGAATTACAATGACAGTAAAATAGATAAATGTATATTCTTTTACATGTGGAGAAGGGGCAAGTTCTACATAGTACATGATAGAGCAGCTAATTATTTGCCAAAAAAAAAACTTTACCCTAGCCATTCATTCTGATTACCACAGTTTCACTTTCTAATTGAATGGAAATTGTGCTACATGTAGTCTGGTATCCCACATCATCCTGGTAATACCACTCCCTGTTTTGTTTTGTAAAAATAAATATCCTTCACAGTCTACAGCTAAACCTTCATCATTCCTGATCCTGGAGAAAAAAACAGAACAAACAGCCATATTTATTTAGAATGTGCAGTAGTGCCATTTTTAACGAGAGAAAAATATGGACCAGAATAATTAATTAATTAATAACTAAATAAATGTATATATACATATATACCTACATACATACATAAATACATACATTTCTAAAACAGAAAAGGAACAGAGAGTGATCAGGAAGGGATGAAGTAGTGTTACTTAATTCCAGCACAAAGCAAGGAACAGAGTAACAAGTATGTAATGAGAAATTTGAAAACAAAAGTTATGTACTTACCATATCAGTTGATGCCTGCATTCCAGTCTGTTACAACATGTTGGTCCTGAAGCTGCTTGTCACATCTTACTTGGATGAATTAGTGCTCCAGCCTCGAGCCCCTTTTAAGAATTTCCTTACACAAATTTGCACCTATCCCCTAGTTACCTCAGATCTAGTTTGATGCCTCAAGATGTAGATGCCACTTCTCTGTGCTACTTTGGACCCAGTGAGCTATAAACTGCAGTTCCTTCAGCCCTTACAACATGGCCGTGGGAAAGGTGTGTGTGGGGTTGTATTCATTCCATCTGATCCAACATGTGGGTCAAAATCCTAGGCTATCAGCACCTGGTTGGTATCACATCAGGATATCCTTAAGAGGGGCAGCACAGAAGGGTGCTCTAGCCCCTGAGGTACAATCCAACTTGTAGTGCTTAATAAAAAATATGCATGGATGACCAGGTGGCAGTTGCACAGATGTCATCCAGTGAACAGGCTCTGAAAACGCTGTAGAAGTTGCTATGTTTCTAGTAGAATGAGCTCATGGTTTTCAAGAAAGATGTTTGTTGCAGACTATGTAAAAGAATGAGATGCTGTCTGATAATCATTTGACAGTGAAATCTGGACGTATTTTTTGCCCAATTTGTTTTGAGCAAGAGAAATGAAAAGATGCTCATTCCTTCTGAAAGTTTCTTTTCTATGCAGATAGAAATGCAATTGTCTATGTACATCCAATATACTTTCCTTTGTTTCTGTAATTTAGAAATAAGACTGGTAGATGAATGGGCTGTGAAATATTTGTCTCAGAAGCAAATCTGGGCCTCAAACAGATGTCCTATGCAGACCGTCTCAAAAAAGTCCAGCTCTACTTCGTCACATATCGCCTACTCAGAGGTGATCTCTGCCTAACATACAAAGCCATGTCAAACCCAGAGCTGTTGGACATGCTACATTTACAGCATTCCCAATCCCTCCAAGCCATACATTCCAGGGACCTAAGCCTTGTCACTACAATGAACAAAACATGCTGGAGAGATAGGTTCTGTCACAGAGACTCCCCATACTTTGGAACAGACTGCCAATTCATGTCAAGCAGAGCACCTCATTAGCCCTCTTTAAGAAAAATCTTGACTATTGGATGGGAAATAGGAAATTCACCCCGGGGATCACTTCTGTGGTTCTGCTTGACAGGGCCACAGGAAAATAATTTTTGGGTGGCGTAAGACAGGGAACCTTTATGGCTAGGCTTGTACAGGCCCTGGAGCCAGTAGTCTAGTACCTACCTATGAACCTATAAAGGAAGGATTTGCCCTTATCGACCTATCCTATCCTTATGGAAAATAAGGCAAGGAGAAGAGGAGGAAAGAATATGGAGCTTGGACATCCTTCTTGCTAAGGTGATGACTACAAGAAAAATAATCTTCCAAAAAAGGTATTTAAGTCTACCAAGGATGCTGATTCAAAGGGCAGTTTTATGTGGGCCTCTAGGAAAAATTCAGATCCCAAGGTGGAGCTGGATCTTTAATAGTGGGACTTAAAAGAAATCTGCCTTTTAGAAAAGCCTTGGATAATTTGTGAGAGGTTGGAGAATGTTCCTGAAATCCAATGTGAAATCTCAAAATAGCAGCTAATGGCACCTTGGTAATGGGAAATCTAGGACGTGAAGTGAATAGAAATGCAAGAAAGTGCAGGATGTCTGCTGTAAGTAGTAAAGTACTGAAAAAGGTTCAGTGTTTTGTGGACAAGCCCAAGACACACATCTTTTCCACTTGTTGCAATAGATCTTATGAGTGGAAGCCTTTTGAGAGGCTGCTAGAATTTGACAACCTCCATAGGAGGAGGATCATCCTTAGCCATCATTGGAATTGGAGAAACCAAGCAGTTAATTTCAGACTGTATATGTCTAGGTGAGGCTCTCTTTAATGGTGAGTTGTCACATCTGGGACTGGATACTGGAACCAGGAAGGCTCCTTCAAGTGAGGCCTTAGAAGGGGAAGCCAAAAGGGAGCACCTCAAAACTTTTTATTTTCAGAAACCATGACATAAGGAGGAGGGGTGGGTATGTGTATAAAAGCCCAGGGGAGCATTGCTGAGACAGAGTATCTGTTGGTGGCTGTTCTACAGGGGTAATCCTGGCAAATAACTGCTGCATTTGGTGTTACATGGGGTGGCAAAAAGATCACAAGAGGGAGTATCCCAGTGACCTTCTTGTCTGTTGCTGGATTGAGTGACCACTTGTAAGACATCAGGAGATCCCTGCTGAGCCTGTCCACAAGATAACTTAGTTCCCCCGGATAAGTGTTGCTGTCAGAAAGAGCTGAAAGGCCACTGTCCATTACCAGAGCCTCATAGTTAGTTGACACAAGGGGCAAAATTTGATTCCCCCGTGTTTTTTGATGTACCAAGCTATTGTCATGTTATCCATTTGGATGAATATCACACCCTGTGTCAGTCCTGAAGTTTCCGCAAAACTAGGAGGACTGCCCTCAACTCCAAGACTTATATATGAAGACTGGCCTCACTGGCCATTCATAGGCCTTGAAACACTGTCCCTTCATAATGCCACCTCCCCACCCAAGGGAGGATATGGTTGTTGTCACCATTGCTACTGGAAATGGGGTGTGAAATTGTCTTCCCACCAGGACCATTGAGGACTGTAAACACCACTGAAGATGCCTTTTCCAAGGATTATAGCTCTGTGACCACTGAACTTGAAGGAGCCATTGCAATATTCTCTTGTGGAAGTGGGCAGATTTTACCATCAGAATTGAAGAGGCCATTAGGCCTAGGACCTTGAGAACTAAACCTGCTGTAAGAGGGTTGTAGAGTAAGGGGAGCTGAAATGAAAAATGCAAGGCCTGAATTCTGTCCTGAGGGAGAGAGTCGGTGGAAAGACTGGCATACAAGGGGACACCCCAAGAAGACTAGTTTCTGAGTGGGGTTCAGATTGGACTTTTGTAGGTTTACAGATATGCCCAGGATGTTGCAGAGGTGAAGAAGATAATCTCTGGCATATTGAACAGAGTATAAATAGGGCAGTCATTAACCAGTTGTCTAGACATGGGAAAATTTGTATTCCTGAAGTTGCAGATGAGCTTCTAAGACAGTTATGCATCTGGGGGAACTCTGTGGGGGGTTGAGGCCAAATGGCAGTGCTCTGAGTTTTAATGACTGGCTGTTGTTCAGAAGCTTAGGAAAACCCCATGGAACCATTCTCTATCTTTATGTGAAGGTAAGCATCCTGAACATCCACAGACCACATCCATTTGTTTGCCCTGAGGCAGAGTGGAATTGACGGCGCCATGACCATTCTGAATTTAGTCTTTTTCGCATATACCTTCAGTAGGCTGAGGTCCAATAAGGGCTTGAGATTCTTTTTTGGAACCAAAAAGAACATGGAATAATAGCCTAACCATCTCTGGTCTAGTGGAAACTCTTGGATGGCTCTTTTGTTAAGAAAATAAACTTTCTCTGCTAATGTGGCACTTACCTAGTTGGGTGGAATGTCCAGCAGTAGATGACATGGTTGAGGAGGGATTTCCAAAAATGGTATATAATAGCCTGTGGATATTATCACTCTCACCCACTTGTCTTACATGATGGCATTCCATGAGGCTGGGTGGAGAGAGAGATGACCCCCAACTGTCTTCACTGTGGCCTCCTTGTCCATTTATAGTTCTTGAACCTTTCTCCCTATATAATGACACCTTCCCACCCAAGGAAGGATACATCTGTCATCACCATTTCTAATGGAAGTGTGGTCTGAAATTGTCCTGCCACCCAGACCATTGAGGATTCTAGGGTCTCCTGTCGGAGAAGGGCCCAAAATATCCCTGATTCTGCAGACATTCTCGACCTCTTGGCCTGTGCCCTTTAAAGGAGCTACTTCTGCCACTGCCACCCCTGTCTGAAGGTGAGTCAAACTGACATATAAACTTCTAAAACCAGAAAGAACAAAGTCCTAGTAAATAGAGCATTTGTGAAGGATGCTTTAAAGTTGGCTGTGAAATCACATAGGCTCAGCCAGGCATGGCATCTCATTGCTATGTCATATTCAACTGCCTTGGCTGTTCCAGAGCCTATCCATCATGCTGGATTCCTTATTGGGAGGATGGACAGAAATGGAGTCTTCAGAGAATTCTCTTTTAGTGGCTGTGTCTACTTCAGGTAGTGTGGTCCAATGCTGTTTATTTTCAGGGCAGAGGATCTTGTCCAGTTTTTGGGAGACAGCATCATAGGTGTCTGGCTCCTGTCATGATCTCCTAGCTGCCACATCAATTAACTTAAGGATGTAGATTGTGTCATTTCATACACATCAAATAATACTTCCTCATTCTGGGAGGGGGGCTCAATGAGCCTAACTCCCCTCTAGCAAATCAGCTGTAAGATTTCACCAAATGAGGTGCCTTTCAGAGGGGACAGTGGGCATCTCTCCCTATCCCCAAGTCAGTATCATAGTTGGGAGACTGTGATGGGGAGTCTAGATGGTTCCTCTTACACTTCCTTTTTTTTGGAAAATCAAGGAATGTGTCACCTGACTCCTGAAAGGACTATCTCTGCATCTGAGGAGCTGATTTGAGGCCATTGAAGTGACTTTGACCAGTGGATATCTGATGACAATAAGACCAAACTGGAGAGGACTGCATATTGACTCTGTTAAGTGAAGAAATGGTTCAGCTTTCCAGGTGTCGGGAAGGATCAACCACCATAGGATACAAAGAAACTGCTCTAGCCGATGGAGCCAACCCTCCCTTTCAAGAATCAGACAGTGTCATTGACAGGATCCCAGAACCTGAGGAGGTTGTAGGCCCCACTGAGAGAATCAACACAAAAGACTTGAAGTCAGACGACTCCAACAGTACCAATGGATCTGAGGGCAACAAGAAGCAGCAGTCTGAATTCTCAGGTGCAAAACACGCTTGGATCTGACAAAGTCAGAATTGAGTGAGTTGGAACAGTATTCCCTGGAGCTGAAGAAGCATGGAAGGTTAGCTCCAGGCCCACAGGATCCAGGAGATCACACTTCTGGTCACAAAGATAGCGAATAAGATTTGGGGAAAGTATGGGAGAGATACATTATGGGTAGGAAAATACTTAAAGGGCTGAAGGCTAGTGTGCTAATTCTGCCAAGTCAAATCTGACAAACAGCTCAAGGATCTACATCCTGGATTGGACAGACTGAATGACTAGGATACCATGATGTTCTTCATACCACATTGCTGCAGTCCTAACACTTGGGGGTAGTCCGCTGTCCCAGTCGGCCCGAATACCAAAGTATATGGCTGACGTCGGTCAAGGCGCATAGTCTGCGTCAGGAAGTCAGGGTAGCCGCATGGTCCGATGCAGAAGCAGTTGCAGCAGTGGCGTTCTGAGATTTTCCAAGTCGGAGTTTCAGACGAATCCAAGTTGGCTAAGTACGTTGGGGAATATTTTGTTTTTCTTGCCTCAGTATTTTACCGGATGTCAGAAAAAGTGAATAACTGTATTTCTTGTGGGAAACAGATACCTCATAGGGATTACCATACCTTGTGTATACCTTGCTTAGGGCCTGAGCACGACGTTGTTGCTGTCGGCTCTTGTGCTAGATTTAACAAACGCACCATTAAGAGAAGATTAGATTGTGCCAGGTTAGTTTTGGGAAGCGTGTAATTATAAAATGCCGCCGGATGCTCAGCGCAAGGACAAAACAGCAAGCCTAGGCTGGAAGAAACCCCCTGCACCGGACGTCGGTTCTTTGGAGCCAGAGGTTCAGCCAGACATTTCTTTGGAATCCCAGGAGAGACTATTACTACAAGATGTGACCTCTCAGGAGGTAGGCCAGGCGGAAGGGGCTTCTCAGGTAGCTGTTATTCCCTCCCTTCCTAAGGTGGTTAGGCCCTCCCCTGCTGTTTCCAAGGCTTCTCCCAGGGGCAGGCCAGGTTTGGTTTCAGGTGTTACCCCTAGTTCTTCAGGGTCTGTACCTAAGAAGCATATGCTTAAGATGGCAGAAGATTTGATTACAATGATTAGAGGTTCTATGCCCTCCTGATAAGAGGCCTAGGGTGGAACCTGAGCTTGGGAGTTTTGAGCAGTGTTCGGATGCTTCTGAGTCTTCGGCTGAAGACTTGCAGGAGTATTCCCCCTACTCTGATTCTGATGTAGATGATTCTACTCCTTCTGCTTCTCCTCCTGAGGATTTTTCATTTTCAGAGACTCTTCATTCCATGAGGGAGCATTTTAAATGGGAAGGTCAGGATTTCTCTGATTCCAGGAAAAGGCTTAGGGAATTTTTGTTTCTACCCCAGCACAGGCCTTTAGCTATACCTCCTGTTCTAGATGTCGTAGAGGATGTTTCTGCAGAGGCTTCTCTGAACCCTGACTCTCTGCCTCCTGCTCCAGTTAAACCGGATAGATATTATAGGGTGCCTGAAGCTCATAAGTATCTTTTTAAGAGTCCTAGGGCAGACCCAGAAACTGTTTCACAGGGGCCTAAAGGTATTAAGGCTTCTGTTGTTAAAAATCCTGTTCCTCCAGATAAAGAGGCTAGGGCTTTGGATAGATGGGGAAAGAAAGTGTATACTTCTTCCACTTTGGCCATGAGAGCTTTGAATTGCCAGTTTCACATGTTGAAATACCAAAATTATCTCCTTTCACAATTAAAGTCTAAGGTAGATGCTTTGGCGGAAGGTATTGAGTGTAAAGAGTTGCAGGATTTAGTTCATGTTTCTGAACAGGTGGGTAAGCATTCTTTGCAATGTGGTTTTGATGCTGTGCAGGCTTCTTCGAGGGTGGCTGCCACTGGTTCAGTTCTTAGGCACGCCTGGTTGAGGGATCAGAATTTAGCTGAGCATGTGAAAACAAGGATTTTAGATGCTCCTTTACAATCTGATGTGTTGTTTGGTTCGCCTGTGGAAGCAGTTCTAAAGAAAATGGAAGACAAGGCTAAGTCTATGCAGACTGTTAAAGATTTTTGCAGGTTCAGCCTCGTTTAGTAGAAATTGGCCTACCAAGGGGTGGACATATCCTGCTTATGATTCCCAGTCTAGGGGTAGGTCTAGACGTGGTAGAGGCAGAGCTCAAGGTTCTTTTAGGCCTAGAACAGGGAGTTCACCTGCTCAGTCTTCTGGTGAGGGCAGGGGTCAGTCCTTTCGTAAACAGACACAATGACCTGCCTTTTCAGCTGCCAGAATCTCTGGCAGCACCTTTGGGAGGAAGGTTGGCACTTTTCAAAGAAAACTGGAGTTTAATTACCCAAGACAGATGGGTATTGGATATCATTCACCACGGTTACAGGTTTTATTTCCATACCTTGCCTCCTTTCCAAGGCATGCCAGACATTCCTCCTCAACAAAGGAAAGAGGCTCACAAGCAAATTTCTCTGTTGCTCCAAATAGGGGCCATTCAGCCGGTTCCTGTGCCAGAAAGGGGCCTAGGATTTTATTCTCGCCTGTTCCTAGTACCAAAAAGGGGAACACGTGGAGACCAATTTTGGATCTGTCTATCCTCAACACTTATCTGGACATTCCCAAGTTCAAAATGTTGACGAGGCAGCAGCTTCTACCTCTGCTGGGCAAAGATCACTGGATGGTAACTTTGGATCTCAAGGAAGCTTACCTTCATGTTCCTATCAGACTAATTTGCAGGAAGTATCTGCGTTTTCGAGCTGGGAATTCTCATTATCAGTTCTCTGCATTGCCCTTTGGCTTATCTACTGCGTCCAGAGTATTCACAAAGGTTCTGGCTCCAGTGATAGCTTTCTTCAGGCTAAAAGGAATACAAATCTATCCTTATTTGGACGATTGCCTGATTCTGGCTCAAGGAAGGGACGTGCTTCTTCAGCATTTGGAATATGTGATAGCAGTGCTAAGATGCCTAGGGTATTCTGTGAACGAAATAAAGTCCAGTCTAGTACCCTCTCAAGACATGTGCTTTCTGGGTGTGAGACTGAATACAGCAACCCAGATGGCCCTTTAACCCCGGACAAACAAAAGAATCTTTCTCTTTACTTCCATCAACTATCTCATCAGTCCGGGCTGACTGCAAGGACAGTCCTTCAAGCCTTAGGGTTCATGGCATCTTGTATTCTGGTACTTCCCAATGCCAAACTGCATATGAGGAAGCTACAATGGTATCTCAAAATGTATGGACACAGCACTGCCAGGATTTGGACACTGTCATTCAAATAATACCTTGCATTCAAAAGGAATTTTGTGGTGGGCTCAGGAATGTCACCTAAACAAGGGACTCTCTGTGACCCGGCCAGAGGCGAGTCAGATTCTAACGACAGATGCCTCAGACACAGCTTGGGGAGCTCATCTGAATGGAAAGTGGATACAAGACAAGTGGCCTGCCAGACTGCAGCATCTACATATCAACATGAAGGAGATGTTAGCAGTCCAGTTTGCATTACTGGCTTTCAAGGATTTACTTCTTCCAGGGCAGGTGTTGATTCTAACAGACAACACAACTGTCATGTGGTACATCAACAAACAAGGGGAACACATTCTTATCCTCTATGCAGGCAAGCAATGATTTTGTGGGAGACTGCGTTAAGCTTGCAGCTGAATCTTCAAGCAAGGTTTCTGCCAGGAGCACAGAACTCCTTAGCAGATGTGTTAAGCAGGCAAATCATGGATCCCCACGAGTGGAAACTGGATCTTCATGTATTTCAGACATTGACAGTGTCATGGGGAACTCCAGACATAGATCTGTTCGCTTCTCCACTAAACCACCAGCTGCCAAAGTTTTGCACGAAAAGGTTTCATCACACAGCCTGGAAAGTGGATGCTCTTTCTTTCAGTTGGAAAAATCTTCATGTGCATGTCTTTCCACCTCTGCCTCTCCTCCCAAAGGTACTTCTAAAGGTCAGACAAGACAAGCCAAGGATGATTTTAATAGCTCCAGATTGGCCTCGGCAGCACTGGTACCCATTGCTGAGGAGTCTGGTAAGGAAGCCTCCATGGCCCTTACCTTTGATTCCACACCTATTGTCTCAGAAGGACGGGCATCTGCTCAATGTCAAGCTTCACTCTCTTCATCTAACAGCTTGGCATATTCTGTTTTGAACCATAGCAGGTCTCAGCTTCCTCAACAAGTTTTGAATGTGATTATGGAAGCCAGAAGACCTAGTACAAGGAAAGTGTACGCAGGAAAATGGAAGAGATTTTTATTTTGGTGTGCAGCAAAGGATTTGGATGTTTCTGAGCCAAATTTGAGTGTGGCTCTTCAATATCTTACTGAGTTATTGGACAAAGGTTTGTCTTTCTCTTCCATTAAGATTCATGCTGCAGCAATTTCAGCTCACTATGATAGTGACCCACCATTGTTTTCTCATCCTTTGTTCAAGCAATTTCTTAGAGGGGCAAAGAATATAAGACCCCACGTAGAGCTCCTACTCCTGCTTGGGACCTCAATTTTGTGTTGGAGAAACTCACTCTACAACCTTTTGAGCCTGCAGCTACTGCTGAATTGAAATATTTGTCATGGAAGACTGCTTTTTGTTAGCCATTACATCTGCAAGAAGGGTGTCTGAATTGCAGGCCCTTATGGCGGTTGAGCCTTTCCTGATTTTTCATAAGGATAGGGTATCTTTACGTACTAATCCTTCTTTTATGCCTAAAGTGGTTTCTAGTGTGGCTTTAAACCAAACTATTCATTTGCCTACCTTTTATGCAGATCCCCAAAATAAGGGGGAAAAGATTTTGCACACTTTAGATGTACACAGGCAGTTGCGTTATTATTTAAGCAGGACTAAAGATTTTAGGCAGTCTCAGCAGTTGTTTGTTTCTTTTGCTTTGAGTTCTCAGGGCAAGCCTGTGTCAAAACAAACTATTTCTAAGTGGATTGGGTTTTGCATTGCATTTTGTTATTCCCATCATGGCAAGGAGATTCCAGCTGGGATTAGGCCTCATTCCACTAGGGCTACTGCCACTTCAACAGCATTTCTAAGGGGGGTGGCAACTAAGGATATTTTGGAGGCAGCTACTTGGAGTTCAGTGCATACTTTCTCTAAGCATTACCACCTTCCTCTCTACTCTAAATCTAGGGCTGGTTTTGCCACGGCTATTTTGCAGGGCATGTTGTCAGCTCCTGCTTCCTTATGATTTGCCAGCCTCCCTTACCTCTGCTTTGGGATTCTACCCAAGTGTTAGAACTGCAGCAATGTGGTATGAAGAACATAGTACAGTTTTGTACCTACCATAAATGTAGATGTTCGAAGATCCACATTGCTGCAGTCATTTACCCTCCCTCCTTCCCTCTGTGTTTAGGGGTGGTTGTGTGGGTGAGGTTATACTCTTGTAAATTTGTATATATTGTATATATATTTGGTGCAGGCGTGTGTGGTGTTTTTTGGTTTTAGCCTTATCTTTTTAGGGTCTTCTGACATCTGGGGCAAGAAAAGACTGAGGATATGACGTCGGTCATGCGCATTTGTACCCTGGCGTCCTGGCGTCAGACTAATCTTTGACCATATACTTTGGTATTCGGGCCGACTGGGACAGCGGACTACCCCCAAGTGTTAGGACTGCAGCAATGTGGATCTTCGAACATCTACATTTATGGTAGGTACAAAACTGTACTTTATACACTCTAAAAAGGTGTTTGTTTATTTTGTTTTGTACAATTAGATGTCCCATTTAGCATGGTAATGAAGTTCATTAATTTCATTTTTCTGACTGTGAAATAAATAATAAATGCATTTAATTTTTTCTGTCAGTTAGCAAAGCTATTTTGTCTGGAGAAATGTATGCCTGAAATTATGGACTACATTCTCGCTATGGAGAATATCTGTCATTTTGAACTCATTGGGCATAGTCAAGTCAACACAGGTGATTCAGCCTGTGGATTTCAATGCAAATATTTAAACACTTCGTGAAGTTTATAAAATCTATGTAGTTTTAAATGAGCCAATGGATGAGAGTATGGTAATAGAGAGACTTATCCTCAAATGGAGAGGAAGATAAACTGCCAACCTTAGATTTAGGTGTCCCCAAGATAAAGAAGTCAGCATTCATCTGTTTTAATTGAAGATAATTCTTTATTGCACATTTAAGGTAGTCTTTCATTAACTGTACAATCTTTAAAATTGTAGAATTTCTTGGGGAGAATGAGAGGAAGGAGTCAATAGCTAAGCCAGTAGGGAGAAGTGATTTGTTTACCATAAGTCAGGGTGTCCTTATCTTCTTCAGGACTAGATAATTGTGTATCATCAGATAGGACCCCTTTCCTTTTTACAGATGTCCCAACAATCTTTCTTTCTTTCATCTTTGTTCTAGTGATAAGAGTACTAGTCCAAATGGATTATTTTCAGGTAAGGCTGGTGAGTACTGAAGGTCAAAACAATAACAGAGGATATACAAAAACAACAACTGATAGACACATTTCAGAAAAAAATCATGAAAACAGACCAAAACAAACTATGCGGTCTGCAGAACAGAGGCTTAAACAGTCAGCCTTGAACCACACACAAAGTAGTATGTATGTATAATAATTGAAGTCTTAGCAGAGGCTACTGAAGCTAAATACCCTTTTTAGGACAAAATAAGCCATAGATATCCGAGCATAATCATTTACCACCATGAGTCCAGGAGACTCAGACTTAGGAACTCATCACTCAGGTGTCTAGGAATCAGGCATTTGCTTAGATGGTTGAATATTTTTTGACTGAAATACTGACACCCAAAAATAAACCATTGTCAGATGATATATTAAGTAATATTTCAGATACTATTATAATCTTTCAACTCCATGCTGTAACAATGTGCATAGTCAGAACCAGGACTGCTTATCAATTATCAGACCCTTCTTAAGAACTATAAAATATTTTTCTTTGCCAAGAACAGAAAGGAACATTGGTTCAGCAAAATCCATATTTATGGGAACATGATAAAACAGACTAAATGAAATATTGTAGAAAAAGCTGGGAAATTGGAAGCTCTGTTATATGGATAGTAAGATACAAACAGTTAAATGTTTTTAGTCCCCTTAGTCTTATACACGGGTCAGGCACATTTTTATCAACCAGAGCAGAAGCTGTGGATAGTAATTAAAAAAGGACTGAAGGATTTTATATGGGAGGGGAAGACAGCAAGAGTCAAAGTGGGATAAGATAATTCTTCTAATAGAACAGGGCAGATTGGGATTATCCAGTTTGAAGGGATATTTCAGCGATACGCAGTTAATGCTCCAATACATAGCATAAGCAGAAACCTATAATTCAAAGTGGAAAGGGATGATGATGAAACGGAGGGAAACTCAAGAAACAAGTTAAGACTGGGACTTTAGATACAGATCTTTAAGGAGAATAATAATAATCACACAGAATATTATATTCATAAAATAGCAGAAAGTTTTCCAAGAAATAAGACAACATCGGACTAGAGAAAGGAGATTCTGCTGATAGGGATGACTACAATTAGGGATACGGACAATAGGCAAGAGGTGCTGGAATTTATTAGAGAAAAGTGGCAAAGGAAACAAGGTACTAGGAGCAAATAGCTAGAGAGGGACATGTATTAGAATGGGAAGATGCCAAGAATTTATTTAGACTGCAGGTTAGAGATGGCCTTCCCTATCAAGGATTGATATCAGAGTATATGATTCCCCCCCAGCTCTCCATTTTCTTGCATGGGTGATTTAAAGTCATTTGATCCATTGGCAGCACTGAGTTGAAATTAACCAACCCCCAAAATCTCACTCACACTACCGACCGTAAGCGACATTATGTTCTGTTGATACGGTCTCAAACATGAACAGCCATAGGCTACAAAATCTTCATTTTCATTAGAACTTGGCAAGTCTCAGTCAGAAAGTCTACTGGCCACACAGATGTCCGACATAACCTACTCCACATGCCTCTGACTTAAGCTTGCACTGGCTGTCAAACCTTCTACTGACCCAATGAACACATCACACCGTATGAAAAATGAGATTTTCACTCCTTACCCAATGAAAATGATTGCTATCTGACTCTTTTTGGTCTTTCACAAAAAATGCATGTATTACTTGAAGAAAATTTGTATAAGTGCAGGAAAAATTTTTTTTGAAGCACTGTACAGCTCTCATCTGCTTTCTAATAAAGAATCACATCTTGGATCGAAACCTGGATTTTCAGAATATTTTTTATCTCTACATTATATCTTGTTTTTGCATAGTGGCATCTTTATCTTATTAATTTGTTGTGACATTTGTTTTGGTTTGATTTTTGTTTGATTTATAGCACAGCTCAAACAACAACTCAAGAAGTTGTTTCTCCTTTCATCTTTTTCCCTGAAGTCAGATGAACCTCATTGGTTAAACGCAGGTTCCTCCAACCAGGTCTCAATAAAGCTTGCTTTACCTAAGAGTGTTCCTAGTTTTTGTTATTTGATTTAGGCAAAGAGAAAGAAATAGGGGGTTCCTAAACAAAAGACAGTACGGGTAAAGTGTTTAGTAGAATCTAGAACAAAAGCTGCTGTTAAAAAAAAATAATTAACAGAGCATATAAAATAATGCATGATAGCTATAATAATTAATCAGAGGGGGTTAGAAAGGATTAGGAAGAGAGAATGGATAATAAATTCACAAAGAAAAAATGGGGGGGTATATGTTTGTCTCCCAAATATGCTACAAAGTCTAGAGGATTTAGTATTTTTGCTTGGAAATGTTTACATAGATATTGTTATACCCCAAGTAGACTCCAGAGATAGACAGCAAATGTTGGATGTGTGACGGAGAACAAAGAGGTAATTGGGAACATATTTTGTGGGAATGTAATCATAGGAGATTACTAGGCTATCACCCCAGAGGTCATTTTAAGAGTAGCTATTTCATCCCAGTGTAATACCATGGAAATGCTAGTCAGTACCCAGGATTGCATTTAGTATTGACTGCCCATGTCCAGGAGAGTTGTGGGCAAAATCCCCAGTAAGAATTTATGGTGCTCCATCCACTAGTCCAAGTTCCTCTTGAACAGTGTCGTAGAAATACTCTGTTTCACATGAATTGGTAGCCTGTTCCAAAGAAGTGGTAGTCTCTGGGAGATGTATCTGTTTGTTCAGCATGTCCTATTTAAGTTACAGGCCATATTTAGGTCCCTCAAATGGGTAGCACTAGTCCCATTTGATTTACTGATATGCAGCAAGTTCATTAGGCTTGGGTCTTGGATTGCTCTGTAGGCCAGGCATAAGTTTCCACTAAGAAGTCTATATGATACATAATATAGTGACAGGGACTTCAGACATTCGGTGTAAGGTACATGCTGGAGCCCCTTGATCTTCTTTGTTAGAAGCCTCTGAGGTCTCTCCAGTTGCTGCAGGTGCTTTGTATGTGAATGGGGGTCTTACCCACCGTAACCTGGACTTTTATTAACTCCATGGAGATGTCCAGTCTAACGAAATGGGAGGTGAATTTGAAACCTGGATTTTCAGAATATTTTTTATCTCTATATTATATCTTGTTTTTGCATAGTGGCATCTTTATCTTATTAATTTGTTGTGACATTTGTTTTGGTTAGATTTTTGTTTGATTTATAGCACAGCTCAAACAACAACTCAAGAAGTTGTTTTTCCTTTCATCTTTTTCCTAAAGTCAGATGAGCCTCATTGGTCAAACGCAGGTTCCTCCGACCAGGTGTCAATAAAGCTTGCTTTACCTAAGAGTGTTCCTAGTTTTTGTTATTTGATTTAGGCAAAGAGAAAGAAATAGGGTGTTCCTAAATAAAAGACCAGCACGGGTAAAGTGTTTAGTAGAATCTAGAACATAAGCTGCTGTTAAAAAAAAAGAATAATTAATAGAGCATATAAAACAATGCATGATAACTATAAGAATCAATCAGAGGGGGTTAGAAAGGACTAGGAAAAGAGAATGGATAAGAAATTCACAAAGAATAAATGGGGGGGGGGTATATAGCTGTCTCCCAAATATGCTACAAAGTCTAGAGGGCTTAGTATTTTTGCTTGGAAATGTTTACATAGATATTTTTATACCCCAAGTAGACTCCAGAGAATTTTTCCTCAAATAGACAGCAAATGTTGGAGGTGTGATGGGGAAAAAAGAGGTAATTGGGAACATATTTTCTGGGAGTGTAATCATAGGATCATAGGAGATTACTAGGCTATCACCCCAGAGGTCATTTTAAACCTAGCTATTTTATCCCAGTGTAATACCATGGAAATGCTAGTCAGTGCCCAGGATTGCATTTAGTATTGACTGCCCATGTTCAGGAGAGTTGTGGGTGATATCCCCAGTAAGAACTTATGGTGCTCCATCCACTAGTCCAATTTTCTCTTGAACAGTGTCATAGAGGTACTCTGTTTCACATGAATTGGTAGCCTGTTCCAAAGAAGTGGCAGTCTCTGGGAGATATAGCTGTTTGTCAGCATGTCCTATTTAAGTCACAGGCCATATTTAGGTCCCTCAAATGGGTAGCACTAGTCCCATTTAATTTACGGATATGCAGCAAGTTCATTAGGTTTGGGTCTTGGATTGCTCTGTAGGCCAGGCATAAGTCTCCCTTAAGAAATCTATATGATACAGAGTATAGTGACAGGGACTTTAGTCATTCTGTGTAAGGTACATGCTGGAGCCCCTTGATCTTCTTTGTTAGAAACCTCTGAGGTCTCTCCAGTTGCTGCAGCTGCTTTGTATGTTACATGCAGAACAGGGTGCTAGACTCAATTATGGGCCGGATTAGTGCCGAGTATAGAGGGGTTATAACCTCTTTTGCTCTCGAGGTGATGCCTTTACTAATGAAGTGTGCTACATGGAAAGCCTTCCTTACTACACTAGATACATGGTGGTCGAAGTTAAGGTTGCAGTCAACTTGTGATCCCAGGTCCCTTACCAGTTCATGGGTACTTAGGGTATTGTTGTTGATTTCATAGTGTGAAGGGACATTGTGCTGAAGGAAATGATGATGCATTCCTTTGCATTCAGTTTGAGACCGTGACTAATACACCAGTCATTTGTCTGTGTGAGACTATCCTGGAGTATACTGACATCATTTGGGGATTCAATGATTGCACCTAGTTTGCAGTCATCTGCAAATTTGGTCAGCTACAACCCCTTAGTTTTGACCTGAACTTCTGAGAAGTATATACCAAACAGTAGGTAGGCCAGCACTGACCCTGTGGCACCTCGCTGGTGACAGGTGTGCTGGTTGATGTGGACTCACCCACTTTGATAGTGTGTGTCCAGTTTGTGAGCCAGTTGGTAACTCATCTTACAATGAAGGGGTTTACATTTGGTTTGCTAAGTTTATCAGTAATGCCTGAATCTCAGATTGTGTCAAAGCCTTTGCCAAGATGAGATATGCTGTGTGCACAAATTTTCCCCAGTCAATGGCCCTGGTCACATTTTCAAAGAAGTCCACCTCCACCAGATTTAACATGCAGGGTCTGGCCTTGATGAAGCCGAACTGCGTAGGATCCAGGGTTTGGAGGTTGCCTATATCTTTAGTTATGAGGTCCATAATGATAGGTTCCATGGCCTTACAGATGAGGCTGGTCAGGCTTATGGGTCTGTAATTCCCTGGGTCTGTTGTTAGGCCATCTTTGTGGATAACTGTTGCCATTCTCCATTCTGCAGGAACAAAGCCTGTGGTTAGGCTATGATTGAAAAGGATACTTAATGGTGATGCTAGTTAATGTGTTAGCATGTTTAGAAGACAGCCTTGGATGTTGTCTGGTTCCATAGAGGCTGTGTTTTTTTGCCTTGGACAAGGCTTTGAGGACCTGCTCTTCAGATATGTATGGTGGGGAGGAAGTTTGGGGGAAGGTTTGTGATAAGTTAGGAGGGGATAAGGGAGTGAAATTTTTGCCAAACCTATCCACTAACAGGTTTGCTATCTCTGTGGGGTCAGTGTGTGTGATACCGTTGGTCACTAGTTCTGCACATGCTTGGGTCCTACCTTTTAGGCTATGTACATAGCTGTAAAAGGCCATATGGTTATCCTTGGCTGTACTTGCTAAGTTTCTTTCAAAGGAACCCTTAGAAGATTTGACAAGTTTTCTTATTTGTCTGTTGAGGTTGAGGAGGGTAGTTTTCCATTGTTTGGGCCCTGCCTTTGTTTTCTTGGACGGAAAGTTTTTGCGTTTGTTGTAAAGTTTGTTGATGCTTTATGTCCACCATGGCAGCTTGTTTTTACTTGGGGCTCTAGCTTTGGTTCTTTCTGGTACAGCCAAGTTTATATACTTATGCAAGTGATTGTACAGGGCATTAGTGTAAACTTCAGTGTAGTTATCACTTCGAGCTAGGGGTGGGGATTGGAATGCATTTATACCTTTGCCTAGGAGAGTATAGTTTGCCTTGGTGAAGTTTTTTTAGTCTGATTTCACCCTTTGTGAGTTCTGGTTTTACTGCCAGTTCAAAGGTGACTGATTTGTGGTCAGATTTAACTAATGAGGGTCTGAGAGTTGCAGCAGTGCAGTGCATCTGTTTGACATGTTAGTGAGGACCAGATCTAGGTTGTTTGTTCCTCTTGTCAGGGTAGGGACAATTTGTTCTAGGGCATTTGAATTAACAAAGTCAAGGAACGTTTGTGCTAGGGAGTTGGGGCTAACATAGGTTTCCCAGTTGATGGTGGGATAATTGAAATCCCCCATAACCAGCATGTTCTGTAAAATTTGGATTGTCTCCAGTTTGGTCAAGTAGGCTTCGTGGACATCATGACCCATGGAGGTGGATCTATAACTGGTTATGACTTGAATGGGGGTCTTACCCACTGTAACCTGGACTTTTATTAACTCCATGGAGATGTCCAGTCTAACTAGAAAGAAGGTGAATTTATCTCTAATTTATATAGAAACACTGCCTCCTTTGCTTTTCACATATTCATTCTGTGGTCTAATACTGTGGATGGAAGGTATTGTAGCCTTGCAAGGCAGGGCTACTCTCTGAGGCCTTGAATCAAGTTTCTGTGACTGCACGGAGATCTACATCTTCTAGTGATAGAAGTACTTTCAGGGAGTGCAGTTTTTGGTTTAAGCTCATAGCAGTAAGCAGCATGACCCTTATGTTGTTCTGATTGGCTAATTTCACATCGGTAATGTTGTTATTGAGACCTTGCCTATAAACACAACGCTGCTCCGGAACAATAAAGGCTGTCCTTATACCACGAACCAACACTGCTGTTGCAGTCACAGGGAAAAAACGATGTTCCAACGAATAGTTTAAATAATTTAATGCAAAAAATTGTAAAAACAGAAAAATAATAGCCGATTAAGCGCTTTCGTCTCCTTAACGGAGACTTCTTCAGAATCCAGTTGCTCTTATCAGTTCATACATTTTATAGTAAAGCATTGTTAGCCTATTGGCTAAAATTAAACAATTACTTTAACTGAACAACTATTAATTTAAACCAATTTAGTTATACCAAATTAAAAGGGCTAGCTGTATACAACTGCTCAGTACCTTACGTTTTAAAAAACAGTATGGTGAACAACAAACACAAATACTGATTCAAACATCATAAATATAATGAATATAAATAGTACACATCCCCGATCACTTGAAATTTCTTATTGTATCTTAAAATCATGTACAAGCAATAATTAATCATTGTATAAAAAAAATATATATATATAATATTTCATTGTTTGTGAATCTGTGAACATGTGCATAAAAAAATCAAATATATACCATAATAATATAAATACATTTATAAAAATATGTATATGTAAAAATCTATAGATATATATATATATATATATATATGTATGCATCACATGTATATATGTTAATATAATAACATCATAATAAATATAAAATATTAAATAATTATAAAAAATATATATTGAGTAAATAAATATATATATAGCTACGTACCAAATATTTTAAATATTTTAAAATAAATTAAAAATCTTTTTGAGGTGTAAATCTGTGAATAGAATGTTAAAATATAATATTAGTTATTAAACATGCATTGGAATGTAAAAAAGCGGATTTTAAATTTTGGGTGTTAGAGGAGATAGAGCCCATGGATAGAGGAGGTGACTGGGAAACCAAGTTAGAGTATAGGGAAATGATCTGGCAGTTAAGGTTGGATGCTTGTAGTGGAAAGGGACTAAATGACCATATATCCATCACTCCTGCATTAAAATTACTGGCAATGGACCCGAAAAAATTAAAATGTTAAATGTATTCTGACATTAGAGCTCTTTTCCTATTCATTCACTTCTTATTAATTAATAACTTTTTAATAACTAATATTATATTTTAACATTCTATTCACAGATTTACACCTCAAAAAGATTTTTAATTTAATTTATTTTAAAATATTTAAAATATTTGGTACGTAGCTATATATATATATTTATTTACTCAATATATATTTTTTTATAATTATTTAATATTTTATATTTATTATGATGTTATTATATTAACATATATACATGTGATGCATACATATATATATCTCTATAGATTTTTACATATACATATTTTTATAAATGTATTTATATTATTATGGTATATATTTGATTTTTTATGCACATGTTCACAGATTCACAAACAATGAAATATATATATATATATTTTATACAATGATTAATTATTGCTTCTACATGATTTTAAGATACAATAAGGAATTTCAAGTGATCAGGGATGTGTACTATTTATATTCATTATATTTATGATGTTTGAATCAGTATTTGTGTTTGTTGTTCACCATACTGTTTTTTAAAATGTACGATACTGAGCAGTTGTGTACAGCTAGCCCTTTTAATTTGGTATAACTAAATTGGTTTAAATTAATAGTTGTTCAATTAAAGTAATTGTTTAATTTTAGCCAATAGGCTAACAATGCTTTACTATAAAATGTATGAACTGATAAGAGCAACTGGATTCTGAAGAAGTCTCCGTTAAGGAGAGGAAAGTGCTTAATCAGTTATTATTTTTCTGTTTTTACAATTTTTTTCATTAAATTATTTAAACTATTCGTTGGAACATCATTTTTCCCTGTGACTGCAACAGCAGTGTTGGTTCGTGGTAAAAGGACAGCCTTTATTGTTCCGGAGCAGCGTTGTGTTTCTACTGTGGTTGTGTTGCTACCTTTGATTGTGTGGTTACTAGTTGCCTATAAAAGTCACTATGGGGGAGGCAAGAACCTTTGCCAGCAGCGAAAGCCTAAAAGTGCCAGGTACAAACCATCTCTGGCAAAGCAGTGAGGTTTGTCGACCATTGCTTCCCATGCTGACAGGAACTGGAACCCTATGAATGGCACTAAAAACTAAGCCAGTTATTGAAATCAATCATTTTGTGTTGCTACTGTGGCATCATTCTAGGTGAGGGAGGTATGCTGCTCAAAGCTAGGGACATATCTGCCTGGGGCACATACTCAGAGAGCTCAACCATGTCTCTCTTCATATAGTCCAGTGAGGTATGTCTCAGATCATTCACAGCAACATGAACTATGACAGAGTCATAATGATACTTGCTGCTGAGAGACCTGAGTGCATGTGTGATTTGACGAATCCTGGCACCGGACAGGTAGCTGACCGTGACTTCTCCTTGTCTAACCTGGTGAGAGGGACATATGTGTGTGTCACTATTGCGTGTTCAATGGCAAAAAAATGTGTTTTTTGAGTGTTATGCCTTACGGGCTTGGTGGGTGAGACACTGGTGTTGCTGTGTCATGGGTGTTTTGGGGATTGTGTTGATTGTAGGAGCTTGTGTTTTGGAGGTCTCTGGTGTTTCAGTAAGTTTTTCGAGAGAACCTCAGCATATGTAGATTTTTGTGTTTGATGTGTACTGTGTGTCTGAGTAGTGGTACTATATGCATGTGTAGCGGTGGGTGAGTTGACAACCTCTCCTATTGTTTTGAGTGCGAGAGAGCATGGATTTAAGATTCTTGGTGTAGATACATCTCTTGTATTCTTTACTAGAGTTGGCAAACTTTAAAGATTGACTGCAGACTACCCTATCAGAGATATTGGGTAAGCAAATTAGTGTAACTAGGGAAATTATTTTTCTTAGCTGTGATACAGAATCGAATTGCCTAGACATAGTAAGGCCTTGCTGAGTCTAATTATGGTGCCTGCCAAAAAAACAAAGGAAAAAATGGGAACTGTGGGAACAATACATACGGGGAGAAATGAGGTTTAAAAGAAGGCAGAATGTGAATGAGCTGTGTCATGTTTGATTAACAGTGATTGGGTACATTGTAAGTGAAGTATAATGTTTGCAATTAGAATTACGTCAGTATGGTTTGTGATGCAAATTCTTGCAAACAGGTTTATGTCAATATGGTTTGTTTTCATTAATATAAATGTATAATTGCTTATGTCATTAGTGATAATTTAATAAAGCTGTTTCTTGTTTAAAAAAAAAACAGGGGAACAGAAATATTTAAGTAAATAATTAAGTAATTCCTTTTGAAATGGCCTGTGAAATGCATAACCTATTACCAAGATACTTTTACTTGTATTAGTCACTGTAAACTGGCTGTGGAACCTACAGAGAAATGCTTTTGTTATGATAGCGCTGCAGAGAATTATATCCATATTTGTTTATTGTTTTACCTCTACTAGCACTTAGACAGTTTGGTGGCTGACCAGAGCCTCCTTCATTCTGCTGACTTAAAGCACTTGATAATTTGCCAGCACCTACTGACAATGTTTTTCTGGAATACCAATTGTATGAGTGACTGCCATATACAAAAATCTGTTAAAACCTGGTCCCAATTAAAAGTATGAATACCACAGGTAAATACTAAGTCAGTTATCCATGTGGCTATTTTAAGCCTAGCCAGTTTCTCTCAAAGGTGGGAATCAAACCTTGTACCTTGTGTTTGTGAGGTAAACACATTAACCATTATGCCATCCCCAGCCCCAAATTCTGAATCGGGGAATTTAAAAGCTGAAAGGTAAAATACATGCTACCTCTATGCCCTATTATCCTTGAGTGTTCCCCTTACTCCAAAGTACAGTGATCTCAGCATAAATATATTCAAGTACCACGGCTATGAGGGATGCTGGAGTGTAAAGACCCCCTAAATAAGAACCTTAAAAGTATAAAAGCAAGCTTTAGAATGCAATGTCTTCTCAAAGAATCATAGCCTAATCTTTGAAGTGTTAGAACTCTCAGTATCATGTCTCACACTTTTAGTAGGAACCATTGAAGTCAGCTCTAAATTTACAAATAGCGTTGTATGTGAAATCTTGAGTACTCGATAAAAGATAATTACTAAGGTAGTCACATCAAAAATAAAGCTAAACTATCTGTGTACATATATATGAGTGGAGGGTACTAGATTAACAGTGCGTCTACACAGACACATGTTTGGTCAAAATCGTTTGAGTGATGCACACAGTTGGTTGACAAGTGTATGAGATTGACATTTGCCAGGTTGAAGAATTTCCCCTTTCCCCAGGAACTGTGTAATCTTGGTTTGTATATACAATTAGTAGGGGGTGTGGGGTGCAGCTGGCTTTCCCCCCTGCAAAAACATTTGCATTTGGTTTGCTGCATTCTAAGGTAATCAATGAGGCATGCGCAGAATGTGTCACTATTTGTAGATGTTCATTGTGCATACAGCTGCAGTCATAACAGATGGGTTATCCTGCCGTCAGGCGGGTCCTCGGTCGGCCGAATTCCAAAGTCTAGGTCCGGCGTCGGTTGTCGTTGCTTCTTCCCTGACGTCAGTGCGGCAGGGGTATAAAAGAGCCAGCCGACGCCATCTTCTTCAGTCTTTCTTGCCGCGCGGTGCCCGAAGCAGAAGCAGTTCGTAAGTGTCGGTCGGCCAGCTCCTGAGATTTACGAAAATATTTCAGCCGAAGTCTTCTTGAAAGCTAAGTACCCCATTGGAGAAACTTTTCTTGCCTCAGACTGATGTCAGACAAAGTTAATAATTGCATTTCATGTGGGAAGCAAATACCGCATAAGGATTTCCACTCTTTCTGTATTCCTTGCTTAGGCCCAGACCACGACGTCTCGGCCTGCCGTTTTTGTGCTAGATTCAACAAACGCACTATTAAGCGTCGGGTGGAGTTCGCCCATCACTATTTTGGTAAAAAATGTAATTATATTATGTCGTCGGATACTCCGACTCCTGTTTTGAGTAAAAGACGCAAAGACAAGGACCGACATACGAGGTCCGCGACTTCTACTGATACCACGCTAAGGCCGACTACCAGTTCTCCGGTTCTCAGCGAGGCGCCTACGCAGCCCCTGAGTACCGATGACACTTCATTACCGGTGTCTTCTGTGCCCAAGGTTGCAGGCTCCTCGGCCCCCTTTCCGACTACAGATACCGACGCCACTCTTGGCGGGGAAACTCAGAGTTTAGACAGGCCTGCCACTTCTCAAGGTGTCTTCAGGCCTTCCTCCTTCTCTATTAAGGCTTTTACAAAATCTAAAGCAGCCATGAAAACTAAAAAACAAGGACCTCAGACCCCCTCTCAAGGCCCCATGCCTAAAAAACAGATGCTTAAAATGGCTGAGGATTTGATTACTCGTATCATGGGTTCTCAACCCCCCTCGGACAAAAGGCCCAGATTAGAGGAAGACTACCCTTCCTCAGATCAAGCCTCTATTACCTCTGAACATTCTGAGGACCAGGAATATACATATTCTCCTTTTGAAGACTCTGATGCAGAGGAGTCTATTCCCTCGGTCTCCCCTCCTGAGGACTACTCTTTCGGGGAAACCCTGCATACTTTGAGGGAGCACTTTCACTGGGAAGGCCAAGATTACTCAGATTCCAAGAAAAGGCTCAGGGATTTTCTCTTGCTCCCCCAGCATAGGCCTCTGGCTATCCCTCCTGTCTTAGATATATTAGATGATGTGTACACAGAAGCCAGCCTCAACCCAGATTCTTTACCTCCAGCTCCTGTTAAACTAGACAGGTATTACCGGGTTCCTGATTCACACCGGTTCCTATACAAAAGCCATACTGCTGACCCAGAAACTATTTCACAGGGTCCCAAGGGAATTAAGGCCTCTACTGCTAAAAACCCATTACCTTCAGAGAGAGATTCCAGAGCTTTGGAAAGGTGGGGGGAAAAGGTGTACACCTCGGCCACTTTAAACATGAGGGCATTAAACTGTCAGTTCCATATGTTAAAGTATCAACAGTTTTTGTTATCTCAGTTGAAAAGCAAAATGACACAACCAGAACAACCAGATTTAAAAGAGTTGCAGGATTTGTTGCATAGTGCAGAGCAAGTGGGTAAACATACCTTGCAGTGTGGTTTTGATGCTTTAGAGGCCTCATGTAGAGCTGCTGTTACAGGGTCTGTTATACGTAGACATGCTTGGCTCAAAGAGCAAGCCTTACCAGATCATGTCAAAGCTAAATTACTAGATGCACCTCTTCAAAAAGATGTCTTGTTTGGTGTTAAAGCTGAGGAGGTACTAAAGAAAATGGAGGAAAAGGCGAGATCAATGCAAACAGTGAAAGATTTCCTGCAGGTACAACCTCCACGTTTCAGCAGAAAGTGGCCTTCAAAAAATTGGTCCTTTCCAGCCACAGACAGACCTCAAAGAGGCAGATACAGGCACCTGAGGGGTAGAGGGCAATCTCAAGGATCATTCAGAGCCAGACAATGGCAAGCACCAACCCCAGGAGGTGGAGAAGATAGATCACAGTCAGTCAGAAAGCAGACACAATGACTTTCCCCTTTACCTGCCAAGCAAAACTTTAATGGCAGCACCTTTAGGTGGAAAACTGGCATTATTCTCAAAAAATTGGCATATTGTCACAAGAGACAAATGGATTCTGGACATTATAGACAGAGGCTACAGACTCCACTTTCACACCCTTCCAAAAATGAGAGGCATGCCAAACCTGCCACAAAATCAAAGGGCAGAGGCACAAAAACAAATTTCAGCTCTCATGGACATGAAAGCTATTCAAGAGGTAACTGCAAAAGAACAAGGTCAAGGGTTTTATTCCAGACTATTCCTGGTACCAAGGAAAAACAAAGATTGGAGACCTATTTTAGACCTATCCATCCTAAACACATATTTACAGGTACCAAAATTCAAGATGCTCACATTACAGCAGCTTCTTCCCATGCTGGGCAAGGAGTCTTGGCTGGTAACATTGGAACTCAAGGAGGCATACCTGCATGTCCCTATCAGACAAGATTGCAGAAGATACCTCAGATTTCTTGCAGGTTCAACCCATTATCAATTCTCTGCATTGCCCTTTGGCTTATCTACTGCGCCCAGAGTGTTTACGAAATGCCTGGCATCAGTAATTGCCTTCTTCAGACTTAAAGGAATACAAATATACCCATATCTGGACGACTGCCTGATCCAAGCGGACAGCAAGGACATACTTCTGAAACACCTGGCGTTTGTGATAAAACTGTTGAACTTTCTGGGATACACAGTCAACAAAAAGAAATCAAAATTAATACCCTCTCAAACAATAATTTTCCTGGGTGCCAGCTTGAATACAAACACCCAGCTGCCTACCTCACGCCAGACAAACAAGGGCAACTATCTCAATACTTCAGCAAAATAGCAAACTTCACCAGGCTGACTGCAAGGAAAGTCCTGCAGGCTCTGGGATTCATGGCATCTTGCATCCTGCTGATCCCATGTGCAAAGCTGCATATGAGGAAACTTCAATGGTACCTAAAAAACATATGGTCTCAACACAGCCACAGTTTGGAAACAATTATACCACTCATTCCATGTCTTCAAAAGGAATTTCTGTGGTGGGCTTAAGCATGCCAAAGAAACATAGGTCTCCCTTTCTGCATACCTCAAGCGACTCAAATCATCACAACAGACACCTCGGACTATGCCTGGGGGGCACACATGACAGTTCAGTGCATTCAGGGAAAATGGTCCCAAAAAGAGAAGCACCTACACATCAACCAAAAGGAAATGCTAGCAGTGCAAAATGCTATTATGGCCTTCAAAGACCTACTGCATCCAGGCCAGCTATTGATAAGGACAGACAACACCACAGTGATGTGGTACATAAACAAACAAGGGGGAACTCATTCATACCCCCTGTGCAGACTAGCCATGACCCTTTGGAACACAGCTCTGGAATTGCAAATCCAACTTCAGGCACAATTCCTGCCAGGGAAGGAAAACACACTGGCAGACAGCCTAAGCAGAAATATGACAGATCCGCACGAACGGAAGTTGCATCCTCAAGTTTTCGCAATGATAACTCAGGCATGGGGACAGCCAGACATAGATCTCTTTGCTACCCACAGAAATTACCAATTGAAAAAATTTTGCTCAAGGACCTATCATCCACAGGCCTGGAAAGTGGACGCACTTTCTTTCAATTGGACAACATTGACAGTCTATGCCTTTCCGCCTCTCCCTCTGCTGTCCAAAGTTCTATTAAAAGTCAGAGCAGAGAGGCCGAAAATGATTCTCATTGCTCCAGACTGGCCAAGACAACACTGGTATCCACTCCTGAAGAGCCTGACGCATTCCCCACCATGGATCCTACCTCTAGTGCCTCTTCTGTTGTCCCAGCACAACTTCAAAACCCTTCACAACCAGCTCAAAACCCTAAATTTAGCTGCATGGAGAATCCCTTGAATTCCCAACAGACCCTCCTCTCCAAGGAGGTGCAGGATGTCATCTTGGAGGCCAGAAGACCTTCTACTAGAAAAGCCTACTCTGCCAAATGGAAACGGTTTTGTGCCTGGAATCAGAAAAAGGGCCAGAATCCTTGGGTAATAAATTTACCTCAAATTTTACAGTATCTAGCTGAGATGTTAAACAGTGGACTTTCCTTCTCCTCCATCAAAATCCATGCTTCAGCCATTTCTGCACAATACAACACAGATCCTCCTTTATTCTCTCATCCTGTCTTAAGACTTCCTCAGAGGGGCTAAGAATATAAAACCCCCAAGGAAACCACCAGTACCTGCTTGGGACCTCAACTTCATATTGGAAAAGCTGACCCTTCCTCCATTTGAGCCAGCTGCTTCAACAGAACTACAATACTTGTCATGGAAAACAGCCTTCCTTCTGGCTATCACCTCAGCACGTAGGGTTTCGGAACTACAGGCCCTCATGGCTGTGCAACCTTTCATCATTTTCCATCAGGACAGAGTTTCCTTATGAACCAACCCTACCTTTATGCCAAAGGTAGTATCCAGTGTAGCCTTGAATCAGACTATTCACTTACCTACCTTTTACCCTAACCCACAAAACAAAGAGGAAAGACTACTGCATTCCTTGGACATTCACAGACAACTTCAGTATTATTTGGACAGGACAAAGACATTCAGGAAATCTAAGCAACTCTTTGTGTCCTATGCTACAGGTGCTCAAGGAAAGGCTATCTCCAAACAGACAATCTCAAAATGGATAGCCCACTGCATACGCTTTTGTTACTCATTTCATGGAAAAGCTGTGCCTTCAAACATCAGATCCCACTACACAAGGGCCACAGCTACCTCTGCAGCTTTCCTCAGGGGGGTTCCTACCAAGGACATTTTGGAAGCAGCCACCTGGAGTTCAGTGCACGCTTTCTCCAAACACTATCACCTTCCACTTTACTCTAAATCTAGAGCGGGATTTGCCACAGCTGTCTTGCAGGGCATCCTTGCTGCTCCTAGTTCCACTTAGTGCTTGCCACCCCTACTTAGCTTTGGGATTCTACCCATCTGTTATGACTGCAGCTGTATGCACAATGAACATAGTACAGTTTTGTACCTACCATAAATGTAGATGTTCGAGTGCTCATACAGCTGCAGTCCAGGTTTCCCTCCCTCCATCCCCTCTTAGGACAGGCCTTATGACAAACACCTTCTCATACAACCTATTTGGGGTATTCTTTTATGGTGTATTTGCTTGCAAATTACTGTTGTTTGGTTATTCTATATTGCATGATTACATAAGTTTATGTTTTGCCTTCCTTCTGGGGGCACCTGACATCTGGGGCAAGAAAAACTGAAGAAGATGGCGTTGGCTGGCTCTTTTATACCCCTGCCCCACTGACGTTAGGGAAGAAGCGACGACAACCGACACCGGACCTAGACTTTGGAATTCAGCCGACCGAGGACCCGCCTGATGGCAGGATAACCCATCTGTTATGACTGCAGCTGTATGACCACTCGAACATCTACATTTATGGTAGGTACAAAACTGTACTTTCTGAAGTTTTCACGTCAGGATTCTGTGTGTCAGTGTAGGTGCACAGTCAATCCAGTGCCTTACACTCATATGTGTATATATATGGATCTACTTCTAAATACAGTAATTTCAGAATCCTGAAGACCGAAACACAGAGAATGGAATGCTGACATCTTAAAATACTGAAAGTTTAAAAAGTACAGTTTTGTACCTACCATAAATGTAGATGTTCGAAGATCCACATTGCTGCAGTCCTTACACTTGGGTAGTCCGCTGTCCTCGGTCGGCCCGAATATCAAAGTATTAGGCTGACGTCGGTCAAGGCGCTTAAGACTGACATCAGGACGTCAGGGTACAAATGCGCATGACCGACGTCATATCCTCAGTCTTTTCTTGCCCCAGATGTCAGAAGACCCTAAACAGAAAGGTCAAAACCAAAAGACAGCAAAAAACAACCAACCACCCTTGTACTAACCATATGTACAATATATACAATATTCACAATATGTACAACCCAAACCACACAACCGCCTCTAACTACAGAGGGAAGGAGGGAGGAATTGGACTGCAGCAATGTGGATCTTCGAACATCTACATTTATGGTAGGTACAAAACTGTACTATGTTCTTCATCTCACATTGCTGCAGTCCTTACACTTGGGTAGAATCCCAAAGCAGAGATAAGGGAGGATGGCAAAACTATAAAGCAGTAGGAGCTGCCAAAATGCCCTGTAAAATTGCAGTGGCAAACCCAGCCCTCGATTTAGAGTAGAGTGGAAGGTGATAATGCTTAGAGAAAGTATGCACTGAACTCCAAGTAGCTGCCTCCAAAATATCTTTAGTTGCCACCCCCCTTAAAAAAGCTGTAGAAGTGGCAGTAGCCCTAGTGGAATGAGGCCTTATCCCAGCTGGAATCTCCTTACCATGATGGGAATAACAGAAAGCAATACAAAACCCAATCCACTTAGAAATAGTTTGTTTTGACACAGGCTTGCCCTGAGAACCCAAAGCAAAAGAAACAAATAACTGCTGAGACTGCCTGAACCCTTTAGTTCTGCTCAAATAATATCGCAACTGCCTGTGTATATCCAAAGTGTGCAAAATCTTTTCCCCTTTATTTTGGGGTTTGCATAAAAAGTAGGCAAATGAATAGTTTGGTTTAAAGCCACACTAGAAACCACTTTAGGCATAAAGGAAGGATTAGTACGCAAAGATACCCTATCCTTATGGAAAATTAAGAAAGGCTCAACTGCCATAAGGGCCTGTAATTCAGAAACCCTTCTCGCAGAGGTAATGGCCAACAAAAAAGCAGTCTTCCATGATAAATATTTCAACTCAGCAGTAGCTGCAGGCTCAAAAGGTTGTAGAGTGAGTTTCTCCAACACAAAATTGAGATCCCAAGCAGGAGTAGGAGCTCTCCGTGGGGGTCTTATATTCTTTGCCCCTCTAAGGAATTGCTTAAACAAAGGATGAGAAAACAATGGTGGGTCACAGTCATAGTGAGCAGAAATTGCTGCAGCATGAACCTTAATAGAAGAGAAGGACAAACCTTTGTCCAGTAACTCAGTAAGATATTGAAGAGCCACACTTAAATTAGGCTTAGAAACATCAAATTCCTTTGCTGTACTCCAAAATAAAAATCTCTTCCATTTTAGTATGGGAGGGTGGCCTAATGGTTAAGTTGTTTGCCTTACAAACTCAAGGTGCCGGGTTTGAGTCTCACAAGGGATAATTGGCTAGGCTTTAAATGGCTCGCAAGGGCAGTTAGCCTAGTACTAACCTATTAACCTATTAACCTATTATCTGCGTACACTTTCCTTGTACTAGGCCTTCTGGCCTCCAAAATAACATTCAAAACTTGCTGTGGAAGCTGAGACCCTCCAGGGTTTAAAACAGAATATGCCATGCTGTCAGGTGAAGAGAGTGAAGTTTGACATTGAGTAAATGACTGTTCTCCTGAGACAGCAGGTGTGGAATCGAAGGCAAAGGCCATGGAGGCTCCCGTACCAGACTTCTCAGTAATGGGTACCAGTGCTGTCGAGGCCAATCTGGAGCTATTAAAATCATCTTTGGCTTGTCCTGTCTGACCTTCAGGAGTACCTTTGGGAGGAGAGGCAGAGGTGGAAAGGCATACACATGAAGATTGTTCCAGTTGAATGAAAGAGCATCCACTTTCCAAGCTGTGGGATGAAACCTTTTGTGCAAAACTTTGGCAGCTGGTAGTTTAGTGGAGAAGCGAACAGATCTATGTCTGGAGTTCCCCATAACACTGTCAATTTCTAAAATACATGAGGATCCAATTTCCACTCGTGGGGATCCATAATTTGCCTGCTCAACACATCTGCTAAGGAGTTCTGTGCTCCCGGCAGAAACCTTGCCTGAAGATTTAGCTGTAAACTGAGAGCAGTCTCCCACAAAATCATTGCTTGTCTGCATAGAGGATAAGAATGTGTTCCCCCTTGCTTGTTGATGTACCACATGACAGTTGTGTTGTCTGTTAGAATCAACACCTGCCCTGGAAGAAGTAAATCCTTGAAAGCTATTAATGCAAATTGGACTGCTAACATCTCCTTCAAGTTGATATGTAGATGTTGAAGTCTGGCAGGCCACGTGTCTTGTACCCACTTTCCATTTAGATGAGCTCCCAAGCTTTGTCTGAGGCATCTGTCGTTAGAATCTGACTCGCCTCTGGCCGGGTCACAGAGAGTCCCTTGTTTAGGTGACATTCCTGAGCCCACCACAAAAATTCCTTTTGAATGCAAGGTATTATCTGAATGACAGTGTCCATATCTTGGCAGTGCTGTGTCCATACATTTTGAGATACCATTGTAGCTTCCTCATATGCAGTTTGGCATTGGGAAGCACCAGAATACAAGATGCCATGAACCCCAAGGCTTGAAGGACTGTCCTTGCAGTCAGCCTGGACTGATGAGACAATTGATGGAAGTAAAGAGAAAGATTCTTTTGTTTGTCCGGGGTCAAAAGGCCATCTGGGATGCTGTATTCAGTCTCACACCCAGAAAGCACATGTCCTGAGAGGGTACTAGACTGGACTTTATTTCGTTCACAGAATACCCCAGGCATCTTAGCACTGCTATCACATATTGCAAATGATGAAGAAGTTCGTCCTTTCCTTGGGCCAGAATCAGGCAATCGTCCAAATAAGGATAGATCTGTATTCCTCTTAGCCTGAAGAAAGCTATCACTGGAGCCAGAACCTTCGTGAACACTCTGGGTGCAGTAGATAAGCCAAAGGGCAATGCAGAGAATTGATAATGAGAAGTCCCAGCCCGAAAACGCAGATACTTCCTGCAACTTAGCCTGATAGGAACATGAAGGTAAGCCTCCTTGAGATCCAGAGTCACCATCCAGTGATCTTTGCCCAGCAGAGGTAAAAGCTGTTGTAACGTCAACATTTTGAACTTGGGAATGTCCAGATAAGTGTTGAGGATAGATAAATCCAAAATTGGTCTCCACGTGTTCCCCTTCTTTGGTACTAGGAACAGGTGAGAATAAAATCCTAGGCCCACTTCTGGCAGAGGGACCGGTTGTATGGCCCCTATTTGGAGCAGCAGAGAAATTTGTTTGTGAGCCTCTAGTCTTTGCTGAGGAGGAACATCCGGCATGCCTTTGAAAGGAGGCAAGGTATGGAAATAAAACCTGTAACCTTGGTGTATGATATCCAATACCCATCTGTCTTGGGTAATCAAACTCCAATTTTCCTGAAGAGTGCCAACCTTCCTCCCAAAGGTGCTGCCAGACAAGAAGGATCTGGCAGCTGAAAGGTAGGTCATTGGGCCTGTTTACGAAAGGACTGGCCCCTGCCCTCACCTGAAGATTGTGCAGGAGAACTCCCTGTTCTAGGTCTGAAGGAGCTCTGAGCTCTGCCCCTACCACATCTAGATCTACCCCTAGACTGTGAATCATAAGAAGGGTATGTCCACCCCTTAGCAGGCCAATTCCTACTAAACTTGGAGGCTGGACTTGCAAAAAATCTTTAACAGTCTGCATAGACTTAGCCTTGTCTTCCTTTTTCTTCAAGACTGACTCAACAGGTGAACCAAACAACACATCAGACTGTAAAGGAGCATCCAAAATCCTTGTCTTAACATGTTCAGATAAATTCTGATCCCTCAGCCAGGCGTGCCTGCGAAGAACTGACCCAGTGGCAGCCACCCTAGACGAGGCCTGTACAGCATCAAAACCACATTGTAAAGAATGCTTACCCACCTGTTCAGAGACATGCACCAAATCTTGTAATTCCTTACACTCAATGCCTTCCGCCAGAGCATCTACCTTAGACTTCAGTTGAGAAAGAAGACAGTTCTGATATTTGAACATGTGAAACTGGCAATTCAAAGCCCTCATAGCTAAGGTGGAAGAAGTATAGACTTTCTTTCCCCATCTATCCAAAGCTCTGGCCTCTTTATCTGGAGGAACCGGATTTTTTACAACAGAGGCCTTGACACCCTTAGGTCCCTGACTAACAGTTTCTGGGTCCGCCCTAGGACTCTTATAAAGATATTTATGAGCCTCAGGCACCCTATAATACCTATCCGGTTTAACAGGAGCAGGAGGCAAAGAATCAGGATTAAGTGAAGCCTCCGCAAACACATCTTCCACAACATCCAGAACAGGAGGTATAGCCAAAGGCCTATGCTGGGGTAAAAGCAAAACTCCTAAGCCTTTTCCTGGAATCAGAGAAGTCCTGACCTTCCCACTTAAAATGTTCCCTCATGGAATGAAGAGTCTCTGAAAAGAAAAATCCTCTGGAGGAGAAGCAGAAGGGGTCGAATCATCTGCATCAGAATCAGAATAAGGAGAGTACTCCTGCAAGTCTTCAGCCGAAGACTCTGAAACATCTGAAGGCTGCTCAAAACTCCCCAACTCTGGTTCCACCCTAGGCCTCTTATCTGGAATGGGCAAAGAACCTCTAATCAAAGTAATTAAATCTTCTGCCATTTTAAGCATGTGCTTCTTGGGCACAGATCCTGAAGAACTAGGAGTGACACCAACAGAAGCTAAACCTGGCCTGCCTCTGGGAGAAGCCTTAGAAACAGAAGGAGAGGGCCTAACCACCCTAGGAAGGGAGGGAGTACAGTAACCTGAGAAGCCCCTTCAGCCTGACCTGCCTCCTGAGAGGCCACATCCTGCAATAACAAAGTCTCCCCCTGGGACTCCAGAGAAGCCTCCGGGAACCACCGGTTCCACTGACGCCTCTAAAGAACCGGCGTCCGCACGGACGACTCTTCTTGCCTGGGTTTAGCTGCCTTGTCTTTGCGCTTCTTCGAAGAAGCGGGCGTCGGAGCATCCGACGGCATCTTATAATTGCACCGCTTCCCAAAGACCAACCTGGCACAATCTAACCTTCACTTAATAGTGCGCTTATTGAACCTAGCACAAAAGCGACACCCAACAACGTCGTGCTCAGGCCCCAAACAAGGAATACACAAAGTATGATAATCTCTATGCGGTATCTGTTTCCCACAAGAAATACAGTTATTCACTTTTTCTGACATCCGGTAAACCACTGAGGCAAGAAAAAACTAAAATATTCCCCAACGGGGTACTTAGCCAACTTTGACTCGGTCTGAAACTCCGAATTCGAAAAATTTCAGAACGCCGAACGGCACTTGCAACGCTGCTTCTGCATCGGACCATGCGGCAAAAAAGACTGAGGATATGACGTCGGTCATGCGCATTTGTACCC
>NC_056726.1:1264368321-1264448321 GCF_019279795.1 Protopterus annectens
AACTCATTTTCACGAGAAGAAATTCACGAAACCTTTAATACCAGAATAGCAAATTTTTCTCAGGGTAAGTAAATACTTGCCCAGACTTAAACAAAACACACACTATAGTAAATAAAGCCCACCAAGGTGGGTGGCTATGCCCCCCATACCCCCTTAACTATATATATGTATATATATATATATTTATACCAACTCCGGGATCACACTACAGTGGAGAAAAAAGCATGTTGAGCAAGTGTTTACTTATCCTGGGAAAAGTTTGCCATTTGAGTATTTAAGGTCTCGCAATTTTCATCTCACGAAAATGAGTTTCAATCATATGGGATTTCGAGCTTGAGAAGGGGATCTATATATATATATATATATATATATATATATATATATATATATATATATATATATATGTGTGTGTGTGTGTGTGCGTGCAAAAAGCACCCAGAAAAAAAATTGTGGTCTGCTATATAATTCTAATATTCTAATATCTATGTCAAACAGAGCTCGTCATTAGCACTCTTCAAGAAAAATCTTGATGATTGGATGGGAAATAGGAAATTCACCCCGGGTATCACTTTTGTGACTCTGCTTGACAGGGGCACAGGAAAATCATTTTCTTGGGTGGTGAAAGTCGGGGTACCTTTTTGGCTAGGCTTATATAGGCCCTAGGGCTAATAGTCTAGTACCTACCTATGAAATATGTTATCTTTTAGTCACATATCTGTGAGTTAATTGCTCTAATATTTTCATCTGCTATTATGGTGAGTGCCTCAATAATTATATTTCAACACATTACTGAAATTTTCTTCAGCACTCTATTCATTATCTCACCTGTACTCTTTTGATCGCATCCCGTAGTTCTTCCTCTAGAGAACGACTTGAACCTGAGGTGTTATTGGTGGGACTAGCTGTAATCTGCATCGGAAGATCAAAATCTTCACCAACTGAGGGACAGAACACCTGCAAACATTTCAAATAAAAAATAGATGCATTGTTATACTTGTTGGTTAAGTAAGGACATCCAACAAAACAACATCTCCTGAAATAAGAACAAAAATTATCTATTTGAGAACATGTAAACATAATGTAGATGAAGACTTGAAGATATGCTGCTTGCATGCATCAGTCAGCTACTGGCTGACAAAAAGATGGATACAGACAGAAGCTGAGTGCTTAGAGGACTTGTATGCAAACTGAGAATAGTTGAAGTACTTAAACATTGACAGAAAAAACATAGAGCATATACTGTGTATATACATATATATATATATATATATATATATATATATATATATATATATATGCAGATGAAAAAAATGTTAAAAAAAAGCTAAACTCTCACAAAGATAAAATACTAACTAATAGGCTTAAAAACCTCAGCTTTGGCCGGCTAAGATCTAGCTGTATTCAACTGGACATATAAGAGAATTTAAGTACCTTTATCTGCACTTTTGTTCAAATAATACAGTATTTAAATTGATTTAACTGTGTTGCATGATTATTAACTGAACTGGAAGTTTTGACTCTGCTCTTCAGTTAGTGCTGCTTGAATTTTATTATTTGTTAGTTATTGCAGGTGTGGGGGTAGCCACATTCTTTGATTTCCTGTCCTTGCCTATTTAAGTGGTACAGTTTGAAATATTTTCTGCTTAAAAACCTCAGCTTTGGCTGGCTAAGATCAAACAAAAAAAACATTTTAAGCTTGTTTCCTGCCTTTCCTGTTAAGTGGTCTAGACTGTTTGTAGGCTTCTGAGCCCCCAAGCCCTTCTGTGTTGGAGGGAAGCCTTCTAGCTTACTTTTGTTTCTTATAACTAGCCAGTTTTCTAGTTTCAGCACTCAAATCTGTTTCTTTGAACTCAGCACTTGTTCAGAACTCATTGTAAGCACTACATAAGCTGCAAATTACTACAGCACTCAACTTTCCTCACTTGTCTAGTGGAAAGCAGTTTTTAGTACTTAATAAATAAGCACTTATCTAGGCATGTCTAAGGGTCAGCTCCCAGTGATTTCTCCTAACTGATGAATCTGGGCATCTTGGGGCAATGCAGCAATTGCCTCATGTACACAGACAACCCTGTCCTCCTACCACCTAACACTACAACCTGTGAGAGATGCACTTATATAGCCAAACTGGAAGCAAAGCTCTCTTCACCCAAGACTGGACTAGACAGTCAAGAGGAGAAGGTAAACACTTGCACCACACCACACTCATCACATAGTCCCTCAAAACCTACACCACCAAAACACACACATAGAAACACAAAACACACACCTACATTCATGGAGGCTCTCAATAAAAACCTGCCCAAGCATCAGGGACATCCAAAGCATAAACGCAAACAAACTCCACCCCCCAACACAACCCAAATGACACATAACCCACAAACTCAGTGTGCCACTGAACCACAGCCCATAAGGCATAACAACGTACCCAACATCTAGTCATAGGTGACTCTATAGTCAGGCACACTGATGTTCCACTCACTAGACTAAACAAGGAGAAAGTTACTGTCAGCTGTCTGTCAGGTGCCAGGATCTGCCACATAATGCATGCACTCAGGTCACTCCACAATAAGTACAAATATGACACTGTCATTGTCCATGTTGGTGTGAATGACCTGAGACGTACCTCTGTGGACTACATGAAAAAATACATGGAGGAGCTCTCCGATCTTGTATCCCAGGCAGGTATGACCCTAACCCTGAGTAGCATCCTGCCATCACCCAGAATGATACCACAGTACAAGGACAAAATGATTGGCTTCAACAATTGGCTAAGCTTCTGGTGTCATTCTAAGGGGATCCAGTATTTGTCTGCCTGGGACGACATGATCGACAGTCCACGATGTTTTGCCAGAGATGGCCTGCACCTGTCGCCCTTAGGATTCCGGATACTGGCTAAGGCTCTTGCCACCACTATAGTGCCTTTTTTAGGCAAGGTTCAAATGACAAATTCACCACCGTAACAGGTACAAGCAAGCAAAATCTGAGGGTAATGCTACTCAATGCTAGAAGTCTAAACCTCAAAATGCACTCACTCGAGGCACTCCTTAAAATGGAGAACATTGACATCTGTGAAGTGACAGAGACCTGGTTCAAAGCTCCAGAGAGCATCCCTGCATTACCAGGCTTCAATTCATACCACACCTTTCGGCCACCTAACCCAGAAAGGCGGAGGCGTGTTCATATTCATTAAGGATATCCACACCTCCAGGCTAGTTGCACAGCATAATGCATCCGAGATTATCCAAGTGCAACTAACTCTGGGCAAGACCGAAATCTAAATTGTAGCTTGCTACAGACCCCCCACCATGTCCCAGGATTCACACTCCTCATTTCTTGATACACTGGAAAGTATTAGGGTACAACCCAACACCCTAATAATGGGCGATTTCAACTACCCCACCATTGACTGGGAAAACTACTCATGTACCAACTCTTTTGCTCAACGTTTTCTAGAATTCATAAATTCTAATGCCTTGGATCAACTTATTCACACCCCCACCAGGGGCAGCAATATCCTAGACCTGGTCATTACCAACATGGGAAACCGGTGTTCCACACCAGAGGTCAATTCCTCGTTGGTCAGATCCGACCACAAGCTAATCAGCCTAGACATCCACATCCCACCCCACCCCCAATTAGGGAAACCATTGTAAAAAACTTCTCTAAAGCCAACTTCACACTTCTTAAGACAGAAGTGGCAAACTTCATGACACCCATGCAGACGGACAATAGAGGTATGACTGCCGAATCCTACAGAAATGCACTTTATAAGCACTTACACGAGTGCATGGATCATGCTACCCTAATAGAACCAAGATGTTATCCTCCAAAAAAAGGAAGCCAATCTGGTGGTCCTCTGCCATAAACAAACTCTACAACAAAAGAAAGAAACGGTTGCAAAAAAGAGTAAAATTCCATGACTGGAGGAACTCCCTGGTCAACCTCAGTAAGAAGCTGAAATCCCTCATAAAATCCTCCAAAGCTAGTTACAAAAACAAAATTGCCACTGACTCTAAAGACCACCACAAAGCATTATATAGCTATGTCAAGAATCTAAATGGGAACACTCAGATCTGCTCTGAGTTACAGCACAATGGCACTAAATATACAGAACCAACTGATATTGCCAACATCCTAGCAGTTAGGTTCAGTGCTAACTTTACCCCCCTCTCACCCCCTAGAGGGCCCATCTCTATACTGGAAGAATGCAAAGTTCCTATAATCACGGCTACACAGGTAAAAAACACACTCTCCAAAGCCAAGAACACAGCATCCATGGGACCTGACAATATCCTAGGCTGCATTCTACACAAACTACAGAATGAACTGGCACCCTACCTAAGTAACATGTTCAATCTTAGCCTCACCTCAGGCTTTGTACCCACTGAATGGTGCACCGTGACTGTTATCCCACTCCACAAAGGGGGAGCCACGACGGACCCCGGGAACTACCGCCCCATTAGCCTGATGAACCTGGTCTGCAAGGCCATGGAACGTATTATCGTGGAACTCATAAACAAAGACATTGGTAATCTCCAAACTCTGGACGCTACCCAGTTTGGATTTGTAAAAGGAAGATCATGTCTCCTAAACCTGACTGACTTCTTTGAAGCAGTCACCAAAGCCATAGATGAGGTTAAAATGGTTCACACAGCTTATCTAGATCTCGCCAAGGCTTTCGACACCATCCCCCACTCTGGAATTATAGATAAGCTCACTAAACTATGTATAAATCCCTATGTCACAAGATGGGTTGCCAACTGGCTCATGGACAGAACCCACACTGTGAAAGTAGCGGATTCCAAATACGACATCAGACCAGTGACAAGTGGAGTACCACAGGGTTCAGTCCTGGGTCCTCTCCTGTTTGGTATCTACTTCACTGAAGTGCAAGCCAACACAGAAGGTCTTTGGCTAACAAAGTTTGCAGATTGCAAACTAGGAGCCATAATCGAAACTCCTAACGATGTGGACAAACTACAAAAGGGCCTCACTGAGACAGATACCTGGTGTCAAAGCCATGGCCTGAAGCTCAATGCCAAAAAGTGTATTGTCATCCCCTTTGGTAAAAACTCTGTACCCATGAACTACCACATAGCTGGTAGTCTACTTAATGCCAAAAATGTGATAAGAGACCTTGGGACACAGGTAGACAGTAGTCTGTCCTTTGATAATCACATCGACACAGTGGTCAGGAAATCCTTCTACGTGGCTCATCTCATCACAAAAGGATTCTCATCCAGAAAAAAAGAGGTCATTGTTCCCCTCTACTCATCACTCATTAGACCCATTATAGAGTACAACGTCCCTTTTGCTATGTACCTCACAAGACATCTACAACTGGAAAGACCACAGAAATACCTCACAAAGAGGATTACTGGCCTCAAACAGATGCCCTATGCAGACTGTCTCAAAAAACTACAGCTTTACTCTATCGCATATTGCCTAATCAGGGGCAATCTCTGCCTAACATACAAAGCTATGTCAAACCCAGAGCTGTTGGACATGCTCCACGTAAAGAAATCCCAATCCCTCCGAGCTACATGCTCTAGGGACCTAAACCTTGTCACCACAATAAACAGAACATGCTGGAGGGATAGATTCCTGTCCCAGAGACTTCCCATACTCTGGAACAGATTACCTATCTATGTCAAACAGAGCTCCTCATTAGCACTCTTCAAGAAAAATTTTGATGATTGGATGGGAAATGGGAAATTCACCCCGGGGATCACTTCTGTGGCTCTGCTCGACAGGGGCACAGGAAAATAATTTTCTTGGGTGACGAAAGCCAGGGTACATTTTTTTGGCTAGGCTTGTATGGGCACTAGGGCCGATAGTCTAGTACCTACCTATGAACCTATTTACTGTGATAAATCAATGAAAAAAAATAATTAGACTTACCAGATAAATCAGTAAACATTGCTGAATATCAAAGATGAACTGAATCAAATGTGTCTTTCAGAGACTTGTTGCAGAGGGTCAGACTGGGAGATTTTCCAAAGTCACAGAGTTTGTGAATTCCAGAGTATGTCATACAAAAAATAATGGATCCAAGAAGATTCAAGCTGAAGCTCTAGGCAGCAGAATCGTCAATGTGTAATCAACAGCTTTTTATAGTAAGAAAGGTCCAAATCTCATGGGGCTAGATGGACTAACACAGTATATTTATAGATCTGTCATTGAGAAGGCAGTCACCATAAGCTCTGCAAAACCAGTGTAATAGAGCTGTATCATACAGTACCCATCTTTTGGACAGCGGTGTCCTGAATTATCTGCATTTTATCTTGTCCTGTATCAGGTAGTCTCAGATACAGGCAATTGAGGTATTTAGATGAGGAAATCACAGCGTGTACCACCAGCAGCTCTAAGACCAGTATCATTCAGAGATTGATGTCATACCACCAGCTTTGGAGGTCATCGACCCTCCTCACCAGCAATCTTGAAAAGTTACTTAGGAGACTTACAGATCCCTTGCTTATTTGACTGTGCTGTCAGGATAATTTGGAATATGAGTACATTGCAGAAATCAGCTTTTTCTTCTTTATATATTTTTAGACCCTATTGCCATATGACCTCAGTACCTCAGACTATGACAAAATATGCTTCAGATCAACTTAGTCAATGCACTGCACTTTCCATAATCCCAGCATAACTAAGTGAGGGGAAGTATCCCTTCCATAATGAAGTTTCATACTGATAACATAAAAAATCTATTTAGAAGCTCCTTATGGTCGTCTAGCCATGATGTATGAAATGAGAAGTGACCATACCTCTTAGCTGTCCAGAATTTCACAGACTATCCAGATTTTTCACTCATATATTTTTGTCTGTCCCTCATAAAACTTGTGGTTTTCTTGCAAATCATTGAGGACTGAATTCACTAGAGACATCCATGTTTCAGATTTCATACCCTTTAAAAATGCATGATAATACAAAACCTGTTATTCCAGCAACTATTAATATTTATAGGAGCAAAATGTAAAAAATCTGTCCTTGAGTTTGGGCGTTTGCACCCCCTCCCCCACATTATGTTTGGCTTTCCACAAAATTCTTGGCTATGTGGTATGGAAGTGACTGCCATCTCCTTTGAAATTGACTTCAACAATTGGCTAAGCTTCTGGTGTCATTCAAAGGGGATCCAGTATCTGTCTGCCTGGGACAACATGATCGACAAACCACGATGCTTTGCCAGAGATGGTCTGTACCTGTCACCCCTGAGATTCAGGTTACTGGCTAAAGCTCTCGCCACCCCTATAGTGCCTTTTTTAGGCAAGGTTCAAAGGACAAAACCACCACCATAACAGATGCAAGCATGCAAAATCTGAAGGTAATGCTAGAAGTCTATCTCTCGAGGCACTCCTAAAAATGGTGAACATCGATATCTGTGCAGTAACTGAGACCTGATTCAAGGCTCCAGAGAGCACCCCTGCAGTCCCAGGCTACAACTCTTACCACACTTTTCGGTCACCAAACCAAAATAAAAACACTAAAGGTGGAGGGGTGTCCATATTCACCAAGGATATTCACACCTCCAGGCTAGTTGCCCAACACAATGCATCTGGAATTCTCCAGGTGCAACTAACACTAGGTAAGGCTGCAATCCAAATTGTAGCTTGCTACAGATCCCCCACCATGCCCCAAGATTCTCACTACACCTTTCTAAACATACTTGACAATACTAAGATACAACCAAACACCCTAATACTGGGTGATTTCAACTACCCTGCCATTAACTGGGAAAACTACTCGGGTACCAACACCTTTTCCCAGTGGTTCTTGGAATTCATAAATTCCAACGCCCTGGATCAACTATTCCATTGTCCCACCAGGGGCACCAATATCCTAGACCTAGTCATTACCAACATGGGAGATAGATGCTCCATACCAGTGGTTAGGTCTGACCATAAGCAAATCACCCTTGACATACACATCCCACCCCACCCCCAGTAAGGAAACCTCCATAAAAAACTTCTCCAAAGCCAACTTCATGCTACTCAAGTCAGAAGTGACAAACTTCATGACACCCGTACAGATGGGAGCTGAAAGTTCGACTGCTGAATCCTACACTAAGGCACTGTACGAGCACATCCACTCGTGCTTGAATCGTGCCATCCCAAATAGAACCAAGACGCTCTCCTCCAAAAAAAGGAAGCCAATCTGGTGATGCCCTGCCATAAAAAAACTATACAGCAGAAGAAAGAAACTGTTGCAGAAAAGATGAAAATCCAAGGATGCAAAAAACTCCCTTACCAGCCTAAGTAAGAAGCTGAGATCCCTCATAAAATCCTCCAAAGCTAGTTTCGAAAATAAAATTGCCAAAAATTCCAAAGACAACCGCAAGGCACTCTATACTTATGTTAAGAATCTAAATGGCAATGCTCAGATATGCTCTGAGCTACAACAGAATGGCATTAAATATACTGATCCCAAGGATATTGCCAATAACCTGGCAGATCAATTTAGTGCAAACTTCACCCCCCTCTCACCCCCTAGAGGGCCCATCTCAATACCAAAAGATTGCCAAATTCTGGTAATCACAGCCACACAGGTAGAAACCGCACTCTCCAAAGCTAAGAATACAGCATCTATAGGACCAGATGACATCCCGGGCTGTGTACTCCATGAACTACAAAATGAACTGGCACCTCATCTAAGTGTCAGGTTTAATCATAGTCTCACCTCAGGTTTCGTGCCCACTGAGTGGTGCACAGCTACAGTTATCCCACTCCACATGGGGGGATCCACCTGGGATCCCGGGACCTACTGTCCCATCAGTCTGATGAGCCTGATCTGCAAAGGCATGGAACGCATTATCATGGAACTTATAAACAAAGATATTTGCAACCTTCAAACACTGGACCCCACCCAGTTTGGGTTTGTGAAGGGCCGATCTTGTCTCCTGAACCTGATTGACTTCTTCGAATTCGTCTTCAGAGCTGTGGACAAGGGTAAGGCGGTCCACACAGCCTATCTGGACCTCGCCAAGGCCTTTGACACCATCCCCCACTCTGGAATCATAGATAAACTTACTAAGCTGGGTATAAATCCCTATGTCACTTGATGGGTTGCCAACTGGCTTACTGACAGAACCCAGACTGTAAAAGTAGCCAACTCCAAATCCAGCTCCAGACAAGTGACAAGTGGTGTACCTCAGGGTTCAGTCCTGGGACAGCTCTTGTTTTGCATCTACTTCTCTGAAGTACAGGCCAACACTAAGGGACTCTGGCTAACAAAGTTTGCAGATGGCTGAAAACTGGGAGCCATTATTGAATCCCCAAATGATGTGGATACTCTACAGAAGGGCCTTACAGAAACAGATGCTTGGTGTCAGAGCCATGGGCTCAAGCTTAATGCCAAGAAATGTATAGTTATCCCCTTTGGGAAAAACAACGTACCCATGAATTACCACATAGGTGGCAATACACTAAACACCGAAAGTGTGATGAAAGACTTAGGGACACCGGTGGACAGTGGTGTCACTTTCGATAACCACATTGCCACAACAGTCAGGAAATCCTTCTATGTGGCACACCTCATCACTAAGGGCTTTTCATCCAGAAAAAAGGAGGTCATTGTCCCATTGTACTCATCCCTCATTAGACCCATTATAGAGTACAATGCCCCGTTTGGTGTGTACCTCACAAGACATCTGCAACAGCTGGAAAGGCCGCAGAAATACCTCACTAAAAGAATCACAGGCCTAAAGTAGATGTCCTATACTGACCGTCTAAAAAAACTCCAGCTATACTCTGTGGCATATCGTCTACTCAGAGGTGATCTCTGCTTAACATACAAGGCCAAGTCAAACCCTGAGCTGTTGGACATGCTCCACTTAAAGAAATCCCAATCCCTCAGAGCCACACGCTCCAGGGATCTAAACCTTGTCATCACAATGAACAAAACTTGCTGGAGGGATAGGTTCCTGACCCATACTCTGGAATAGACTGCCCATACATGTCAAGCAGAGTGCCTCCTTGGTGCTCTTCAAAAGGAATCTTGACGATTGGATGGGAGATGGGAAATTCACCCAGAGGATCACGTCAGTCGCCCGGCTAGACAGGGGTCCAGGAAAGTAAATATTGCGGGAAGAAATATACAGGGAATTGTTATGGCTAGGCTTGTATAGGCCCTAGGGCCGATAGCCAGTACCAACTTATGAACCTGTGAAAGGCCATGTTTGGTACTGCACTGAGGGGATTGAAAATGGTTTGTTGAAGAGTTAAAAAGTGAGAAATAAAGGAAGACAAACTGCTGTATAATAATGTGAGTCTAATCATTAGCACCAAAGGAAAGGCATACATGAAAGTAGGGAAGATGAGGCAGATGAAGTACAGTACAAGGAAGAAATCAGAAGGCTGGTAAGGAAGTGAGGGCAGCAAATAAGCAAGTTAAAAGAGGAAAAGACGTCAAGGAGGACAAATACTTTTTAAGTATATACAGACATTCTGCAGTGCAAGGGTGTAGCCAAGCATATTCTTTGTACTCTAAGCAGTACAATTTTTTTCTGAATATGTTAGAAACATCGGAGCTTTATCAAGTCACATTATTTCTATAACCATCTAGATTAATGTCTCTAAACCATCTATGTAGTCTGCTTACAGAGAGGACTGCAGATCTAGAAACAGTATCTCTAATAGTTTTTATCTGAGCAGTTAAAATGTGATACACATTAAGTTTGGGTGGGGGGTAGTAACTTGAGTGATAATACCATTTTTTAAATTCCAGGCAGATTGGAGGTAGCAATAAGCATCTGTGAGTACAAAATGAGATTCACTGGCTACACCCCTGCTGCAGTGAAAACATTGGCTCCAGGTGATTTGGTCACATTGACTGATATTGATGTAACACACCTATCCCATATAAAAATGGGAAAAGGGGGTTGATGATGATTAGAAATAAGAATGGGAGAATCAAACCTTCCTAGGCTTAACAAAGATGGAAGACAGACAACACGAAACAGAAAGAAAAGCCAATATACTAAACAAATGCATCAGCCAAGTAATTAGAAGGAATATATTTATTAACTCCTTGGCTAAGCATATTCATGGCAATGGTATAAACCATGCATTTAAATTTAGAATAATACAAATGATATTTTTAAAGTAAGAGGTGGTGGTCTTCTAAATCCCACTGAATTAGCTGAATACAGGTGTATTTTAAAACTGCAGGCTGACAGTGCATCTGCATTAAATGCTTCAGTTAGTTTAAAACCTGTATTAAAACAAAAGTAAATGAACTGAATTGAATGTTGCTGTTGACTGCCTGTATCTGTAGTGCTTTTTAAGTTGCTTTTGAATATACTTTTTATATGTGTTGCTGTGTCTTTAAACGTTAGGTTCTCTGTATAACAAACTGACCTCTTACTGGGCAATGATATCATGTGCTGTATTTAAAAACTCTGTATTTGAACCAACTATTCATGAAAGCTCTGCTATTTGTATTTGGATTAAAATAAGTGAGTTTTTTTTTATTTCCGGTGCTGAGTTTATAGTTGTACTGTTTGTTGTATTTAACCTGTTGATCTCAAATACTCAGTTGCACTCCCTGAAGTTGACTGATTGAATCCACCACCTGAGATCTCTCTTGCATGTCTGAGTGATCCATATTTGGGTTGACATGGATTGGTAAAGTACTGTCCACTGGGTTGTTAACATCCACTGGCGAATCCTCATATAAAATCTGGCTAACGGCACTAGTGTTATTGCCGCTGACATTGATACTAGAGCCTGAAGCAGGCTGAAATCTTGGTACTACAGTTTATTTTTCTGACCTGTGATTTAATGGTTTGTACTCTTGAGAGAGGCAGTAAAGCTGTCATTGAGTTTGTGTTGAAAACTGCTCCTATGAATTCCAAATTTTGAGTTGGTTCCAGTTGGCACTTGTCATAGTTTATGGTTATTCACATATGAAAACAAGCCTGGATCTCTTGCCATTATCAATTGATACCTGGTCAGGGTGGTAATGAAACAGTTGTCTATATATAGAAACACCTGGAATCCTTGCATTTGGTGAACACCCTGGGGCTTGTGGTGCGACCAAAGGGCAGACCTCTGAACTGGTAGTGACTGGCTTCTATCCGGAAAAGTAGACACCTTCTGGATTATCTATTCATCTTTATGTGATAGTACGCACCCTGCAGGTCTATCGAGCACATCCAGTCATCATTGCCCAGAAAAGGGAGAATGGTCTGAACTGTGACCATCCAAAACTTGGTATGCTGAAATGTTTAAGTTGCTGTGATCCAAGATTGGTCTCCAGTCCTCCTTGAATAAGTTCCAGATTCTCTCTGATTTAGTGGGTCCTCTTCTGTGACTTTTTTTTCTAGCAGGTTTTTTATGAACCGCTGCTTCTTCCCTCTGACGTGGTGGAACATCAAGAATTTTTCTTGAGATTGGAGGAGGAAGAGAAAAGGGTATTGTATAGCCTCTGCATATAATCTTTTGCACCCAGGTGTCTTTTGTTATGTCTGGCAAGGCTCTCTGGTGCAGAGATAATCATCTCCTGACTGCCTCCAAACGTGGACAGTCGGGGCTCCTTTCAGGAGAGCTGGTAGGGTCCGTCAAAGAAAGAATCTCTGGGCCCCTGGTTTTGCAGGCATCCTATGCCATGGAGGGGGAGGCATCAACCATTAGAGTTCCCCCCTCTGTCCCTAGGGGAACTTTCTCCACAAGTGCTCTGGAAGAGCCCCTAAGATTTCCTGAACCACATTTCTGACTACCTCCTTAATTCATAGAAAGGGGTCTTTGAGGGGTTGTAAAACATATGCCCACTGCAGAGAGGGACTTTCCATCCTTCTCACACTTTGATAATGTGTCTTTCACTTTGGGCCAAACAAAGACATGCCGTCAAAAGGAGCATTGATGAGCGAAGACTTGAAGGGCTCTGCAAAAATCATATAAGTGCATCCAGGCATGCCTCCTGATGGAAATGCCTGAACCCGCTACCCTTGAGGTTCCTTCTGCTAGATGCGAAAGAAGCCTCATAGATGAATTTGAAACAGATTGCAGGGTAGCTAATTGAAAAGTCACAGATGATTGGACTTCTGCAGAAATGGATTCTACGAAAGTATTTGACATTTCCTTTCTCTCTGTAACCTTGTGCAATATGCCAAATAATTCAGCGACCTTAGGGTGAAGGTCGCTGAAACATAGACACACTTCCCAAACCTGTACGTCACCCTGGATTCCCCATTAGGGGGATTAACAGTGGAGCTCTCTTCAGCAAGTTCCTTATTGGTGGCCACCACCATAACCATGGCATCAGTGGGCACCCCTTTAGCCCAAAACTCCTTACCTGAAGGTGGTGCTAGAATCTTGTCCAGTCTTCTGGGTATGGGTTCAGCTGTGTCAAGTTCCTTCCACACCCACTGAGAGAACAATTCAACAAGCTTATTGGCAGCCGGAGTAACCCAGGAGGTAGATGGGCTAGTACTGAAACCCACCAGGAATAACAACTTCTCAGATGAAGGGTTACTGGGTGTCAACCCACCTCTCTGTTTTAGGATCTCAAGGATGTGTCCAAATGAGACATCTTCAGGAGGTGATCGTGGCGACCTTTCACCTTCATCGAAGTCCATATTCTCGGTGGCTGACTCTTGTGGAGAGTCCAAGTGCTTCCTCTTGCATTTCTTCTTCCTAGGGACATCCTCAGTGGGATGCTCCCTGGGAAGTATCAGAAGAAATTGAAATACCCTGCTGGGAAGCCTGGGGTTTCTCAAGTTGGCTGTTCCTGTGGTAAAGAGTGATAAGGTTCCAAGCACAGAGACATCAAAGTAGAAGGTTGAAGATCCAAGGGGGTTAAATCCATCCATTCAGCCAGGGCAGAGAACACCCTCTTCACAACCTCCAAGGCTGATTGCTCCAAAGGAGCAGAAGACCTTGGTTTCAAAAAGTCAAGCTTCTGGATCACTGTCCTCCCCCGCTCCGAAAGCAATCTCCCCAAGGAGGAAGCCAGAGCTAAACTATTCAGTGCTGAAGTACCAAGGTGCAGAGATGGCTCTGCCAACTTTGGAGTCAACTCCAATACCTGAAATACAACAGAGAAGCTACAGCTCTGATAACCTTCTGGGTCTGACTGAACAGGAGCACTCAGGGTAAGCTTTGGATTCAAAAATATTTTTGTCTTTCGATCCAAGCCAGATGGAGCCTGGAGGCTCGGATGCAGGGACTCTGCAATAGTTGATAGAATTAGAGGAAGAACTTAAAGTGTGTGGGGGGGGTGTATGTATTCAAAGGATGGATCTTTTCACTCGAAGGGGTAGGAGCTGATAAGACACCTGTCTAACTTTGTGCCAAGAGGATCTTCCTCACCACTCTCTCCACATCTTCCTCCGTTAAACTTCTGGAAAAACGAACGAAAACTAAAGAGGGGGACCTGGATTGGTGACACTTCAAAAAGAGTAAGGGCACCCTTGAAGGCACCTGATCAATGGATGTTGAGTATCTTATCTTGGGAAGAGAAATAGGGCTCAAGGCAGTCAGATCCAGTAACTTGTTTTTGCTAGATCTAAGGTAGTCACGTCCATTACTTTTTTTCTTCTTTGGATCCAAGTGTGAGGTATTTTTGGATCTTATCTGATCCGGCTTACATCTTTTCCTGGGTGACTCTGAAACCAGGTTCGATGATGTGGATGCTTTTAGAGATGAAGGTTACAACTCTTTACTTTTACTTCTGGGGGATCGAGCCCCAGGTATTGCCTCTCCAAAAGTTGATGCTAGTAAACCTTTCAATATAAGTTTATCTTTCTTTCTACTACCACTCTAGGATTGAAACCATGGCAGATGGAACAGTCATCTTGAATATGTAAAGGCCCAAGGCAGTAAACACACATATTGTGGGCATCTGACATTGGTAGTTTGTGGCCACACTTAACACACTTTTTAAATCCAGTGGGGCCTTTTCCTGCCATAATAGTGACAACTATAAAAAAGAAAATTTAAGAACAGTTTTTTTTTATTATTTATAAAGACAGAAGGTAGAAAGAAAACACTATCAGCAATGGTAATAAAAGGCTACACCAAGCGTAGAAAGGAAAGAAAATTACTAACAATTACTAACAATGGTAATTTAAGGAGTACACACTGTACACTGTAAATATATGAAATATAAGAAATATTAGAAAATTATAGAGATTTAGAAAATAATAATATTAATCACTTTTATGAAAATGCTCGAGACCTAGGTCAACCATGTATTTTGCAGAAAGCGGCAAACAAGATCTGAGGTAGCTTAGGGTGGGTGCATTAAGGGTAAGGGAGGAACTCAGGAGATTTTTGGTTACCACAAGCTTTAGTAATGGCCGAGTCAGATCTGAGAATCGGATCAGAACCCATCAGTTGAGGATAGAATGAAAACTAACAACATCAGATAATTTATTCATAAAGTTTGAGAGAGTTGGTATGACACTTTCTACTTGTCTGTTTGATTGTGAGTATCTCAAACTGTTATATGCTTGAATTCTCACTCCTTGGAATGTAACAAAATTCTTGACACACAAACATACCTCTCAACCTTTTACTCAAGAGTCCTAGACAAATCCAAGAATAATGGGAAGGGATGGGTAGAGGCCCAAAATCAGGGATAATTTATAAATAGCTTGCTAGTTCACTAAAAAGTTAATCGAACAGCATGTTTTACACCAACGTGCATTTTCTGAACATTAAGAAGGAAATATTGTGAGGGAACGGGCAAAACAGAGGCAGTTGAGAGGTATACTTGTAGACTGTGGGCTTGTGACACATCATATCTGTAATTTATAATCTTTCACTAACTTCAAAAAGGTTCCCACAATTTTCAAGTATTCTGAAAATCATCATCTTCCTAAAAACCTCTGCTCTGAGTATAGTTATTGACTTCTCACTCAGTGGTAATGTTGATCAAATGGCAAAGGCAATATGGTTTTAGATCAAAGTATAGGACATTTCCATCTACTCCCTGGCAAATTAAATATTTAATAATTTTGAAATGAATAGTCTTGTATGTGTCATTTTGTAGAACTGAAAAGAGCATTTGAAACTGTAACCCCCTGTTACTTTTTCAGAAATTTCATAACTGTGAACCCTGCCTGCAGGAGTCTGTAGCTGGTCTGCTGACCGTCTCTAACAGAACTTTCAAGGTACTATCCAAAGGCCTTTGTTACTCATCCTGCAACATCTGTTAGTGGTACAGTTCCAGGATCACTGTTAGGTTTGCGGTTTCTTTTTATTTATCAATGCTTTTCTTCTGAACTACCAAGCTTAACCTGTCTTCTTTATGCAGCAGACATACTTATCACCAAAGCAAGTAAATATGTACACAATATGAACCAGCTGCTTCTTAAAAATGACTTTGCTCCTCTTTGGAATGGTTATAAAAGAAAAAAAACTCCACTTAAATAACCACAGTAATGCTGTCTGGGTACCCTGAAAGACTGTCAAAATCTCCACCTACCTTCTAACTGATCCTGAGGGGCAACTACCCAATGTAAACCAATACAAATATCTGGGCCTTACCATAGATTAGACTCCAACGTTATGTCCACACACTGAACTTCAAGTGCAGAATATGTTAAGCAGCTAAAGTACTACACAAATTTCCCATCTACTCTCAAAGGAACCTAGGCAGCCAATTGCTAATAATGCACTATTGCCAGGGTTAAAGTATGTACCCCAGATATTGCCCAAATCTGTTTCAGAAAGTAGAAAATAAAATACGTAGATTCATACATTTTAGCCCTATAACTGAACACCACTGCTTAACCATTAGTAAGTCTAAATTCAGAGTAGCTTCCCTTCTAAATACTCTTTCACACTGATTCATCAAAACTACTGTCCACTATGAAAGAACAAGATGTAATAAAGACTAGTCCATACTCCTTTAGAAACTCAGTTACCGCTTCTCTACATAGACCTAATTTTTCTTTGGCATGGTCAGAAAAATCCTGTGCCTCCTACCTCAAGCATTTTCTATGACAAAATCAGGGAGAAAACTTATCAGAATCCTTTAAGAAATAAGCAAACATATCTTTATTTATTTATTTACATATTTAATTTAAACTTCTTTACCAGGAAAAGATTACAGAGAGGGATTTGTAGGTAACACTTTAGTACACATACATCAAAGTGAAACTTTTAAACAAAATTAATGCAAAGACAGTTTTGGTGATTGCACTGCACAGTACACCCACTTTAAATGAAATGTTAATACTAAGTGAAGGAGACAGTGAGGCATTTAAGTAGTGACAGCGTAATAATAACCGTACCAGTAATAGTAATGATAAACGATAATAATAGTAAGTATAATGCAGTGTATTACTCTGTAGTATATTAAATTATAATTATACAAATGACAACCTTTACAACTCTGTTATTTTAAATTGTAGTTGTATAACTGACAATCCATATCAAATGTTTATATTGGTTATATTCTGCTATTTTGCTTTCATGTAATACGTTAGAGTTTTTCTCTATGGGCCTCTGTTAAAAATGGGTTATTGCCCAGTCAGATTTTACTGGTAAATAAATGTCAATAAATAAATAAAATGAATTAATTGGGTGCCCAGGTTGGGCTAATACTGGTGTGAAAGAGTGCATTGGGAGACAGAGTGAGAGAGAGATTGTTGTGTAGTGGAAGGGAGAGCCTTGAATAAGGATAGAGAAGAAGATTTGTGTGAGACACGATAGAACTGAAGTTCTGTGAGTGATGAGTTATTGAGGAATATGTAGCAGGATATGATGGAATAAGCGATATGTGTTGGGGATAAGAAGTAGATGAGCACCTTGAGAAGGCAGTGGTATATTAGGGGAGCATTCTGATGGTCAGTGATCTATTAGCGGAGCATTCTGATGACAGTTATTTAGAAGAAGTGAGCCTGCAGAGCAGGTGAGCTGTAGATGATGGTAGCAGTATGCTGTTGTGTGGGAATAGGCTGAAGAAGAGTATTGTCAAAAAACACATTTCATATAATTCTGTACAGGATTGCAGTACAGTGGTGATCGAGTAATTCACCTTTCTACCACTGTAGTGTGATTATATACACACATTCATTATATATGGTACCCTTCTTTATTACTATGTCACACCTATATTTGTGCTCTTTGGATAATTAACTTTATTCTCTAATTTTCACATTTGACCGAAAAGCCATTTCATCGAAAACATTTTACATAATGTATACACCACAGGAAGCTTTTGCAACCCCCCTTAATTATACATTTTAACTCCATGGCTGCACACCAGTGGAAAAAAGAAAAAAAAACAGCACAAACAGTGAATCAGTGCTGGTACACAAACATCTGCAAATCTGGGGATACAGTATTACTGCAGGCATTGCCAGTGTAAAGAAAATCTTCTAAATTATGTCTCTAATTACACCGCTCAGCCTGCAGACACTGAAAATAGCAACAAAGGCCATTGAAGGTAGGAACATCCAGCCAAAAATATGGACATCTAATTAGTATGAAAGTTGAATGCCAAACAGCAAATAACTTGTTTTTGCTTCCAGTAGGAATGTGGGATGCTACTCAAAAACACATTTAAAAAAGAGAGTGACAGAAATGATGGAAAATGTAAGCACATTTTTAAAGACACAATTTAAAATATGTAAACTTTAATGAACCATATTGTAAAATTCTACCACTTAAGGTTATTTATTTTTGCTTCTGAAAAAGGGAGATGTGAGATATGTGTCCCCATTCTTTAAATTATTGGTGCGAGTAGTATTTTGGTCATGTAGTGTGGTTTTGTGTGTATAAAACTGCTTCAAAAATCATGTGTGATGAAAGGGAATTCAGAAAATTGTGTGAAAGGGGTAAACCAATCTTGAAAATAATTTTGAATCAAAACTTCTGAGAAATATTTTGTGTGTACGTGTGTGCCTGCGCATGTGCATGCTTAACTGTGTGTGAGTGCATACCTCTATGCAAGCATATGTGTGATAGAATTATTAGCAAGGCAGTGAGCTGAATGAAGTAATTACCACTGAGATGGGGAGGAGAGAAATTAGTTTGTCATTGAAAATTTGTAACTTGACATGGTAAGAATGAAGATAAGAATGATTTGAAAATGAAATATATTAAATAAGTAGCATACAGCAAAGATATGAAATGCGTGTTTGTGCCCTCGTGTGTGTTCACAGTGATTGCATAGAGTAGCTCAAGATTTATTTTTGTATCAAACAAACTAGCCTATTCCTAGATGTATTCCTTGAGGTTGACTGAAGTTTTATTTTTTGTGCATGCGTGTGTGTGTGTGGGGGGGGGGGCTGGCTTGCCTGCTCAGGTTCTGGACTACAACTTACTCTTTAGTCTCTAATGTTTGAAAAGGCATGTGTGTGGTAAAACAGAACACTGCTGGATAACTTTTCCTTAGAACAAAAATACTATGACAGGAAAATGTTATTGCAAGCGAGTGACTCTTCTGGCTAACAAAGGGAGACATTTCATATGTATATAAATATATATATATATATATATATATAAATATAAATATATATATATATATATATATATATATATATATATATATATATATATACACACACACACACATACATACATTATATATATAGCACACTTCTTTATCACTGTTACATGTATATTTGTGCTCTTTGGATAATTAACTTTGTACTCTAATTTTCTTTGATGTTACCCTCTTCTTGGTTCTTTTCTTTTATTGGTGTCAAGAGGCCCAGGTTGTAAATGAAATGGGTTCTTGAATCAGTGTACCCACCAGTTAATAAATATTAAATAAAATAAAGCCACATCTTGAATTACATGATGTTTGCTCAGTTGGATGCCTTAACTGCATCATAATGGCCAAGTATTTTACTAGGCACTTTTACATCCATGTGGTTTGCAGCTTTTCTCACATTAAACTGTACTCAGCATATGTATCATGCTTATTTTGGGCAGACTGTTGCTTTATTTTAATTTTAAACACATTCATATTGTCAGCCACCTCATTTGTCTAAATGCTAGTTAATTCTATTGCTCTATACACATTTGCAGCTTTCTTAGGAGTTAACTCTAACTCTGACAGAGTATGTGTCTCAATGTGTCAGTTCTGTTCTAAGCAATGAATTACACAGCTTTTCAAACTCATAGCCTTAGCTGTGTTTCTCTGCAAGGCACCAGTAGACTCGTATAACCTACAGTTTCTAGTGAAAATAACGGACAAATCTATGGCACACTCTTTTTAGGGTCACAGTGCTGCTTAAATCTGCCCATAGTTGGTGCTGCACCTGGCTGTTGCTCTTTAGTAACATTAAATGTCTTAACTACCGTTATGGCATTTTCTTCAGCAAGATGAAGAAATGTAGTAACATGTAAAATGTTGTTCTGGAGATCAGGTTTATGTAATCACATTGTCCAGTTTTCCTCTACATTGCACTGTAGAACCAAAGTTGACGGTGGAGTAAGTGGAACAAATGGATGCCATAATGAAATAATCAATGTAGTCAGAAAAAATGGTACGTTAATCTTGTTTATTGGGCTTGCTACTAAATTTGATAGGAAAGTTGATGGTCTATCTGACAGACTTCTTTTCTGTGTCATTTTGTTGTGTTGTAGCCTATCTTGTATAAAGTCATTGTTTGTTTTATAATTTGATATATTGTCACCTGACTGGCATATTTTTTAATTTTGTTAGCTTTTTTCATTTTATTTAATCATTTCTTACCTCATTTCATCAAAATGTTTATTTTCTTTAACTTGCAAATTTCACCTGGTGGTGTAATAGTAGCCTTTTAATTGGTTGTGCAATTTATTTTTGTTGGTTTAATTTCTGGTGGCAGTATGGGCAAACTGGGTGTTCTTTACAGCGATTAGAGTGGTTTACTTATGAAACCTCCATGTACTGCCTCTACAAGTGGTATTTGACCTTGATTTGATACCATGTTCTGTGTGAATTCTTAGACCTACTAGACATCAATGTGTAATAACATAGAGACACAGGAGAAAGTCTGGATGAAGCTGTACTGTTTACTATGATGGTCACAGATGGAAAAGAAGAAAGAAACATGTGACACTCCCACATGCAGGACAGCCTTATTGGTACTTTCTTAAAGTGGTACTCCCAGTTTATGCATTATGAACTTAGATTTGAACAACAATATTCATAGTTTTGCTTTGTTTCCGATCAAATAAAGAAATACAAGTTATTTATTTATTTGCATTTGTTAACCGGGTTGGTCCAGCTGGGTAAGAATTACCCTTTTTCAGTGGAGAACCGAGGGGAAAAGCCCCAAACAGACATACAAATACATACGAATAGAGACAAATTAACAATATTACAGAGGAAAACAATATTATGGGTACAATGAATAAGAAAAACAAACAATGAAAGTTTGAGAATATGAGTAAGGTAGTCCAGAGGCATGTATGCAAAAGATTTATGAAAAGGTGTTCTGAGCAAGATCTCTGAATTAAGTTAAAGTGGGCAAAGAAATGATGATTTAGGTGTGGAGTTAGTAGTGTGGGAGTTTTCGGTGGGAGCATGTGAAGGACATCCCCATTTGGAGGAGAGATGGGAGAGAAGCATGGATTTGAAATTGTTGTGGTTAGGTATATTACGTAGTGGTGTGGGGAGATTGTTCCATAGTTTGGCTATAGTGTGGGATAGTAATAGTTTACCAGTTGGGTGGATGGGTTTGTGTACATGCAGGAGGTTTTGGCCTGTGAATCTCAGGGTACGGGTAGGTGTGTCGGGTGTTAGAGATTTAGCAAGAGAGGGGCATTCTGCTGGTTTAAAGATGAGTTTGTGGGCTGTTGTAAGTTGTAGGTACTTTAGGTGGTTGTGGAGTTCTAGCCAGTTTAGGGTGTGTAGGAAGTGGCAGTGATGGGAAGAGTTCTTAGAATTGGTTGAAAATTTGCAGATTTTGTTGTAACAGGCCTCAAGTTTAGCACGGAGTCCGAGTTGTAGGTAGGAGAATAGGGGAGCACCATACAAGAGAGAGGGGAGAAGGAAGGTAGATGCAAGGGTATGACGGGAAGATGGAGTAAGGCAGTAGTTGTGTCTGTAGAGGAGGCCGATTTTCTGGTGGGATTTTTTGATTGCTGAAAGGATGTGGGAGTCGAATTGTAGGTTTTCATCGATGGTAATGCCAAGTAGTTTGGTACTAGGAACGATTTCAAGAGGGGTGTTATTGTGGCTTTTGATGGAAAATTGGACTTTGTGGAACTGGGAAGTTTTAGTGGGAGTAAATATCATTAGCTTTGTTTTGTTGGCATTTAGGGCCAAGTGATGCGATTGCATCCATGATTCAATTTTGGAGAAGGCTGTTTGGGTATTAAGTAGAAGTTTGGAGGGGCAGGAGGCTGAGCAGATGATAGTGGAGTCATCTGCATATTGGATGACTGAGGCTTCAGGGATGAAGAGGTGAAAGTTGTTAATGAATAAGTTGAAGAGCAGAGGGCCAAGTACTGATCCTTGGGGAACTCCTGTGGGTGTAGGTAAGAAAGGGGAGGTTGACTCTTTCCATTGTACAGCCTGCTGGCGCGTGGAAAGGTAGCTGGAGAACCAGTCTAGGGTTGAGGGAGATAGATACAACTGTGAGAGCTGGGACAGGAGGAGGGAATGGGAAATAGTGTTGAATGCCTTTGAGAGGTCAAGAAAAAGAGAAAATATGTATTTGTCGCTCTCACGTGCTAGGTTGACTGTTTCAAGGAAGGAAATGAGGGCTGTCATGGTGCTGTGGCCTGGGCGGAAGCCGTGCTGGGTGGGAGAGAGGAGTTTGTGCTGGATTAGGTGGGGCATGAGCTGGGAGTGGATGGCTTTCTCTAGAATTTTAGAGAGAGGAGAGAGTATAGCTATGGGTCTGAAGTTGGTAGTGTCTGTGTTCTTACCACCTTTGTGGAGAGGAATTATGTATGCATAACACCAGATGGTTGGTACATAGGATTCCTGAATGGATCTATTAATGAGGATGGATATGGGATAGGCTATAGATTCGGCTGATATTTGAAGAAAATTTGCTGGAAGGTTGTCAGGGGCATTGCGGCATGGTTTTAGCTTTTGCAGTAGTCTTTTTATAGTATAGGTGGAGACAGGTTTAAGGGAGAATGGGGGAGGAGGGGGGTGAGAGAGAGGGTTTGGGGTGCAGGGTGTGGGGTTAGTATTGGTGGATGGATTGGGGAAAGTGGAGGATAATTTAGCTATACAATCAATGAAAAATGTGTTGAAGTTAGTGGCCGTTTCAAGACTTGAGAGGTTGGGATTGGGGCAGGGTTTGGAAGTATTACCAAGGTTGAGTATTGAAGAGATGGATGTCCAGAATTTCTTTGGATTGTTTGAGTGTTTGTATTGCAGACTGCTGCAGTAGTTTTTGCGATCTTTTGTTATTGATTTTTTGGCCGGGTTACGAAGATGTTTATATTCTTGGAGGGTGGTGGGGTTTTTCTGTTTTTGGTACAGTTTCCACTTTTTGTTTCTCTGAGTGATTATCAGTTCAATGTATTTGCAGAAACCATGGCTATCAGGCTGAGGGCATTTAACCCTCCCGACACACAAATTTTACAGACTAATTTTACTATCTGACTCTAATGAAACTGATGGAGAGTTTGATCTTCTCATTCTGCCAAATATGTGATAAAGTTGTAATTAAGAGATGAAGAAGTGAATAACACAGTATACTGTCCACTTACATAGGATATAACTTGCACATTAAAAAAACAGTTCTTTATAATTGCTTTCTGTATATTAAACAGAAAATGACTTTTTTACTAAAACATTAATTTTATGGTTCCAACTGTGGTGGTGGTGCTGCGGTAGCATTGTCGCCTCATAGTAAGACTTTGTCCTGTTCGATTCTCAGCTAGAGCATCTTCTGTGTGGAGACATGCGTGAATGGACATACCTTTGTTGAAGGTTGTGTGTCAGGGCCAGCAACTCGGCACATAAAAATCTACTGCCAATCATTAGCGGACCGGAGTTCCTCTGTGGCGACCCCTAACCGGGAAAAGCCGAAAGACACATTAATTTTATGGTTCCCCTTCTCAACTGATTAATCAGGAACCCACAAAATGCCCACTGTAGGTCTACTCACTGAATCAGTAAAGACATCTATAAAGTGGTCAGCTGCATCTGATATGGGTACTAATACTTGCCTCCAGATTAGAATCTTGTCTAATGGCTCCACTATCGCTCCCGAGGAAGGTTGGAAGACCTGTCTCTGTGGCTGAAGAATTCGCAAGATCCTGAAATTAATACAAAAGTTATGATTAAAATAAGCATAGAAAATGAGTTGTATTTGAAATGTTTTACTTCACAATGCTTTTTTTTGCAGATTATACTTTGACAAGTTAGGCAAATCAGAATTTGATAATCAGTGTATCAGTGCTGCATATTGGTTATATTTGTACAGTAATCCACTTATATCCGGAAAGGAAGGCACAGAACTATATCTCTGAACTGACTAGAAAACCTCTACATTTAAGTCACTAGAGCTGGGTTTACTGGCATGATGCATCACATATTTTAGCTGAAAATATTTAAATTTATTTTGTATTAATCTTGCTTATACCATACTTTTTCTGTTTTAGGTATAACTGGCTACATACTTGCAATCTTTTTACACTTTTCAAATAATCAAGAAGTGAATACATCAAGTAGAGTCAAAGTGACATTAAAAATCACAAAATAAATGCAAATAGTTTGCTGTATTGTCAAAAAACACATTTCATATAATAAGGCATGCGTATACACACACACACACACACACACACTCACACCAGGAATATCTAGGGCTAACTAAGGAATATTTATAGATTAAAGCTAGGAGCTTGTTCAAAACTTACCTAATACCAAAATCTCAAAACTGAATGAAGCTGAAATTACCTCACTGTATTCAAACACTGCTCAGTGTAGCCAAATAGAAGTTGTAACATTAGCTATACTGCTACTTGAGGCCAAAATTTGGGTATTGAATCTGTTGCGTATTTGCAGCCATGTAATTGTTGAGTAAGAAATGCTGTCATTACATCACATGGCACCTTCATATCAAGACAAAATGTTTGCATTCAGTCATTGTCTTAAGACTTGGAGACCTAGATGAGTGATTTAGTGCCCATTAGCATGGAGAGAAACCCAGAGCACTTTGCTTTGAAGCCAATAGGCTTTATTTCTCTCCTCATGAAGTACATGGAATTTTACTTTCCTACAGTGTCTTTTTTATATCTCTTAAAAAATAAGAGAGAGAGAGAAAGATACATGAAATATACAAGATGGTACATCTGAGATAAGGTGTTGTCATTAGCCATCAGAATTCTCAACAATAAAATAAGTACTTTAAAATATTTCATCTGTGTGTGGGGGGTATCATATGCATATTTTTACAAAAACTCAGTTTTTAAGATCTAAAATTTTACAAATTTCAGAGAAAACCTTCAAGCATTTTTACAAATATGATGCAATATATCCATGTCTGAATATATGTAAAAGACACAAAATTCAAAAGGAAAGAAAACAGCCCAGGTCTATAAGTTATTAACAGAATATATTATTGTAGGAACCTACTGCTCACTGTCTATGACACTTGTAGAGGATTTCCTAACCAACTCTAGGATGTAGAAGTCAATGGAAATGCACTCCTTATGGGAATTTTAAAATACTGACTGCAACTAGAAAATATCAACTAAATATGCCAAAATAGTAAATGACTATGTTAAACAAAAATGTTCAGAATAAATATCATGAAATCCACCTATGGATGGCAGTGCATTAGATATTATACCAATAAACCCAGGATGTTTGTGATCCTCATTCATAGGTTCATAGTTGTGTACTAGGCTAATGGCCCTAGAGCCTTTACAAGCCTAGCCCATAGGATTACCCTGGCATCGTGCCACCTGACCTTAGTTCCCAGTGCCTCTGTCGAGTAAAGCCACTGGAGTGATCCATGGCATGAATTTTCTATTTCCCATCCAGTCATCAAGATTTTTCTTAAAGAGGGCCAGTGAGGTGCACTGCTTGACATGTATGGGAAGTCTGTTCCATAGCATGGGCAGTCTCTAGGTTATGAACCTGTCCTTCCAGCATGTTCTGTTGTTTGTGGTAATGAGGTTGAGATCTCTGGAGTGTGTGGTGTGAAGGGATTGGGATTTCTTTAGATGTAGCATTTCTAACAGAGCTGGGTCAGACATGGCTTTGTAAGTCAAGCAGAGATCGCCTCTAAGTAGGCGATATGAGACAGAGAATAGTTGGAGTTTTTTGAGTCTGTCCATATAGGACAAATGTTTAAGCCCTAGGATCCTCTTTGTGAGGTACTTTTGTGGCTTCTGCAGTTGTTGCAGGTGTTTAGTGAGGTACATGCCAATTGGGGCATTGTACTCAATGATTGGCCTAATGAGGGAAGAGTAGAGGGAGACAATAACCTCTTTCTTCCTGAATGCAAAACCCTTAATAATGCGATGTGCCACACAGAAGGACGTTCTGACCACAGTGGCAATGTGGTGGTCAAAGGAGAGGTTGCTGTCAACCTGTGTTCCCAGATCTCTTATAACCCCTTCCATGTTCAGTGGACTACCATTGATGTGGTAATTCATGGGAGCTGTGTTTTTCCCAAAGGGGATGACTATACTTTTTCTGGCACTGAGCTTAAGGCCATGGTTCTGACACCAGTTGTAGGTCTCAGTGAGGCCTTTCTGTAGGATGTAAACATCACTTGGGGAGTTAATAATAGCTCACAACTTGCAATCGTCTGTAAACTTTGTCAACCAGAGTCCCTTCGTGTTGGCCTGGACTTCAGAGAAGTAGATAACAAACAGGAGAGGACCCAGGACCGAACCTTGTGGGACTCCACTCATGACTGGTCGGCAGTCTGACTTGGAGTCAGCTACTTGCACACTGTTGGTTCTACCTGTGAGCCAGTTTGCAACCCACCTAGTGATATAGGAGTTGATGCCTAGCTTAGTGAGTTTTTCTATGATTCCTGAGTGGGGAATGGTATCAAAGGCCTTGGCCAGATCAAGGTAGACTGTATGAACCACCTTGCCTTCATCCACATCTCTGCTTGTCTGACTCAAAGAAGTCAACCAAGTTGAGAAGGCATGATCTGCCCTTCACAAAACCAAACTATGTGGGACACAGAGTTTGGAGATTCCCTATATCCTTGTTTATTAGGTCCATGAAGATGTGTTCCATAGCTTTGCATATCAGACTAGTCAGGCTAATAGGGTGACAGTTCCCAGGGTCTGTAGTCGCTCCTCTTCTGTGGAGAGGGATGACGGTAGCAGTGCGCTATTCAGGAGGGACAAAGCCTGAGGTGAGGCTGTGATTGAACAGGGCACATAGGTGAGATGCCAGTTCACTCTGTAGTTCATGTAGAACACAGCCAGGGATATTGTCAGGTCCCATAGAAACTGTATTGCTGCTTTAACCTATGCAGCAGTAATACTGGGTGCCTGTCAATCTACTGGTATTGTGACTGGTCCCTTGGGGAGGAGGGGTTTGTCAATCATGTCATCTCAGGCAGACAGATACTGGATCCACTTAGAATGACACCAGAAACTTAGCCAATTGTTGAAATCAATCATTTTCTGCTTGTACCGTAGTATAATTTGGGGTGATGGTAGGATGCTGCTCAGGGCTAGGCTCATACCCACCTGGGCAACGTATTCCAAGAGCTCCTCCATGTCTCTTTTCATTTAGTTCATGGAGGTACGCCTCAGGTCATTCACACCCATATGTACAATGACAGAGTCATATTTGTACTTGTTGTTAAGGGACCTGAGTGTGTGTGTTATGTGGCGGATCCTGGCACCTGACAGACAGCTGACTGTTACTTTCTCCTTATTCAACCTAGTGAGTGGGACATCAGTGTGCCTCACTATTGAGTCACCTATGACTAGTGTGTTGGGGCATGCTGTTTTGCCTTAGGGGCTTTGGTTGAGTGGCACACTGTTTAGGAGAGTTATTTGTCATGTGATTAGTGTTGTGTTGTGGTGGTCGAGTGTGTTTTTGCCTTGGAGGCCTCTGCTGTTTGGGTAGATTTTTACTGAGAGCCTCCATGAAGGTGGGTGTGTGGTTTGCATTTTTATGTGAAGACAGTGCTGGTGTGTGTTCTGGAGGGTTGTGTGTTCCATGTGGTGTGGTGCAAGTGTTGATCTTCTCCTCTTGACCAGCTATTCCGGTCTTGGCTGGAGAGTGTGTGGCTGCCAGTTTGGATATATAAGTGCATCTCTCGCAAGTCTGAGTGTTGGGAGGTAAGAGGAGAGGGTTGTCAGTGTACATGAGGCAGTTCTTACATTGCCTCAGGATGCCTGTAATTAAGACAGATTATGATACCATCATCTTTAAGCTGTGAGTAAAATTAAAGACAATCATAAATAAATCAGGCTTCCAAAACTTAACCAGTGAAAACTATGATGCAATAAATCATATGCATAACATAAGTAACAAAAGTAAATCTGTATTCATTGCCTGCATTTATATCCCCCTAGGCAACAATGCAAATACCCTGGAAGAATTCCTCCAATGGCTTTCCAACACATACCCCCATGAAACTATGGTGTTAGAAGATGTTAATATTGACTGGAACAATTATTCCTCTGAATCTCCCACCACCCACATAAACCTTCACGGCTATTCCCAACTTGTATCCTCACCCACCAGAATAAATAAATCCAACTACAAAGGCAGTATCCTGGATTGGATTCTTATCAACAATCACCCAGACCTGCATAACATGGGCTCCCTCCTAGATGATATAAGTAACCACCTACTCACTTACATCATTAAGCATAAAGTAGATAATCAAGTAGATAACCACCACCAAGTTCGATATAAATCTATCAAACAACGAAGAACTTTAACTCCGCCAACTTTCAGAATGAATTCAGAGCATGCAATTGGGCCATGCTTAAAGAACTTCCACTAGATGATGCTGTAGAATATTTTAATTCTAAATTCCTCTCCATTCTAGATTCCCACTCTCCTATCCACACCCACAGAGCCAAAACTAAGACCGCCCCCTGCCTCTCTAAAGAAATAAAAACCAAAATTATAGCAATAAATAAAGCATGGGACAACTGGCGCACCTCCAAAGACCCACTTGATCATATTAAATTCCGACAACTAAGGAATGATACCAAGAAAGCCACATTGTTAGACAAAAAAAACCTTCTATCAACACCTTCAACAAAAACACCAGAACAAACCTCAAAAATTTTGGGCAGGCATAAACAAACTGCTCCACCTTGGTCAAACCTCCACCCCCGCCTCCTCAACTTGTGACCTTAAAATTCCAGACGAAACTGCTAACATCATTAATAATTTTTTTTACCAAAACCATCCAATCACTAGCTAGCCAACTACCCTCCACCAGCTCCTTTCAAAATTCCTCCACAACCACTACCCCACTCCCTTTCGCCTTCCAGCCTGTATCTACATCGACCATCCAATCTCTAATTAACAAACTAAAGCCCATTACCCTGGCAGCGGATCTCCCCCCCCTAAAATATTTACAAAAAGGGGCAGATGTCTCGATCATACTAAACTTCACCTTGACTGAAGCCACTATCCCCTCTCTCTGGAAGGTTTCCCATGTCATTCCCCTTCATAAAGGTGGGAATTCTTTAGACCTCTCAAACTTCCGACCAATAGCCATACTATCACCACTGGCCAAAATTATGGAAAAGTGCATCCACAACCAATCAATGCATTATCTCACCCAAAATAAACTACTGGCCAACTCTCAGCATGGTTTTAGGCCACACCACAGCACAACATCAGCCCTCCTAGCCTTCTCTAACTCTATCAACATCAACCGAAACAATAACAAACTTACCTCAGCTCTCTTCCTAGATCTCTCTAAGGCCTTTGATATGGTCAGTCACCAAATGCTTCTCCGTACCCTAAAGGAACTGTCACTGAATAGTAGCTCTGTTAAATGGTTCCAGTCTTACCTGTCTGATAGACAACAAGCAGTTTTATGGCAGAATAACCTATCCACACATCTACCCATTACTCTAGCAGTCCCCCAAGGTTCCATACTACGATCACTACTCTTCTCAGTCTTTATCAATGACCTACCCACCATCAGTCCCAAGGGCACCTGCATCCAATACGTGGAAGACTCTGCTTTAATATGTACCGCCTACTCCTCAACTGAGCTAATGATCCTAACCGAGAATACTTTCAATGATGCAGAAAAATGGTTTGCAAACCGTCAGCTTCTATTAAACCACAACAAAACTAAACTGCTCATCTTTTCCCCCACCTGCAAATCCTCCTCACCTTTCTTTACTATAAGTTCCAGCAATGGCACAATTTTATCCCCAGATACTCACACAAAGCTCCTGGGCGTCACAGTCGATAATGCCCTAAAATATGATATTCATGTCAATCAAACCATCAAATCTGTCAACAAAAAAACTGGGCTCCCTATACAGGATCAAACTCTTCCTCACTCCTTTTGCAAGAACCACTATCGCTCCGTCCCACCTACTATCTACCCTCCTCTGTGCCTCTCCTCTCTTCACTAACCTGAACCAAGCCACCCTTACTAAACTTGCTAGTTGTTACAACCATATTGCTAGATTTGCTACAGGTGCTACTTCTAGGACCCACCATTGTATCAACCTATCTCAACTAGGATGGCTGAAGTGGCCCAGTCTTCTCCGATATAACCAACTTATAATAACCCACAAAATACTATATCAACCTGAAAAAACACCAGCACTAAATAAGATCATCAAACCATACAGCAACCTGAGGTCACTATGCTCTGCTGACAAACTTCTGGTACAAATAACTAAGAGCATAAATGTGGGGACTCTCTATTCGCCAACTCAGTAGGCAAAACTTGGAATATGCTACCTGCCAAACTTACTCACCAATCCTCCTTAACCCATTTCAAAAAAAGCCTCAAACTACACTTCCAACACCATTGGCAGTGTCCCTGCTTAAACCCTGACTAATCACCACCCGCTGTTCCTGCAAACTCTTCCTAAGCATTTCAGTCATATACTCTAATAAGTGTATGGATTCTTGAAGGGACTTAGCCCATAACTGCGTGTATTATTGTCTGAAATTGAAGCTGCATGATTTTGATGTTGTCTACTATGTTTCATCTATGTTTGTAACCCTACTGAAAACTGCATATTATACTTATCTCTAAATGTTTCTAGTGTTCCAAATGTATTTGTACTCTGTTTTCTGGAGTTTTTCTCCCTGGGCCTCCACTGAGAATGGACATATATCCAGTCGGAATTTCCTGGTAACCAAATGTAAAATAAAAATAAATAAAATTAGACATTCATACTCTCCTACATTATCCAACTAAATGTACTCAGGATGTTATCAGTAAGTTCTACGATAATTTCAATTTTTACAGTCATGAACGTACACTTTTAAAACACAATATACAAATATATTCAATGAAATTTCCCTCCAGAGACCCGCAAAGCTAATACAACAGAAAGAGTTAGTAATTACCCTAATCATAAATATTCCTTATTTTAAAGTACAGAAACTCTTATCTTATCAAATTGTCCAAATCTAACTATAAACTCACTATAATTTCAAAGGCTGAAAACATTAATAATGTACTTTTTTAATTATATCAGAATAATGAAAGGAAAATTGTGAATAGAAGCTATCAGCAAATAAGGGAGTTAACTCAGCCACAGGACATCATAAATAGACTAAAAGAAGAGGATATGTGCAAACTTCACTGTAAGCAAAGATATCTGTCAGAATGATATAAACACAATGGAAAACATTCCTTATATAATTACAGATGAAATGGTCTGTATAAATAAATAAATTAAAAACTCAGATTCAATGGGATTGGACAACGTACCTCATGTTTTTCTATACAGAGGCAAGGAGTCCTAACTAAACTCCATCTATTATTTTAAACAAAATATTACAGTGTGGATACATCCCCATGGGGCCATGCTATAGTGGTAGCAGTTCAAAAGGTAGGGGTAATCAGTCCAGCTTGAAAAACTTTTATATGCAAACTCATCATCAATATTGTATGTAAAATTATGGCGAGAGTATCAATGCAAGTTTTCTTCTGTTATATGTGGAAAAGAATGGGCTTGTTAAAGGGGCGATCCTGCCTTCCGAATCTTATAACATTCTTTGAAGAGATAGTACCTGTACTTTATGAAGGTCTGACAGTTATGTTACTTATCTTGACTTTGATAAGGTATTCAGTACTATTGTGTTGTTTTTATTTGCATTTGTTAATTAAGGTTCTGCACTACCAGCTTAATAACAGATCATAGCTTTAATCTTGTGCTGTAATGGCAGATACTTTAATAAGCATTTAAAAGAGACATAAAAGCAACAGAAGTTAATCCATACGCACTTCAATTTACAAAACAACCACTTTTCGTAGTGGAGAAGTTATCCATAAATGTGAGCAAATGCCTATTCATGCCTTACATCTCCTTCCTCTCCCTTTTTCACTAACATCCTTCTATCAATTTCTGTTCCTGGGTTTCTATCTAAATATACCATAAGCCTACATTCTCTCACTTCATATTGCAATTCCTGTTTGTATTATACTAACTTACCTGCAATTTCTCCATAAACTGGCTAATATTTCTCTATTAAATGATTGTCATATAACTTGTAGCTATTCTTAACCAATGTTTTCATATTATGTCTGATTTGGTATAAGTATTTAAACCATAGTTTTTTTTTTTGTATTATTTTTAAAGATTGTAAAATCATTGTTCTTAAAATGTTTTGTAATACTTTAGAGCTTTTCACCCCAGGCCTCAGCTGAAAATGGACTCCTACCCAGTCTGACTTTCACATTAATCAAGCACCCATAAAGCAAATAAAATTATCTTTCCCAGTGGAGGTTAGCAGTGGTGCCTTACAGTGCTTTATAGCAGGGCTATTATGACTATACAGATGTAAAGTTAATTAGCTAGATAGAATGATTTGTGTGTCATGCAGTATACCGTTATCCAGAAAATTCATCTGAGATATAGGCCTTGTTGAAATTACATATCTGTAATGACATAATGGCAAACCGAACTGCTAAGACTAGAGTTTAATAATATAAAGTGCTTTTCGTTTGCCTTCTTAGGCAAACTTCTTCCGACAATGATACATTGTGAAAGATAGACTTCATTAAATAACACAAGACAATTAAGAACTGCTGTTAGCAATTAAAAATCAAACTACATTTAAAGTCAAATGTACCCAACATCGAAAACTCAGACACAACTATAAATGTCATACCTTAATTAAATACACAAAATGTGAAACATGTATATACAAAATATGAACCTATGTTCTTAAATATATAAAAAATCGACAACTAACATACTAAAACTTTATAAAATATATATATGTATGAATGATATAGATGCTGCTACCTGCAGCAAAAAAATATATAAAAAATATTAACATTTTAACCCAAAAATGTTAAAAAATCAATCATCTTTTCAAACTCGACAATTTAAGGACACTTGAAATGGAACAATAATCATTTAAACCAGGAAAATGGTATGCATTAAGTCTTATCTGCCAAAATAACTCGTGCTCTTCTAATCTAAATTGTACCGGGCCACCCCTGGTATCTTGGCAAACCTGATCAATGACTATAAATTTAAACTTGTGGTCAGGAAAGGCAAGTACGTGTTTAGCCAAAGCGTTGTCTAATTTCTCCTTCTTAATAGTGTAAATATGTTCATATATACGTTCACGGAGCTTCTTACCTACATAAAACGCTAAACAGTTTTGGCATAGAGCTAAATAAACTAACATAGTAAAATTACAATTGGTTCTACACCTTAACTTAAAATGTCAATTATGCACTTTGAACCTATTAGATTCAATGATGTATTTACAATAATTGCACGCTTGGCATTTGAACATGCCAAAAGCCATAGACTGCGGACATTGTTGGTATTCAAACATTGTTTTTAAATTATTGGCTTTCCTGTATGTAATTTGAGGACAAAACCCCAACTTCATAAAAAACATTCGGATCTACCTTAAATAAATCCCAATTTTTCTTGATAATGTTCCAACAACTAACACTATCAATATTAAAGGTAGTAATAAATCTAAGAGGTAGTGTAGTGTCCTGAGAAACAAGGGAATGACTCATTGAATTGTTGTCAGAAACCAAATCAGTGACCTGATAATGAAGATTCCTAACTTGTAATAATGGCATATAAAATCTGTTAGTACGTTTGTTTAATACTTCCTCGATGAGATCATATAACATTTTCACAGGATAGCCACGACATAAAAACATTTTCTTTAGTAGTCCACATTCTTTAACAAAGTCAGGGTCATGGCTCACTATCCGTGCAGCTCAAACAAGTTGCCCTTTTACAACAGCTCTTTTCTGAACAGTAGGATGACAACTCGAAAAATGTAAAAAAGAATTAGAAAATGTGGCTTTCCTATAAATTTTTGCTATATAACAGGACCAAGTCAGGTCCTTAGATAGACAGATATCCAAATATGCAATACCATCATACTTAAATGTAGAGGTAAAAGCTAAGAATTCAGTGGTGTTATTAAAATAATCCACCAACCTGTTGGCATAAGTTTCATCGCCGTCCAATAAGATGAAGATGTCATCAAGGTAACGGGTGTAGTAAATGATGCCTTCTTGGGCTAGATGGTGATCAAAAAACATAACTGTGCTCCCAATAGGCCATAACTAGGTTGGCAATACTTGCCCCACAAGGGGAACCCATTGCCACACCTACTGTCTGTAAATAAAAATTGTCACCAAACATAAAAAAATTGTTAGTAAGAATTAAATCGAGTAATTCATTAACTAAGTCAATGTCCCTGTTACTAGCTCCTCTTCTTTTTAACATTTCACCAATCCACTCCATGGCTATACTGTGAGGGACGCTTGTGTACAAGTCTTTGACGTCTACTGTAAGAAAGTTATGTTGGGCATTAAAGTCCAGTTTATTGATTTTCGTCAAAAAAGACCAAGAATCCTTACAGATCTGGTCTTCATGTGCAATATATCTTTGTAATATCCCATCCACTACTTTAGCGCATGCATAAGTAGGTGAACCGCGCCAGTCTACTAAGGGGCGCATGGGTGGATTGGTTGTATCCTTGTGTATTTTCGGTATACCGAATAAATATGGATGCCTAGGGTACAAAGTTGTCACATAATTGTATAAATCTTGGTCAATCCTCCCTTCAATGAACATTTCTTCTGTACAATCCTTAATTATTCTATACACCCTATTAGTCTCTGATCTAGAGCTCAAGGAATAAGAAGAAGTGTTCAATAGATGTATCATGCAATCAAAGTAGTCAGAGTTGTCGAAAATCACCAAACCACCACCTTTGTCAGGTTTACAAATGCGTGTATTACTAGATCTTAAATATTCAAGACATATCAGGTCACTGATTTGGTTTCTGACAACAATTCGATGAGTCATTCCCTTGTTTCTCGGGACACTACACTACCTCTTAGATTTATTACTACCTTTAATATTGATAGTGTTAATTGTTGGAACATTATCAAGAAAAATTGGGATTTATTTAAGGTAGATCCGAATGTTTTTATGAAGTTGGGGTTTTGTCCTCAAATTACATACAGGAAAGCCAATAATTTAAAAACAATGTTTGAATACCAACAACGTTAGCAGTCTAGGGCTTTTGGCATGTTTAAATGCCAAGCGTGCAATTATTGTAAATACATCATTGAATCTAATAGGTTCAAAGTGCATAATCGACATTTTAAGTTAAGGTGTAGAACCAATTGTAATTCTACTATGTTAGTTTATTTAGCTCTATGCCAAAACTGTTTAGCGTTTTATGTAGGTAAGACAGATATATGAACATATTTACGCTATTAAGAAGGAGAAATTAGACAACACTTTGGCTAAACATGTACTTGCCTTTCCTGACCACAAGTTTAAATTTATAGTCATTGATCAGGTTTGCCAAGATACCAGGGGTGGCCCGGTACAATTTAGATTAGAAGAGCACGAGTTATTTTGGCAGATAAGACTTAATGCATACCATTTTCCTGGTTTAAATGATTATTGTTCCATTTCAAGTGCCCTTAAATTGTTGAGTTTGAAAAGATGATTGATTTTTTAACATTTTTGGGTTAAAATGTTAACATTTTTTATATATTTTTTTGCTGCAGGTAGCAGCATCTATATCATACATACATATATATATATTACAAAATGTTAGTATGTTAGTTGTCAATTTTTTATATATTTAAGAACATAGGTTCATATTTTGTATATACATGTTTCACATTTTGTGTATTTAATTAAGGTATGACATTTATAGTTGTGTCTGAGTTTTCGATGTTGGGTACATTTGACTTTAAATGGAGTTTGCTTTTTAATTGCTAACAGCAGTTCTTAATTGTCTTGTGTTATTTAATGAAGTCTATCTTTCACAATGTATCATTGTCTGAAGAAGTTTGCCTAAGAAAACGCTTTATATTATTAAACTCTAGTCTTAGCAGTTCGGTTTGCCGTTTTGTCATTACAGCTTTTGGTATACTGGTTTACATTATTTCTTTGTTTATGAAATTACATATCTACTTTGTTCTTGTGTTGTTTATTAAGCATCCTGGCTTGACTGGGGTATTTCTTTTTAAGATTGTTTTTCTAAAATTTAAATGTGAGATATAGCCTTCGATAACTAGATATGTTGATGATTACAAACTGGGTAACACAAATGACTTCAAGAAAATATGCAGATATTGTTATGATAAGTCTACCAAAAATAAATAAATGGATGAACAAATATCATGGGATCCTGTTGAAAATGCACATACTGCAATTATGATCTACTGAACTTCAAGACTAAAGTATGAAACAGAATATATATATATATATATATATATATATATATATATATATATATATATATATATATATATATATATATATATATAAAACATTTACGCGATTTTCGTCTCATGAAAATGAAGTTCAATGATATGGCCATTCAAATATTAAAGATATATATATATATATATATATATATATATATATATATATATATATATATATATATATAAAATAATAATAATAATAAAACCAAACTGCAATAACTAACATTAATGAAGAACTGTACTATTAAAACAACAAACTTAAAATAAAAATATATCAGGTATAAGTAAGGTGCACAAGGTAGAGAGAGAGAGAGAGAGATGTAACCATGACAATAGCATATAACTTCTGAGAACACAGTGAGGAAAAAATTAACCAATCACAATCTACACATTTTGTACAGCTGTATATACATTAACAAATATTAAGGTAATATATCCCAACAGGCTCAGACAGTCCCAAATGGTGAGGTAATTAGTTGAACACACAAAACCCAGATGGAAGGTAGCTGGAATGCAGTCATCACAATAGTTGAACAAAATAAAGCAGCAGCAGTAAAAAATCCACCAGTTTAATGAAAAAGTGTAAGCACTTTCGCAATGATCAACGTTGCTTCATCAGACAAAAAACTAATCCACATTAAGTGCTTATATTCACTCACCAAATTCAAAAAGCACTTATACAATTTAATTAAACTAATCCGCGGTGGTGGTGCTGCGGTAGCGTTGTCGCCTCACAGTAAGACGCTGTCCGGTTTGATTCTCAGCTAGAGCGTCTTCTGCGTGGAGACATGCATGAATGGGCGTACCTTCGTTGAAGGTTATGCATCAGGGCTGGTAACTCGGCACATAAAAATTAACTACCAATCATTAGTGGACTGGAGTTCCACTGTGGCGACCCCTAACTGGGAAAAGCCGAAAGACACAACAACAACTCCATATACTTTTAAAGCAACAGCATACTATAAACATCATTCTATTCCTATGCATAAATACTATTAAAAACTATTTCTAATGCATAAATATGCATAAGAATATTAAATACATAAAGTATATATAATGTAATAAGAATTACCTATTCTACCAATGTTACTAATGAAATATGTTAGAATTACTTCAGCTTTCTAGATTTTAGAACTGTTTTAAGAGGGATAGAGTCATTAAGACCTAGTCCTCTATGTGCTTCCAGTCTCAAAATCTAATGAACTTCCATATTTTCTGTTAAAATTACTATATCCCCTATCCTAACACTTATACTTTGCACACATAGCACTTGAAAAAGGAATGTATGTTCTACACATTTGGAGAGAGTATGTTTTGCTGAAGCACTATATTCCTGTCCTCTCCTAGTACAGTATATATGGTCTCTGATACGTTCCCTAAGGTGGCAATTTTTTTTTCCTACATAGAATTGAAAACAGATTTTGCATTGGGCCACATACACTACATTACTTGTGTTACAATCTGCTGTAGTTCTCAATTCCCAAAGTTGCCCTGTCCCTGGATGTTTAAAAAAATCCGGATTCATAAATATACTGACAGCATGCACAATTTCCACACTTATGAGTACCCATATTTAAGCTATCCAATGTTCTAGTCATTCTTGGGTAGCAAAGCTGTTGTTTTAAATTCTTTCTATTTCTAGAAGTAAAGTGTGGTCATGTGCCCACTATACTTGCAGTGTCATCATCCACTAGCAGTATATGCCAGTTCTAATGCATAATATCTTTAAACTTTTGAACATCCATTGTATAGGGTAACACCAGAGATGTCTGAGAAGGTCCCTTATTCTGACCTCTCTCACCATGACCTTCACCTATTACTATATCAGAGTAATATGGTTTTGCTTTACCTTTTCTTTCCTGAGCTACCTTATAATACGCTTTATCTATTTCTTGTTTAGGATAACCTCTACTCAAAATCCTGTTTTAAGATTAGAAAGTTCATTTTTATATGTTTCCTCCTGACAGCATAACTGTGATACCCTCACTGCCTGCCCTTTAGCTATATTTGAAAAAATGTGCTTATTATGCATACTGGTCCAATGCAAAAATGTTGGACAATAACATTGTTTTCTATGAAGTTTAGTTGACCATCCCTCATCTACTTTACAGATGGTGACATCCAAAAAAATCTATATTATGTGCAGAATAGTTCACTGTGAACTGCAAAAAAATCACTGGTGTTATTAAGCTGAATATGGAAAGACTTCAAATATTCTTCACTCCCCTCCCATAGAATAAAAAGATCATCTACGAAACATCTGTAAAAGGAAATCTGGGGGTTAGATGTTAAATACTTCTGTTCCCAGGCCACCATGACTAGGTTTGTGTAAGTATTGGCACAATTAGTGCCCATAGCAACCCCCGACAATTGCCAATAACAGGTTTCTTTAAACATAAAAATATTATGCTCAAGCACAATTTCAAGTAACATACATAAGAACTCTGTTCTTTGAGGGGATAACTTACCATGCCTCTGTAACACTGATTTTACCATGTCTATCCCTTTATCATTAGGTATGCTCGTAAACAGTGATACTACATCTAATGTGGCTACTAAACCCTTATTCAACATTTATATTTCTATTATAGCCTCATACAAGTCCACTAAAATTGTTTAGTATCTCTCAAAACAAATGCAAAAATTATTCAATACTTCTTTCAGTTCACCATCTAAATATATAGAGATGAAGCAGAGCCTGAATGGCTACCTGAAAACAGCAGTATTTTAGAGCTCCATATAACTAGTTAAATAAGACAGGAAAAAATATTATTTTTTTTCTTCAAAGTATAAAATCTTATAGATAAAGGACTAATTTACATAATTAGAAACTTTGGTGAAGTTTTACAAATAATTTCCTGTCAAAAAGCTTGGAGATATATTTACTTGTTAAAATGAGCAACTCAAGGAATTCTCACCAGGATGCTGCCTTAAAGAAGGAACTATAACAGATGACATCTAACCTGCAGGAGCTGACTTTGAAGATGGATGATTTTAAAGGGAACCTAGACAATCTTAAAACAAGCAGTCAAAAACAGGCTGACACTCTCAAGGAAATGCTACAACAGCACCAGACAAGGATAACAGGAATAGAGGTTTCACTAAATGACTTAGAAAGCAGACTTAAGGAAGAGGAAACACTGAAAGAGCTGCTTCTTAAGCAAAACACTTGATTAGTTAATAAAGTAGATGACTTGGAAAATAGGGAGAGAAGAAATAACATCAGGATTTTCTGATTACCTGAAAACACAGAAGGTGAGGATATTATTTCCTTTTTATCAAGATGGATCCCTGACTTTTTAAATTTAAAAGAAGGACTTTCCTTTGGCATTGCAAGGGTGCACAGAGCTCTTGGGAAACCTGCCACTAACTCAAACTCTCCTCTTAGGTCAATAATTATCAAATTTCTTTCATACATGGACAAGGAACTGATTTTAAGATCTACTTGGAGGAAGGCACCTCTAAAATATAAACAAAGCCTGATAAGATTAGATAACGACTATTCATCCAGAATAATGGAACAAAGGAAAAAGGTGTGGCCAATGATAAAGTTTCTGAAACAAAATAACATCAAGGTACAGCTTGTATATACAGTTAAGATAAGAATACTGTATGCCAATGAGATGAGGACTTTTAATGACTTAGAGGAAGCCTCTTCATTTATTAAAAATAATAATGTGATTACTTTACCAGAAGATATGGATTGGATGTCATCTTCTGTCAAGAGAACAAAAGAAACAAATGTCTGGACAGACATCAAAAAGAAAAAGCAAAAAACTGATACTGTTACAGACAAATCTCTCAAAGCATCTACTGTGATATGAATTGTTTTAACATTACTTTAAAGGACCAATTTTATGCTTGGAATTTTAAAACAAAGGTAACTAACTACTGGAATCTTTATCTATATTTTTTGAAAATAGATGACACGAGAGTTTTCACATTACCTCAGGTATGTAAAACAGGGTACATTTCTTTCACAGAAGGAGTGTTATATAGCACATAAAATATTTATACTGTAAATCAACATACATAATATATTTGTATTTTCTCTTAATTTTCTCTTTTCTTTCTCTCTTCTCTCATTATTTATTTCAACTGCATCTTGTCTCCCTTTCTAAATTCTGTCCTATTTACTATACTAATACAGTCTGTATATATTTAATAACACTATCTCTACATAGATAAATAATAGTCTAAAATAATCTAGTTTTAAAGTAGACTAATTGGAATAGTGAACTTAATTAATTGTTATTACAATATTTGTTAGATTAATGATAGTCACTGTTATGCTTATTGGGATTTGGGACATGTTCATGATTAACTCCGAAATGTTCCATTCGTGTACATATGTCCTTTGAATTATTTCCTTTTACTATTAACACAGATATAAAAAAAAAGGAGGGAAAAATGTACTGTTGGTTAAGAGAAGTGAAGCTTTCTTCACATTCTATTTGTGTTGCCATAGCAACAGTAAACAATTGCTGCAGTTTCTAAGGACTCTGTGAACCTGCGAAGTGCATTTAGCCTCACAGATAACAAATAATAAGAATAAGTAATATTGTTTAGTTAGTAAAATGAAAAACAACCTAAGCAAGGTAAAATAAATACATAACAGGACTATTTGTAAATATTTTATGATTTTTCATAGGACTACATATTCCTGGAAACATAACTGAAATGTTCCCAAACTACATGTGCACTTAAATGTAGTTGCTTGATTAAAAAGTAGTACTCAGTTTAACATGCTGATTCCACAAGCTGTCTGCACTGTAAAAGTTACATTTTATATTTTACTTGAAATTGACAGTCTCTAGAGCACATGAAAAGATACATATTACTTTTTGCAATATGTCATCTTTGCAGTTACCTCACACTTTGTACAAACTCACTTTGCAACTGATAGCTATTCATTTAAAATATCAGTTTAAATATTAAATGTGCCCTTGAAATGCTATTGACATTTTGACAAAATATAATCTGAACTGTAAAATGAATGACTTGAAAGAACTGAAGTAATGCATAGATTTCAAAGACAGTTCTTGACACTACAGTAGAAGTAAAAATGTTCACAAGAAAGAATTGAAATATTTTAGTCTTCCAGTTAAAATAGCTTACTGTCAACATTTTGCGATATCAGAAAGTTTGAAGAGCTACTAAATTACTATTATTTGTCTTTATAATGATTATAAGACAGTTGTTAGACTCTGCTTTGTTTTTATGAATTGTGACACATCTTTATGAGGAAAAGTGGACTCAGTTACTCACATTGGACTACACATTCTTAGAAACTCAACTGAAATGTCCCCAAATTACTTGTGAACTTAAATGAAACTGCCTGATTAATAAGCATAATTTACTTTAACAACCTGACTCCATAAGCTATCTGCTCTGTATATGCTACGTTATATACGTCACTTCCATATGACAGTCTCTAGAGCACACGAAAAAATACATATTATTTTTGCAACATGCTATATTTGCACTAACCATACATTCTAAACTAACTCAGTTGGTAGCTGACAAGTTATTTATTTGAAACATCAGTCTAAATATTAATTGTGCCCTTGAAATATTACTGCCATTTTGACAAAACAAAACTTGAATTGAAAAAGGAATGATTTGAAGAAGTGAAGTATTGTATAGATTTCAAAGACAGCTATTGACACTACAATATAAGTAGAAATGTATACATGCAAGGAAAAATTGAAATGCTTTACACTTTTAGTTAAAATAGCTTATTGTTAACTTTTTGCTTTATCAGAAAATTTAAAGAGTTAGGAAATTATTTCTAATTTGTCTTTACAATGTTTACTAAAGTGATGTTAGTCACTGACTTGTTTAATGGATTGCGAGTCATGTACAAGACGGACTACTGAATGTTATTTCTGTTTACCTATGTTTGCTGAATTTCCTTTAATAGTACTGATTTAAAACAAGGGAAAGAAAGGTAAGGGAAATCTCAGTTTTTGGTCAAGGGAGGAGAGGCTTAAACGTATTCTAACTGCCCCGAGAACTCTCTAAGATGCTCTAAACACTATTTGATTAATACTTACCTAAGGTAAGTCTAGATTACCATATGGGTCCCTACACATTCATTCTAGACCCAATGTGATTACCCCTTCTGGAAGCAGGAGGTGCCCTATGCAGCGGGGGAATTGTCAGGGTGAACATAGTTCATCCTTAGACTCTGCTTTGTAAATCTATAAATATGTAAAAGCACTGCATACTAGAATGTAGGGCGCCTCTACTCAGAGTCAGGATACCACTGATAAGCCATGTCTTTTCATAAGTGTATGTTGAAGTTGGTGAGCTGAAGAGTGAGAAAGTAAAGGAAGACAGTATACCTACAGTAAATTCATATTTCATTGGTAATCACTCCTTGTCTCCTACAGAGTCTTTTAAGTCAAATTATTTTAGTAATAATCTATTTGTTGTTGGCTTATTTAGTGTATGCTCCTCTGTTGCATTTAATTTATCCGAAATGACATATCTGACATGTTTGGGATCTCTTAAGGGTGACTAAATACTGGATATTTTCTAAGTCAACATAATTGTTTACACTACTAACATTCCATCCTGATATATAAAATACTAGATAATAATAATAGAATAATATAGAATTTCATATATCTTTTAAGAAAATTCTCCATATAATAATTTAACATATGGAGCTCAGTTGATATTGTTTGTTAAAGGTATGAGTGATAATCCAATAGATCTATCTTTATCTATTGGATTAGGAATTACTTTCATTCCATGTTTGATGGGAAATTCATATTTACTTATATTTGATATTTTAGAATTAATGTTTTATAGAAGTACTTTTTTAAAGCCTGACCAGAATTTTACCCTACTTGTATTTAAAGAAGAAAGAACATAAAATTACACTCCAAAGTTTACACATATAAAAATAACATTCAATGTTATCAGAGAATATGGTATAACTACTATAATCAAAATAAAAAAAAGAAGCAAAATGTTTCTTCCAACAATAACTTGAATTGGATTTAACATTCTTATCATTAAATACTAATGGCTTAAATAATGCAAATAAAAGATCAAACTTACTAAAATATTTAAATCTAAATAAGGCAAATGTAGTATTTATGCAGGAAATGCATTTTAAAACTAATGATAGCTTTAATTGGAACCCTAAGGACTATACAGTCTTAGTGCAATCCTCCTATAGAACAAAGAAAAAAGGAGTATCAATTCTCTGGAAGAAAAACATAATCACTCCAGAAGTTATTTATAAATATGGAGACAAAGAAGGTCTACTAGTGTTTCTTATAATTTAATTTAATAACAGAATATGGACCTTAACTAATCTATATTGGTTCCCAGGAATTGGAGCAGGAATGGTTAAAAACACCTAGATTTTATTTCCAACAATTATAAAGGAAATCTTATACTGGAAGGAGACTTTAATTGTACCTTAGAAGCTTCTGAAACCAAAACTTTTCACATAGCAACTATTTAAAAATCCTTAAAAAGATGGATTGATTCCTTTCGTTTAATAGATTCTTATAAAATAAAAGATAATAAATCCTTATTATTTTCCCATAAAGATAATAGATTTGGAACACAAACCAAATAGACAAATTATTCATAGTTCAAGATTTACAAACAAAAATCCTCAACTTCTCAATAGTTCCATGCCCCTTCTCAGATCATGACTCTCTGATAATGAAGCTCCAAATAGAGTTTAAACCTTTAATCATCTCAACTAGAATTCCATCATATATGATGAAAATTAAAGGATTCAGGCCCTGGATGTTGTCAGAACTACAATTATTTCTTAAAATTAATAATACAACAGAAATCAGTACAGTCATGGTTTGGGACTCATTAAAAGAGTATTTATTTGGTAAGACCCTTAGCTGGTACAAAAACAAAGTTAGAGAGTGGGAATCTGAATCATTAGACCTGGAAACCAGACTCTTGACAGCAAAATCTAAAAAAAAATAGAATTGTCCAGAACTCAAAAAAGAAATAGAGGAATTAAACAAAAAATATAATGAAATTCTAATACACAAAACTTGTCTAGCCTTGGAAAAATTAAAATAAACTCATTAGTCACCTCCCCAGATATCTACATAAGTTATCTACAATAATTAAAATACAATCTAAAGCAAATAACATTAGTAGTATATATCATGAAAAGAAAGGGAAAAAAGTATCAGATAGGAGACATCCTTGAAGCATTTTGGTTCCATTACATGGAACACTTCAAAAAAGAAAATTTAGATACCAACCAAATAAACTTGGATACAAACCTTATCAATATAAAAAAAAATTCCAGAAAACTTAAAACTAGACCTACAAAAACCTATATCCTACAATGAAATTGTTGACAAGGTAAAAGAAAGTAAATCTAACAAAGCTTCAGGGGATACATGGTATAATTACAGAAATTTACAAACTCTTCCCTTCGACAGTAATCTCCCTTTTTCAAAAAACTTTGCTAGAAGTCCAGTCAGAAGCAAAAATACCACCCTCATGGAAATATTCTCTCATAACACCAATTCTAAAGATAATAACCCATCAGACCTTTGCACCTCATACAGACCTATATCATTACTGAATAATGATTACAAAATATTCATGTCAATCCTAGCTAACAGAATGAAAATCCCACTTTCAAGACAATTAATAATGATCAAACTGGATTTTTATATAACAGGCACACACATGATAATATTAAAAGGAAACTTACTTTTATAGATTATGTGAATAAAGAAGATAGAGAAACACTTATAATTGGATTAGACATAGAAAAAGCCTTCGATTCCCTCAACTGAGAATCTCTATTTAAAACTTTAGCATTATTTTAATTTCCTCCTCCCTTCATCTTATTACTAAAAAATATTAATAACATAGCCTACATTAAATTAAGTCCTTTCACCTCAGAATCTATCCATATAACGAAAGGTACTAAACAAGGATGCCCCCTTTCTCCTATTTTATTTGTTTTGGCTATAGAAATACTTGCAGAAATAATACGCAATAATCCAAGAATAAAAGGAATAGAAGTCTATGACCAGTACATATCTAAAATAATGCTTTTTGCTGATGATATTTTATTAATCCTATCAAACTCCAGGGAGTCATTAGGAGAGCTAGAAGAAGTAATGGAAAAATGCTATAAGATTTCAGGTCTACACTTGAATAGATCAAAATCAAAATTTCTATTTTTAAATAAGAAAAAAGAACTACAAGTTACAGATAAATCAATCATAGATAAACAAGAACTTACGCTAAATTATTTAGGAATAGTGTTATGCAAAAATATAAACAAAACATGAATAAATTATAAAAACATTATTAAAACAATATAAATATATTTAGAAAAGTGGAACAAAATTATATTAACTTTTGAAGACAGATTGCAATGAATAAAAATGGTCTTATTGCCAAAAATACTATATGTAGCATTAGCAATACAGTTAATTCCTGAAAGATGCATTCTTAAAAAATAAACTCATGTTTAATAACATTTTTATGGTATCCCAAAAAGAGTGGAGTAGCTCTAACTCATCACATTAGACCCTGGAAACAAGGAGGATTGAACTTCCCAGAAAGAGAAACATATATAAAAGCATCCGTGCTTAAAACTACAATAGACTGTATAAACACAAATTATTTTACCAACTGGAAAGAATTAACAATGGCTATATTAACAAATAGGTTTATAAAATTTAATCTGTTAAAAAAAATGAATAGTAGACAAATGAAACAAACCCTGGTACATACTATGCATAAGTATACATTATAATATAACAAAACCTTCTAATACAACACTGATTAATCATTACATCAATTCCTTTAGGAAACTTATCAATGCAAACATAGATCTAAAACTTTTAACCCCATTTACCATCACTAAGAACTTTCCTCACAATATATATAGATATTATATATATATATATATATATATATATATATATATATATATATATATATATATAGGGAAACAATAACCTCCCGGGAACAAAATGGATTCTTATGCTGATTTCAGTGTGTAAATAAATTAAATGTTTTAGATGTACATATGATAAAATATTCCAACACAGGACTGGCTAACCTTACAAAGCATTCTAATGTACACTCAAGATTTATGCAGATTAATTAATAATTCCTCATTTAAAGATATTCCAAATCTAATATGTTTTCTGTATGAATTTACATATAATAGTCATGAAAAGAAAAATTCCATTTCAAATCTATATAAAGAGTTAATAACATATAAAACAATTCCCAAACCATCATACTGCCAGTTCTTAACAAAAGGTCAGTCATTGCAGTTAACAGAAGAAATTAAAACTAACATCTTACTATCAGTTAATTACACCTCTAATACACAGTACTGGAAAACATTTAACTGGAAATACTTGCATACAGCATTTTTAACACCAGAGAGAATTAAAAAGATCAGTACTACTACAAATGTTTTTTGCTGGAGGTGTGAAAAGTCAGATAAAGCAAACTGGATTCATATTTGTTATGAATGTAAGAAAATTAAATCATATTGGAATGGAATCAATCATTTTTTACAAGCTTTATTTAATGAATCCTTTACCTTAACTAAAGCATTCATTATACTAAATGTAAATGAAGGTCCCTACCTGAATAAGACAAATATGTATTTGTTATGGACAATACTTGCTATATCTAGGAAATGCGTAACCAGAAGGTGGCATTCAAATACACCCCTGACCTTGGAAGAATTCTACACTTTACTGAAGACAACTGCATTGATGGAAATAAAAGGCAAAGAACAATGAATCTATACCAGGCCAATGGTAAATAATCCTTGGAAGAAAGTTATATATTTGTTGGACACTGCAGTAATCAGTATTGTATTTCTGATAACTGATCTGTTAATTCTATATTTAATAACATACAGTGTATATAATTGAAAGTCAGGCTATTGTAAATATTGTATATAGTTGTTTAAAACGATATTTAAAAATATTATGTAAATGTTATTTTAATTGAAAATAAAAAAATTTTGAGGGAAAAATAAATATATAGAGATGAGTTCTGTCAGCCATCCTGCACCTGCCACTATTGGTCTAAACTTTGGGCTGAAGGTTAGTTTTTTGTCTGATGAAGCAATGTTGATCATTGCAAAAGCACTTACACTTTTTCATTAAACTGGTGGATTTTTTACTGCTGCTGCTTTATTTTGTTCAACTATTATGATGACTGCATTCCAACTACCTTCCATCTGGGTTTGTGTGTGTTCAGCCAATTGGCTCACCATTTGGGACTGTTTGAGCATGTTGGGATACATTACCTTTGTACTACTTCTTTTCATGTGAGGATGGTGGAAGGTACTGTGATAAATGGGGAGAATGTACAAGCTGGTATGAGCACAGATAGAGAATTTATGGATTTGCTTGCAAACCAGAATAATCCATTACTAGCATATGATGTAGCACAAAACAACCAAGAGATGACAATTAATAACAATAATGAAGAGGAGGTACATGTGTTAAAAAGAAACATTGAAAATTACTTGTTTAGATTTAAACGGCTTCAGTGCCAAAGATTTCACTTTGAAGCACGCCTAAACATGAACACTGTGCTGAGAGAACTTAGAGTCCTAAATATGCCCACATACGGCAACACGTACCTTAATTTCTTAGCACAGTGGCAAAAAATAAATCTAGAAACTAGTCGGGCATATATACAATTATTACTAGATTTTTTCAACCAATAGAGCACGATATGTGAACAGCAATGGGAACTGGTTTTGTTGTATGGGGAAGATGCCACTGACCTATACATGAATGAATTGACTGATAAAATACTTTGTTATGAAGTGAAACTTTTAGAACAAAAGAAATTGGCTAGAGACCTTACAGTTTTCTCTAACCAGCACGTATTTACATGGCAGAGGTCTGTGACTCAAGCAGAATAGTCTACAACCAATAGATATCAATGAACTGTGAGCACATCCAATGAGCCATCGGGAAATCTACATTTAGTCAATAAGCAGAGGAGAGGGCGTATCCCTTCACCTGAGCAATGAGAAAGGGTGAAGGAGGAACGTCAAATACAAGTGGATGTAACCAATGGTTGCAATGAGGAAGGAGATGTGACCAACCAGCAGCAAGGAGGGAGTATTCCCTCACCAAACCTAGTTCCCTCGGTATATTCTACACCAATGGAAATTCCTCCCAGTACAGCGATGAAGGAAGAGGCACAGAGTACATCTACTATGGCAATGGTCGTAAGGAGAAAAATTATCTTGGAAGGAAGACAACAGGTTTTTCCCATTCTACCACTACCCTTTCATGCAGGAAGGAGAAAATCAGTGGAACAAGAAGTGTTCAGAGGAGGGCAGAAATGGAAAGAAGCGCCAGGGTCAGTGCAGCTACAAACCATCAAAAAATGTAGGGACATGGTCAGGAGACCTAGTGTGGAACTTATCGAACCATGAACTTACAGCAGCAGAGTCATCTCTATTAAACAAAGGTTTGAGCTTTATACCATCATGTAAAATGGACATTAGTGAAATGCTTTTGTGTTTGATGATGTTTACATGTAATGTATCTCTAAAATTGGAATGTAAAGATGTAAATGAAGTTAGAAGTAAGCAATATAAAAAGAATAGCACTTTTCTGCCATTATTGCCACCCAACATTGATACTTTTCTAAAAGCTTGCAAAAATGCTGTTTACAGTAGTGGAAATTATTAGGTACTAAATGGAAATGGGCATAATTTATCTGTAAATGAATGACAAGCTCTGTATGATTTACAACATAATAATAGTATTGTGATACGTCTCTCTGATAAAGGGGGACCTGTTGTAGTTTTAAACTCTAGCTTTTATTATGAAGCAATGGGAGAAATGTTAGCTGATTCTAAAGTTTATAAAATTGTTTCAACAGCAATTGTGTATGATATGAAGCACCATATTTCTAAAGCTTTGCATTAATGTATGTGCATGGGTTTATTGAACAAAGAATTACTTCATTTTTTTCTGGTGGAAAAACACTTGATTCCTCAGATACATGGTCTCCCTAAAATTCACAAGGATCCCTTCAGCCCAAAGTTTAGACCAATAGTGGCAGATGCAGGATGGCTGACAGAACCCATCTCTATATATTTAGATGATGAACTGAAAGAAGTGTTGAATGATTTTGCATATATTTTGAGAGATGCTGAACATTTTTAGTGGACTTGTATGAGGCTACAAAAGGAATAGAAATGTTGAATAAGGGTTTAGTAGCCACACTAGATGTAGAATCACTGTTTACGAGCATACCTATTGATAAAGAGATAGACATGGTAAAATCAGTGTTACAGAGACACAGTAAGTTATCCCCTCAAAGAAAAGAGTTCTTATGTATGTTACTTGAAATTGTGCTTGAGCATAATATTTTTATGTTTAAAGAAACCTGTTATTGGCAATTGTCTGGGGTTGCTATGGAGACTAGTTGTGCCAATACTAATGCAAACCTAGTCATGGTCACCTGGGAACATAAGTATTTAACGTCTAACCCCCGGATTGCCTTTTACAGACGTTTTGTAGATGATCTTTTTATTCAATGGAAGGGGAGTGAAGAATATTTGAAGTCTTTCCATATTCAGCTTAATAACACCAGTGATTTTTTGCAGTTCACAATGAACTATTCTGCACATAATATAGATTTTTTGGATGTCACCATCTAAAAGGTAGATGAGGGATGGTCAACTAAATTTCATAGAAAACAATGTTATCGTCCAACATTTTTGCATTGGACCAGTTTGCATAATAAGCACATTTTTTCAAATATAGTTAAAGGGCAGGCAATGAGGGTATCATGGTTATGCTGTCAAGAGGAAACATATAAAAAATAACTTTCTAACCTTAAAACAGGATTTTTGAGTAGAGGTTATCCTAAACAAAAAATAGATAAAGCGTATTATAAGATAGATGAGGAAAGAAAAGGTAAAGCAAAACCATATTACTCTGATAGAGTAATAGGTGAAGGTCATGGTGAGAGAGATCAGAATAAGGGACCTTCTCAGACATCTCTGGTGTTGCCCTATACATCAGATGTTCAAAGGTTTAAAGATATTATACATCAGAACTGGCATATATTGCTAGTGGATGATGACACTGCAAGTATAGTGGGCACACAACCACACTTTACTTCTAAAAATAGAAAGAATTTAAAACAACAGCTTTGCTACCCAAGAATGACTAGAACATTGGTTAGCTTAAATATGGGTACTCATAAGTGTGGAAATTGTGCATGTTGTCAGTACATTGATGAATCCAGATTTTTTAAACATCCAGGGACAGGGCACCTTTAGGAATTGAGAACTACAGCAGATTGTAACACAAGTAATGTAGCGTATGTGGCCCATTGCAAAATCTGTTTTCAATTCTATGTAGGAAAAAACAATCCCCACCTTAGGGAATGTATCAGAGACCATATATATACTGTACTAGGAGAGGACAGGAATACAGTGCTTTAGCAAAACATACTCTCTCCAAAGGTGTAGAACATACATTCCTTTTTCAAGTGCTATATGTACAAAGTATAAGTGTTAGGATGGGGGATATAGTAAATTCAACAGAAAATATAGAAGTTCGTTAGATTTTGAGACTGGGAGCACATAGAGGGCTTGGTTTTAATGACTCTGTCCCTCTTAAACTGGTTCTAAAATCTAGAAAGCTGAAGTAATTCTAACATATTTCATTAGTAACATTGGTAGAATAGGTAATTCTTATTACATTATATATACTTTATGTATTTAATATTCTTATGCATATTTATGCATTAGAAATAGTTTTTAATAGTATTTATGCATAGGTATAGAATGATGTATATATGTTTATAGTATGCTGTTGCTTTAAAAGTATATGGAGTAATTAGTGTAATTAAATTGTAAAAGTGCTAGGATTGGTTAGTTTGAATTTGGTGAGTGAATATAAGCACTTAATGTGGATTAGTTTTTTGTCTGATGAAGCAACGTTGATCATTGCGAAAGTGCTTACACTTTTTCATTAAACTGGTGGATTTTTTACTGCTGCTGCTTTATTTTGTTCAACTATTATGACGACTGCATTCCAACTACCTTCCATCTCAGTTTGTGTGTGTTCAACTAATTAACAAATATTAGTACAAAATGGGAGTAAGTTAGACTCCCCATCTCAATGAGTCTAGGAAGGGTCTCAGCATTAATTAATAACTGCCATCACAATTCTTTCTACCTTGTGCTCCTTACATATACCTAACATTTTTTAAATTTTGTCAGTTCTGAAGAAGTTCTAAATATCATTAAAGAATGAAAGTGCTTAGCATCAGTTTTGCCTTCGAGTGTCTTTCTTTTAGTTTATAAGAAAGAAGTTTGTTTTATTAGTACAGTTCTTTGTTTACGTTAGTTATCACAGTTTGGTTTTATTATTTATATATATATATATATATATATATATATATATATATATATGTATGTATATATATATATATATATATATATATATATATATACATATCTACATAGATATATATAGATATATATATATATATATATATATATATATATACATACACGCATATACATACATATAGATATATATATATATATATACATATATACATACATACACATATATGGGTCCCCTACAGAATTTCAAAGCTTAAAACTTCAAAATTCATATGATCGAAGACCATATGATTGAAGTTTTAAAACTTTGTAATCCTGAACGGAAATCGGCATATAGTGCGGAACACGAGATTTCCCTTTTCCTCGCTGTAGTGCGATCTCAGAGTTGGTATATTAAGGTAATGGGGGTGGAGGGTGCAAGGGGGCTTGCCCCCACTCAAAAACATGTTTTGTGATGTGTTGACTGCTTTTTGGGGGGGGTTCTTAATTTCAAGATTCCAAGATCTCGAAGTTCTGAATTGAATATTCTGAATATCAGAATTTTGGTCTTTCAAATTGAGAAGTGAATCTATACATATATATATATATATATATATATATATATATATATATATATATATATATATATATAAAATACTTGAACGGCCATATCATCAAATTTCATTTTCATGAGACGAAAAATGCGCAAATGAAATAACCAAATGGTGAATTTTTTATAGGCAAGTAAACACTTCCCAGACTTTTACAAAACACACTCCAGAGTAAATAAAACCCACCTAGGTGGGGGGCTATGCCTCCCACACACCTCCAACTATGTATACCAACTCTGGGTTTGCACTACAGTGAGGGAAAGGGCATGTTGGGCAAGCACTTGCCCTGGGAAAAATTTGCTGTTTGAGTATTTTGTTTTTGCGATTCTCATTTCACAAAAATAAAATTTGATGATATCGCCATTTGAGTGTTAGAAGAGGATCCATTTATATAAGTATATATATTTAGCTGTATCTATCTATCTATCCATCCATCTATCTATCTATATATCCATCCATCCATCCATCCATGCATCCATCCATGTTTCTGTATCATTTTTTCAAAGCTAGGTTTGACTGAAAGAAAAACAGTAGGTACAAATATCTGAAAGCACATTTGACTGAAAAGCCATTTAGTGGAAAACATTCTGCACAACATGTGTACCACAGGAAGCTTTTGTACCCCCTACTTACCAGTGGAGAAAAGAAAAAACAGCAGAAACAGTGAATCAGTGTTGGTGCACAAACATTTGCAAACGTGGGGATAATGCATTAATGTAGGTATTGCTAGTCTAAGCAAAATCTTTTAAATTATGTCCCTACTCATACCTCTCAACCTGCAGACATTGAAAATAGGAACAAAGGCCCTTGAAAGGCAGGTACATCCAACCAGAAAATGGAGTCTAATTAGTATGAAAGTTGAATACTAAATAGCACATAACTGTTCCTGTTTCCAGTAAGAATGTGGGATGTTAGTCAGAAACACATTTAAAAAGCAGATTGACAAAAATGATGGAAAATATAAGCACATTATCAAAGGGACGATTTAAAATCTATAGACCTTAATGAACTGTATTGCAAAATTCCGCCACACAAGGTAATTTATTTCTGCTTATGAAAAATGGAGATGTAAAATGTGTGTCTCCATTCTTTAAATTATTGGTGACACTACTATTTTGGTCATACAGTCTGCTTTTCTGTGTACTAAACAGCTTCAAAAATCACGTTTGATGGAGGGATTCAGAAAATTGTGTGAAGTCGTAAATCAAATCTAAACATAACCCTGAATCAAGACTCTTGACAAACATTTTGTCTGTGTATGTATGCTTGCATATGTGCCTGTGCATGCCTGCATGTGTGCGAGTGTGTGCATGTATCCTGTTGCCAAGCATGTGTGAGATCAAATTATTAGCAAGGTAGTGAGAAGAATGAAGTAATAACAGTTGGGATGGGGAGGGAGAGAGGTTTGTTTGTCACTGAGCATTTGTAACTTGACATGGCAAGAGTGAATATGAGAATGATTTGAAAGTGAAATGTATTAAAGAAGTAGCATATAGCAAAGATGTGAAGTGTTTATGTGTGTCCACAGTGATTGCATACAGCAGATCAAGGTTTAGTTTAGGTATCAAACAAGCTATCCTACTCCTAGATGTATTCCTTTGAGGATGAATGATTTTTTTGTATGTGTGTGTAACGGGTGTGTGGGGGGGGGGGGTCTTGCTTGCCTGCTAAAGGACCTGGCCTGCAAATTACTCTTTAGTCTCTAATATTTAAAGAGGTATGTATGTGGTAAAATAGAAGACATCTGGATAAGTTTGTTTGCCTTAGAACAGAAATACTGTGACAAGAAAATATTATCATAACCAAGTGGCTGTTCTGGCAAACAAAGGGAGAGAACTAGGCATCAACAATGTTTTATAAGTATGAACCACACATAGTAAATGTGATGTTAGCGTCTTTCATAGGTAGTAAATGTTCTACATTTTTTCCCATTTGTCACAGTATGAAACAGTGTAGTGTTCACATTTGAATATGGAAGGCTGGCTAAGGCTGTAGTTTCTTGCTTTGCTTGTTCAAGCTATATTATAGATTCATAAAAGTTACTTGGATAATGGCCCTAGAGCCTTTACAAACCTAGCCATGTTATACCCTTATTCCCTAATTGGTCTGGGTTAGATGGTCATATTTGCAGAGTGAGTCTATGATCAGCACCAACTGCCCCTGTCCATGAGAGACATAGGTGCCACCCAGGGTGAATTTATGGTCACCCATCCAATAGTCTATGTTGCACTTGAATAGGGTTATTGAGGAGCTCTGCTTCATGTGAACTGGGAGTTTATTCTAGAGGAGTGGCAATATCTGTGAGACATATCTGTCTCTCCAGCATGATCTGTTGATGCCATAGGATCCCTGGAGTGAGTGACTCTTGTCTGATTTGATTTGCAGATGTGCAGCATTTCCATTAGCTTTCAACCTCTTAAAGTAAGAAATCTGGACAAAGACATAAACAATGGAGGGGGGGCTGAAAAATAGGGACAATTTTAAATATTGTTCTTACAAACATAGAAAGTTGACAGAAAAACAGGTTTTGCATTAACGTGAATTTTCTGATGGGTATGAAGTCTTAAACTCAAATGTCTGTCATTATTTTCTGACTTTGATACTCAATAATTTGTCAGTGATTTGCCAGAAAACCATAATTTTATGAGAAATGCACCAAAACTGAGAAGCAAAAATCTGGACATTCTGTGGAAATCTGGACAGCTGAGAGATATGATTAGGGCAGGGTCAGAGACTGCTCTGTAGGCCAGGTGCAAGTCACCTCTCAGCAGCCTGTAGGATACAGAGTATGGTGACTGGGCTTTTAGCCTTTCCATGCAGGTTATGTTTTGGAGGCCTTGAGTTTTCTTGGTGAGAAACCTCTGTGGTCTTTCCAGCTGCTGCAGTTGTCTGGTGAGGTACATGGAAAAGGGGAGTGTTGTACTCTGTTAGTGGTCTGATGACGGTCAAGTACAGAGGAGTTATAAAATTCTTTATCTTGATTGCAATGCCCTTACGTATGATATGCACAATGTAGAAGGCTTTCCTTACCACTGTAAACACATGGTGATTGAAGTTTAGCTTGCTGTCAGCTTGTGTTCCCAAATCTTGTACCACTGGGTTTGAGCTTAGGTGGGAGTTGTCAATGTTGTAATTTGCAGGGACTTCCTCTTTGCCAAAGGGGATATTAATGCACTTTTTTGCTTTTTGCATTTAGTTTTAGTCCATGATTTAGGCACCAGTCTTTTGTCTGTGTTAGCCCCTTTTGTAATATGTTAACATCATTTGGGGACTCACTGATTGTGCCCAGTTTGCAATCATCAGCAAACGTGGTAAGCCACAGGCCATCTACTTTCACCTGGTCTTCTGAGAAATACATTTCAAACAGCAGAGAGCACTGGTAACTGGTCTGCTGGTAGAGGTGGAATCCCCAACTTTGACAGTATGCATTCTGTTGGTGAGTCATTTGGCTACCCAAATAGCAAGGTATGGGATTATCCCCAGCTGGGAGAGGTTCTCAATGATACCGGAGTGGGGGTTGTGTAAGAACCTGTGGCTAAGCCAAGATAGGAAGTATGCACTGTTTTGCCTTCATCCAGGGCTTTGATGACATTCTCAAAGACGTCCACCAGGTTCAATAAGCATGATCTACCCTCATGATATTTATGATGTTGCTAGCTGTACTGCTTGAAGCTGATTCAAGTTGTTCTGTTTTTTGGGGGTGGTGGGTTGGTGGTGTCACATGACTGGTCTGCCTGCATCTCTGAACTTCTCCAAACTGAGTTATTCTTCCTTGTGACGGAAGTGGGTATGTAGTGAAATGCACTACTCCACTACCACCTTTTTATATTATAACTGCTAGATTACTTGTTTGCCCTATACATGGTGTAACAATATTGTGTTGTAGCCAAATGACTGTCCTGGTAAGCAAACGGAGACAGATAAGCCTCAAAAAAATTTTAGTGCACACTGTGCTGTGAGTTTCCTTTCTAGTTCTTAAAAAATGGGTTCCCTCTATGAAACTCTGACTTTCTGAAAGTCTACGCTTCAAGAGAACCAAAAAAAAAAAAATGCTTGAAAACCATGAGATTAAAAAACTCCTTATTTTTTTTTATGGGGGATGCCTTGCAACCCCTGATGTGGGGGTCAAGCCTCTCCCCTCCCAAAACTTATATGTACTAACTCCTAGGTTGCCGCAAGTAGAAGAAGGGTGAAATCTCTTAAGAAAGTGAATGATTGCTGACACACAATTTCCTATGGAGAAAAGCATTCGGTTTTGCGCTGTTCATCTTTTTTTTTTGCTGTGAGCTACTGAAGCTCAAGGAATTTCTCTTTGAGATTTTACAGGAAAAGCCTGAAAATGTTCCACATCTTGCCGATTTGTGAGCTAACAGAATACTGGCTATCACTGTAGTTTCTTTAATTGTCTTGCTTATTGGTACTGCTGTTGATGGCATAGTATTCATTTGTTGTTAACTCACTTCTACCTATATTGCTAAAGCTGACTGAAGTTGCCTTTTTTTGGTCATAAACATTAAGAGAACTGCACAGGGCACCAGGTGACCTAGCTACAGCTTTGCTTTATTGGTATGGATTTTGCTGTTACCAGGTGTCTGACATGGCCTGCTAACTAATTACTATGCCCCTATTGTGCTCTGACAACAAAATGAATGTGGAAATTCCATTGTACATTATTACCTAGCCCTCAAACCACCTGACCCTACTAAATTGTATAGCCCTATCAGATTCAAACCTAACAGTAAAAGTGTCCAGCCGGTCCCTAACACTAACCAGCGCCTTCATTCCCTAACCAGAGTCCTCTTTCCCTAACCCTAACCAGAGTCCTCTTTCCCTAACCTTAACCAGAGTCCTTATTCCTTAAAACTAACTAGTGTCTTCATTTCCTAACCCTAACCAGAGTCCTCATTCCCTAACCCTAACCATAAAACTCTTCTTCTGCTCCTTAAAGCTAAAGTTCCCAATCACTGCTTACCCCTAAAACTCCCCTCCTGCTCCTTAAGCCTAATTTCCATGATTACTCCCTAACCCTAAAACTCCAACCCCCCCTCCCTAAACCTAAAGTCCCTATTGCTCCATAAACCTAAACTCTTCCACCTCCATAAAACTAAAATCCTCAATTACTGGCTAAAGCTAAACTTCACACCTCCACACTGTCCCTAAAGTCCCCAAAGCCTCCCTAAACCTAAAACTTTACTCCCTTCCCTGATCCTAAACTCTCCAGTAATTCTCATACCTAAAACTCCACTCTCCCACCCCCCAACTCTAAACTCCTCTCATCACTCCCCCACCGTACCTCCTCTCTTGCTGCCTAACCCCAAAACTCGTGTCCCACTCCCAAAACCTAAATCACCCTCCCGACTATTGCCTAACAAACTTAGCTACACACTTACTTCTTCCCTATGCCTGTCTCAGTTACCTTGCATGAACTCAAATAATATACTTAGGCAAGAGGTGGTAGCTGCACCCTGTCCAAATGGCTGCAACACATTGCCCTAACTCACTGGTCAAGTGGCAGCCTGCGCAAGCTAAAAGACAAATGAGCCTCTAGTTGTGAGACAGTGATCTTCAGGCACCTGGGTCTTGGGTATTTGCAGTAGATCCATCAGGAATTATACCCAAGTCTGCTAAATGCAATTTCATGCTATTATCATGATTTTGTTACAATTCTTTGGTGCTTCTATGTTTAATTAAAATGAAAACAGTCTGAGTGTAGAACAATGAATAAAACAAATGGGTGGTTTTACAGATGGGATATATAAGAAATACAATTTATGATGAACCAATTTGGAGCCTAAAGTAAAATTCCATGAACTCTCCAGTTTTACAACACTCTTGACAGTTTATATTTTAGTATTTTATGGTATTTTCCTAGAAATCGAAAATCAGGGTCCTTGGTGATTTGTCAGGTTGTAATTTATTACTGCTGAAATGTAAGGGCTGAGAAAACATTGCAGGTTGTGCTACAGATTACTGACGGAATTTACCTGCAGTTTTGTTTGTTTGTTTTTATTTAAATGTGTTGACTAGGACAGTGCACTGATATCAGAGGACCTATTTTAGATTTCAGCCGTGGTGTGCAATACACAGAAAGATAAACAAAGAGCATGGATATATAAACGTCCAGTATATGAACTTAATGCATATTAATCAATGTAAAGTCACAAACATTTGGAGAAAATAAGCTGAGCTTTATGTAATACACAGAAAGACAAACAAAGAATTTAGGTAGTGCAAACTATACAAGTAGAAGCATAAAGACACATCAGTCATTGCTGTATTTCAAGACATTCTGTGGCGTTGAGAGAGAGATCTCTCTGACTATGTCCTAGTTGACTCACGTTCAAATAACAGCTTGGACACCAGTAGGCTCTGGCAGGACAGCTGGCTGCTAACTCGTAATGGGGGAGGAAGTGGCTCATCACATGGTAGAACGCTAGCAGGAGTACTACATGTTTTCACTCTGTGGAACACAGGAATATCGAGCCTACACTTCTGTGTGCAGTCACTCTATTAGCTGAGGGGTATCTTCAGAGGGCAGCTATAGTGGATCTCTGAAAAACAACTGCAAGGAAGGAGGATGCTATGCCAACAGAGAGGGCATGCCACCTTGCAGGACCAGCAAGGATGGCCTGCTCTCCACTACCCAACTCTTGCTGCAAGTGGCTGGGGTCATGGGGAATTCTTGTACAGCAATGAAAGGGATGTAGGGCTTTCTATTGCCTGGGAACAAAGGCTCCCTTGATGGTGAAACAAATGGGCTGAATGGCTATAAGCAGAGGAGCCTTCGGGCCTGGCCTTTCCTGGGGCAAAAAAAAAAATCATTGTTGTGTTTTAGATACTGGGCAAAAAAATATGATACCCGCAATTTATGAAAAAGATTGTCTGTGATATGTGATAATAGTAGTTGGTTGCAGGTTCTTTTAAGGAAATTGTTGATTTGTATCTGAAAATGTTTGTGAGAATGAGAGTTTAGATTCATAGATTAGTACTAAGATAATTGCCCTTGTATTATCCCATGTCAGAATAAAACTTTGCTCTTTGTGTCTGTAAGGTAAATACCTTAACCTTTATGCCAACCTCCCAGACTCAGATTAGGCAGGATGCAAGAGGTGGTAAAAAGTGGTCCTTGTATGAGGCGGTGTGGTGTAATTGTAGGATCCAGTTTCCATGGAGCAGGTAAAGAGTGGCTGGGTGGAAGAGTCCATCAGATAGCTAGATGCATGAATTCTGTAATAATGTTAAGCATGGTTATATGGTTTAGGTTATATCACTGTACATAAAGCAGCTACAGTGTGCTGGATTTATTAGAAAGTGCTTAAGGGCTTTCTTGAAATCCAGAAGATATAGGGTGTTTCTAATACCTCATGGAATGGATTGCCAGGTTTTAGGGATAAAGACTGAAAAACTATGCGTGCTGCATTTGTTGGTTGAGGCTGTGGAATGTAGTGCAGAGGCATGAGTTGGATGAAACCTGAGGTTGTAGTTTGTCTGTCCAGTGATAGTATTACTATTAGGCAGAAGAAGTGACTTTAGAAATAGGAGGTCTCTAGTGGATGTGTAGTCAATTTACTTTCTTGAGAAATAGGCAGTGATGCTTGGTCCTCTGTGCTATTTCAATGAGGTATTTCTGAGTCTATATCATTTGAACTAAAGCTCATGTCATCTAAACCCATTTGATCTAAAGCTCACGTCATCCAACACATTTGATGAAAACTCATTTCATTTAAAGGTCATTTCATCTTAACTCATTAGATCAAAAGTTGTAGAAGTCTATAGATTCTGATGGTGTTAGTTTTTGTCATAGGAGTTATTATGGAAGTGAGTCTAGCAGGGCACGGGTTCCCAAAGAGTGCACCGCGGTGCCCTGGGGACCCGTGGCTTCCTCACAGGGGCACCACAAACTAATAAGCTTAGATTTAGTGACTTCAGTCTTTAGTGATTTGCCAGAAAAATCACACATTTTATGGCTGTAAAGACTATACTAAACATATAAGGCAAAAATCTGGGCAGTTGTGAGTTTAACATTTATTGTTTTTATACATATTAAAAGCTATTTTGACCAATAAACACCAGTCAGCGTTATTCACCACTAATATTAGTTTAAAAAAATTCTTAACTCTGAATGTGTTACAGACCTTTCCAGAGTGGATCGTGGATTCATTGACTTTTTAAATAAAGACTCAAAATGAGGAACGCAAATTCACTTATGCGCATGAGCAACAAATCTTGGTCTACCTCAGCAGTCAGGGGGTAAAGGCACAAAGCCAAACAACAAGGGACTACGGTCAGAAATTAGTGACAGTTTTTAAGTATTGTATGTATTCACTTAGAAAGTGTTAACAGGCCCTAGGTTTTATTCTAAGAATGAAAGATAAGAAATTAGTAACTCTTAACATCTAGCATCATTTTGTGGTTACAGTCATTAAATATTTGCCATAAAATTAAATATTATGATGAACAGATAAAAATGATGCAAAGTCAGTGACAGTTAATGATTATATATGTATTGACCATGTGTGGTGTTCAGGACTTAGCTTCTATGCGTCGCTCTATTCATTGCTGGGATAGGTTTCTACTTCTTCAAATCAGTCTCCAGAGCCACGGACAAGGGTAAGGTGGTCCACACAGCCTATCTAGACCTTGCCAAGGCCTTTGACACCATCCCCCACTCTGGAATCATAGATAAACTTACTAAGCTGGGCATTAATCCCTACGTCACCCAATGGGTTTCTAACTGGCTTACTGATAGAACCCACACTGTAAAAGTAGCTGACTCCAAATCCAGCTCCAGACAAGTGGAGTACCTCAGGGTTCAGTCCTGGGACCGCTCTTGTTTGGCATCTACTTCTCTAAAGTACAGGCCAACACTAAGGGACTCTGGCTAACAAAGTTTGCAGATGACTGCAAACTGGGAACCATTATTGAATCCCCAAATGATGTGGATACTCTACAAAAGGGCCTTATAGAAACAGTTGCTTGGTGCCAGAGCCATGGGCTCAAGCTCAATGCCAAGAAATGTATAGTCATCCCTTTTGGGAAAAAAACATGTATCCGTGAATTACCATATAGGTGGCAGTACACTAAACACCAAAAGTGTGATAAGAGACTTAGGGACACAGGTGGACAGTGGTCTCGCCTTCGATAACCACATCGCCACAACAGTCAGGAAATCCCTCTGTGTGGTACACCTCATCACTAAGGGCTTTTCATCCAGAAAAAAGGAGGTCATTGTCCCACTTTACTCATCCCTTATTAGACCCATTATACAATACGACGCTCCGTTTGGTATGTACCTCTCAAGACATCTGCAGCAACTGGAAAGGCCGCAGAAATACCTCACTAAAAGAATCACAGGCCTAAAGCAGATGCCCTATGCTGACCGCCTTAAAAAACTCCGGCTATACTCTGTCGCATATCGTCTACTCAGAGGCGATCTCTGCTTAACATACAAGGCCATGTCAAACCCAGAGCTGTTGGACTTGCTACACTTAAAGAAATCCCAATCCCACAGAGCCACATGCTCCAGGGATCTAAATCTTGTCATCACAATAAACAAAACATGCTGGAGGGATAGGTTCCTGACCCAGAGACTCCCCAGACTCTGGAACAGATTGCCCATACATGTCAAGCAGAGTGCCTCTTTGGCCCTCTTCAAAAGGAACCTTGACGATTGGATGGGAGAAAGGAAATTCACCCCAGGGATCACGGCAGTCACCCTGCTAGACAGGGGTCCAGGGAAGTAAATAGTGTGGGAAGAAATAGCCAGGGAATTGTTACGGCTAGGCTTGTATAGGCCCTAGGGCTGATAGCCTAGTACCAACCTATGAAGTTGATAAAAGGGGTAACCTGAAAAAAAAAATGAATGAGAACTGTGTGCCCTGTGTGGCACTGTCGTTTTTCTTCCTTTACAATTAGACGTCATTGTTCCTCATGTTGGGCTTTTCTCAACTACCTTTTGGAGAAATATTCATTGGTTAAATGCCTAAAATGACAGCAATGGCAGCTTTTGACAAATGCACTACCTAACAATTAAATGAAATCTGCTGTCTGCTAGTAAATAATACATTTCAGATCAGGAGCTTCTTCTACTCTCTTAGAAACAAGAGCAATGTTAATCTACACAGATCTTCTTTCAGTCTGTCTATGGCAGGTATTCTATTTTCAAAATCCACACCCACAGCATGGAACAACTTTTAAAATGAGATTAAAAGCACACTGCTTCCCTTTACAAATTTAGATAATCTCTGAGAAAAAGCACCTGATATAGGTTATTAAGTGTTCCTCCACTGGTAAACCAGGAAGTGGCAAAAGCTTCCCATTATTACAAGATGGTTACTAGTTACTAATAGTTGTTTTTTGTCTTTGTGGCTTTTCCCGGTTAGGGGTCGCCACAGCGGAACTCCGGTCCGCTAATGATTGGCAGTAGATTTTTATGGTGCCGAGTTGCCAGCCCGACGCTCAACCTTCAGCAAAGGCACACCCATTCATGCATGTCTTTTGGAGGCCACTCGACCATGGGAGGACATGCAGACTCCACACAGAAGGCACTCCAGCCGAGAATCGAACAGGAGAACCTCTTGTGAGGCAACAATGCTACCGCTGTACCACCGCGGCTTGACTTACTAGTAACTAACAGTAATGGCAGCTATTTGTTTCTGTACCCCACAGATCCCCAGTGATAGGCAGGTTTTCATTTGATTTTCCATAAACAGTAAGAAAACTTGCTTTCTCAGACCACAAGTATGCGAGTTATGAGACTGACTTGTTCTTGGAGATTAATATCGGAACACAGAACAGAAAAAATGTCTATCAGAAATAATTTTTTTCCACAAGGACATCCTGTCTAGGAATATGTAATTTGAACTTATATTGGATATGTGTGAAGCTTAGGTCTTACAGTACTTAGAAATGTGGAAGGAAATATTTTGAGACATGCTTCAAAACTCTGGAATGGTAAAATAAAACATTTCAAATACATCTTAAAATTGAAACAAAGCCCACATGTTAACATCACTGCAATATTTAGATGTGCATAAAATGAAGGTGCTTTTTTTATACTTTTATGAAAAAGCAGGAATATATTGGCAAGAAAGAAGTATACTGCAAAGTGCTTGGGGACACTGTAATATAAGCAAACAGCAAATACATATACTTAAAAAGAAGTTTACAAGTCTTGTTGATTTATTTGTTTAACATTTTTATTTACTTAATGTTGAGGGTGCGCTGTGTTAAAATGTATTTTTCCAATACCCATACAATCACTTTCATAAAGTATACGTGTTAGAATTTGATGGGGGAGGGTGCCTTGGGAAAACCTGGATTCAACAAGGGAGCCGAGAATCGAAAAAGTTTGGGAACCACTGTAGCAGGGGATGTGTAGACTGTAATGATCAGCATTATGTTGTTCCTTCAGAATTGCAGATGATTGTGTTTTTGCTCCAGCACTGACTCACTTGTGTGGCATATTTTTATATTTCTCTGATGCTGTGTGACCATGGAGTTAGTATATATAAGTAAGGGGTTGGTGCCCCCCCTGTAAAAAAAACATTTTTATGCTATATTTATTATGAAGTACGCTTTTGATGAAATGAGTTTTTGATCAAGTGGTCTTGATCAAATGGGTTTAGATGAAATGAGCTTTAGATCAAATTATACAGACCCTTGTCTCTATAGTTTAATGTCAATGTTTACTCTGCTCAGACAACTAATTGCCATACACTATTTTCAGACACATCCAGGTGATGTGATGTTTCAGACTTCACATTTTATAATTAAGGAATGTTGGTTTCATGTACATCTGTATTTGTTTATTACATTATTTGAGTAATCTTATTTATTGTTACCATTTACTGTTTGTCATATATTTTATGTGTAATTATATTTATATTGTTTTGTTTTGAGGTTAGGTATAGGCATGTTAATGAAGTTTGCTTTGATTATATGTCATGGATTATATTCATCTGTTTTGATTTAACTTTTATTACAACAGCATGATTTCCCTGAAGAGCTAAAGTACAGTGTAACATATTAAGATAACACTCTGGGAAATATATAAAAAAAAAAAATAGCAATGTATAAACTCACCATTAATTCTCCACAGGTTGCATCCCTTGGGGGTTCTTGTGAGTCCTGACTGCAGAGTGATGAATGGTTGTTTAAATTAAAAAGGAAGTGACTACCAACTGAAGATGATTCTGGACTTAGATAGGCTTCTGGTGAAAGTTCAGTCCCCACAGTCATGCAGGGAGGTATGGCTATAAAATTTTCTGAGCTGTTACGGGAAAGATGCATCTTTCGCCTGTTTTTAAGTCGCTTTTGCATCTCTAGTTCAACCTTCAGGTCCTCGGCCTGCTTCTGTTCTTGTTGAAGTTTCCATGTCAGGTTATCAATGACCTTTTGCTTTTCTAACAAGATGCTGCTTTTGCTGCTGTTTTGAGATGCTTTACTTTCTAAACCATTTGTTAGGCCCTGTACTGACCCATTGTTTGTTATGCCTGATAGAACCTGAATTGGTGACACTTCCATGCCATCTGGGAACCCACCAGTTGGGTCTGGTGCTCGTATAGAAGGCTCACTAGCAGTAGGTGAAAGGCTTGGTGGTGAAATGGTTCTGAATGTACTAGTTACACTGGATCCAGTACTCTGAGAGTTCTGCACATAATTTGACATGGAAGGCATTTCTAAAACAGAGCTGATGAGATTATTACTGGTGATGGGAACTGGTGGTTGCTTTGTACGAGCAACTTGGTCAGACTTTAGGCGTTCCAGCAGGGCAGGCTTTGTACCAGACACTGGCAAACCACGTTTCCTAAGTTGTTGTCGTAACTCAGAGACCTTAAAAAAATATATAGTGTTAGTCCTTTTCCTCTGAACATGCTTCCAAACTTCATTAAAACAGTCCACTAAAACTGTAGTGTGTGAAAAATTATAAGAATCAATGAAAGTTTGTTGTTTTGTAATCTGTTAAACAACGTGAGTTTCATTTATTCTAGTGTGCTACCAAGCTCATTATTGGGTCAGCCTTGGTGGACTTTGCTAAGAACAATGCCATAACAGTAAATCATGTTTCTATATACAAAGGAGAAAAGTTGTTAAGTGCCATTATGATCTTTGCATTTATGTTCTTAAAGGTGTCCCTGAATAGCATTGCAAACAGTTATAATTCAAAATCCCCATCTCACTGTTTTATAGTATCACACAGACTCCTAGGCCTCTGAAGTAAATTCCCTCAATCCACACAAAACTATTTGGTATCTGGTTAAGAACAAAATGGACTACTCTGGCACTAATTCAAAGCATTGGAAGTTTCATGCAAAAGTGCACAATGAAAATACTGATTTACTTCTTTTTGCAAGGAAGGACAAGCCCTATATTCATCCCCCAACCGCATGTAGCGGGCTTCACCCACTCCTCCACCCCCATCCCATTATTTTACTTTATGTTCACTGTAATGAAAGGAGAAAAAAAGGTTTAAAAAATTGCAGTTCAACCAAAGTGAATAAACATTTACCACATCAATAAACAGGAGGGGGGGCATAAATAACTACATTACTCAAGCAATAACAAAATGAGTAAGGCACTCACTCTCAAAGCACATGGAAAGAAAATCTGCCTCATAAATGCCTTGTTATTATCCTACACTTCCTGTACATCAAAAAAAAAAAACAGTGCACACTGTTGCCTGACTACCCCTCACAAATGTTGCACTGGAAATGGATGGGCATAAATAACAGCATAATAGCACAGAATGGATGTCTGTGTGTGTGTGTGTGTGTGTGTGTGTGTGTGTGTGTGTGTGTGTGTGTACGTGCATGTATGGACGTATATGCTCATTTACAGTGAATGTGTCCAAACACTGTTTTTATGTCTAGTCTAAGAACTGAAACAAACAATTTTTGGACAGAACTGTACCCCATATGAAAGTTTGACTCTTGCTCTTGACCAGCGCAACACTGACAATAAGCCATACTGCTTAAAAAACAAAACAGGGTGCAGTCTAGCCACTAATTAGCAACTCATATTCTAAAATAAAACATCTGTAGAAGTTAATCTGTTGGATTTCAAATGCATTTTTTTTTACATTCAGTTCTTGAGAAAAGAAGAAATGTTGCAAATCTATAAAGCTGATGTGCTCATAATCAATTAATTATTTCCTTCTTCCTGGATTTTCTGCCCTTAAAAAAGGCTCCTTTTTTGTTTTTTTCATTAAAAGGAGTCCCTTAAAGATGCTGTTGTTTTCATCTTCATTGTAGTTTTCTGGTTTAAATCTGACAGTTTAGCTCAGGGTTTATGCCATTCTCATTACTTTGATTTGTTCACTTTCTACCTACAAACTGTACGGCTCTGAGTAAGTCTCTTACTCTGACTGTGCTCCCTGGTTAACTACTGAAAAGAGACACTTGTGACAAGTGGGCTTACTCGGTTAACATGTAAAATTAAAATAAATAAATAAATAAATAGCCTACAGATTAAATCTAGAGTAAGGAGTTGATTGACTATTTCTTATAACCAAGGAAGCAAAACAAAACAGAAGTCAAAGGCAACAAGACCTTCCTTTTCCCCACTCACAGAATGGCCTCCCATTTCTGAAGATGACTTGAATATACTTTTAAATGCAAGTATCAGTTAAAGATAAATGTAACTCTTTTTTTCTGTTGCTTGTACCTGAGTAAAACTTGAATTCATATGATCACAGCATTTGCAAACTGATGACATTCTGTGGTGATAACTCTAGATCATATTTTCTGGTAATGAACAATGCTTGTTTTTTTCTAAGCAGTTAAAGCAGTTGTGGATATCAGGTGTTTCAGCTAAATGGCAATTCTGAATGTCCTTGGCTTTGTTCTTTTACTCTTAAGTCTTTTTATGAACAATTTCAGGCCAATAAAGCCAAACCCCTCTAGCTGTGCCTTCTTATGACATCAGCACACCATAAGAGGAATGTTTGACTTTTGGAAACACAGCGTAGTCATACCTACAACAGCTAGAAGGGTTTGGCTTTATTGGCCTGAAATTGTCCATAAAAAGATTAAAAGTAAAAGAAAAAAGTCACGGACATTCAGAATTGCCATTTAGCTGAAACACCTGATATCCTTAAAGGGTTTGTTTGTTTCTTTCGGCTTTTCCCGGTTATGGGTCGACACAGCGGAACTCCGGTCCGCTAATTATTGGCAGTAGATTTTGACGTGTAGGCTTGCCGGGCCTAACGCACAACCTTCAACGAAGGAACACCCATTCACGCATGTTGCCACACAGAAGACGCTCTAACTGAGAATCGAACGGGCAACGTCTAACTGTGAGGCGACAAAACTACCACAGCACTACCACCGCAGCACTTGATATCCTTAAAGGGTAATTTACATATATCCCATGTTGCCTCTGATTCATGAGGTTTAAGGTATCACATAGTGGAAATTCTAGCTTTGCTAGATTTTTCTTTTTTGTGTTTTTAACCAATTGGTTAATAAATTCAAAATAAAAATAAATAATTAAAATAAGTCAAAATTTAAGGACTGTCCACTAATAAAGGAGAAACTTTAGTGTTTTAAGTGTTTATCATTGCACTGAGCAAATAGGTGTATTTGCCCTTTTCAGAGAAGACTAGGGGAGAGAAGTTCCACATTGAACATTAGCAATCACATAAAATGTAGTATTTTACAATTAGGTTTACAGCATAAAGCAAGCATTAAAATGTAAGTAATTAGTACAATGAAAACAGAAAGATGTTATTTTTAACATTTTGAAGATACATGCAAAAGCAGAGCTGTTACAAAAAGTTGGTATTCCAGTTTTTCAAAATATACACAATTTGGGTGGTAACGATTTGTCAAATTGCAGAATTTAGATGAAATATAGGAGGCTTGCTAGATTAGTTCAAACAGTTGTGAGTTTTTTTTAAAGAAAAGTTGAAGCTGTATAATTTGAATTTGTTTGTAGAGGTGGTAGGTGTAATAAATAATAAGAAGGAAGAAGCTAATTTTATTTGGGTGAATTTGAGGAAACTGGAGTAGTCTAACAAGCAATGATGACATTGCTATACAGTAATGGGTTTGGATGTGGATGCTGGTAGCAAATGTAGCATTTTTATTGCAATTCTGTTCAAGTTTTGGAAGCTGGGCTGATTACAGGTTGGTAAGACTGGAGGCTGCATTAAGTAGGAAAGCAGTTGCAGTAGATGAGCAAGCAGGGAGACACACACTCTGTTAATCGCCATGCAGGTAGCTGAAGTGAGCCTGAGAGAGAGCCCTAAACACAGATATCATGTTCACAGCACTTGAAAAGCCAAAATAAGTAAAAAGGTTTGCAGTCTGTCTCAACTGCTCTTCCAGTCCTTCTTTAGTGCTGAGGATTCAGGAATCCTACCAAGCAAGGCTATTCTAGGAGTATGGCATCCTGGTAATTGGCCTTTTTACCACTCAGCAGAATAAGGTTAGTCCTCTACTCTGCTTGAATGGGGTAAGGGGATTATTAGTGGATGAATTCACCTTCTCGTAGCAGGGCTGAGTCCTGTATTCTTTCACATCAGTCTACATATTATTCAGAGAAGAAAGACAAGTGTTTATCCTCCCTGTCCTTGGGTTGCAAATAAGGCTGTAGTTTTGTGTTCCCAAGTTCATGGCTGTTCAGAAAACCAAAGCAAGTGTGAAATGACTAATGTGACTGCCATCTCCTTTTCTGGCAGTGGCTTCTACTTTAGGCCATTTTTTAAACACTGTTACTGAATTATCATGTGTGACATAGGCACCTTTACATAAAAGTAATCAAACTGTATTAACAAGTTAAAATTAACAAACATTATGCTTCACATATATTGCTATATAACATATAACCAAAGCAACATTACAACATTTAATTCCTGCCTCCTTTTTAAAACAAAAAACATCTTTATTAAACCATCACTTATGTAATAAGTAATCATACATTTATATAAATGAAAACAAACCACACCAACACAATCCTAGTTCCAAGCATTTTCCATCACAAATCATACCGATACACTCCCAGTCGCAAACATTATACATCACTTATAATCTACCCAATTATTTTCAGTCAAACATTACATAGATAATGTAAGTCCTGCCTTCTCTTAAAACTCATTCCTACCATTTGATCCCACAGGATTACCAGGTGGGTTTCTGTGGTGAGTAAAACCACTAAAAGACCTTCAACCTGACTGAGATGCTCTGCCATTTGGAAACATATTTCCATTTAGGTGGGGAGGTGCCCTGTATTCCATATTCTGGGAGCATAGAGCTGCTTCTTATTATCTCAGGCACCTGTATAGTGTACATTTGATGGTTATCATGATTTTTATGTAAGCTATTTGTGCTCACTGTAACCTTGCTGAGGGTAGGACTGTGACCTAGTATTAGCTGATTAAGCACTTGTGTTTTAAAAGAGTTCTGCAGCTGCCAACCTTTGGAGAAACCCTGTCATCCTTTGTATTTGGTCTTCATGACTCACAGGCTTTCATGTTCTGTACTGAAACCTGGTAGTTGCATAGCTTTGAATTTCTCCTCACAAATGCTCTTCTTGGCATCCATCATAACTGCTGATAAGATTTAGGGACTTCATGTCCTTATTTGTAGGGGGCCATAGCTGACCAGTCACAATGATAGCAGGCATTTCATGACCAACCAAGGTTTCTTCCAGAAAGTGGTGTCAGATATTTACTTAAACTATTCTATGCATCTCCAAGTTTTCCTTGCTGTAGCAGAAACTACTGGAGAAACAGGCCATGAGACTCTGGACATGTTTCCATCAGTTTAGGATTTCCCTGGAGTGACTGCCCATGTTTAGGAAGACAGAACAGCTGAAGTAAATCATAAACATCAATGGTAAATGCTTCATATATTAGAATGAGACGTCTGCTCGAGAGAGATGTCTGTCTTCTGACAGATGTTTTAGTAGACTTATTTTAGCACAAAAGACCATGGTTTCAGGCTGTGTCATTAGAGGTAAACCAGTTAACTCTCTTCAGTTCCTTCTTGCCACCCAATGTAGCGTCACTTGCAGTGTTATTGTCATCATCATCATCATCATGATTCCATTTTTTCCCATTTTCAACATGGGGTCAGGGTGTCATGCAACTATCACCACATCTCTTTCTTCAGAGTCACCCCCCTACTCTAATAGTCACACCTGATTGTCACAGGTCCTCTTTTACACAAGCCATCCTTCTCTTGGCTGGGTATCCTTGTCTTCTTTTGTGTTCTTCCTGAATATCTCAAATCTTCTTTACCAGATCATCTTCTGCTTTCATGTGCATGGGACCAAACCACTAAAATTCCTCCTTGACATTTTTTTTTTTTTTGCAGCTTAGGCTACTTTGGCTTCAGCTCTGATGTCTTTATATCTTCATCTGTCCCACAGTGTACATCCGACAACCCATCTCAGCTGCTTGATCTCCATCACCCCAAGCTTCTTCAGCTGCTCTGCCTTCACTGCCCTGGTTTCTGTGCCATGCAGAAGCACTGGTCACATCTTACTATTCACCTTCTTTGACATTCATTCATCAAAGATAACCCCTGGTACTGTGTGCCAGCTGGCGATTGCAGAGTCATGCCCTCTGATCCTGTGCAGTCCTTTTTTACTTAGAGCTTCTGCTTCAGATTGTAATTATATTGTTTTTGATTTGGTTAACAATAAAATACATCCCTTGAGAAAGTTATCCAGAACAAATCTTAAGGTTATCAGATCTCTCCTAAAGATATCTATCCTTCTTAAGTGTCTTTTATATGTCTGGGAAAACAGCACAGTACTCAATCCTGAGTAATTGGGTGCAGTGATTGAAAGCAGGACAAACATCTACTAACATTCATGGAACAAAAAAAAAATGCAGGACATTACTTCTACTTTTATCCTCATTAATAATTGTCCATTGTGTTTTCAGTGAATTTGCTTGCTTAATTAATATTCAGGTTTGCCTATTGTAATATGTCATTTATTTTCTTATTAAAGTGCATAGGTAATTTAAGCACTAGAGTAATCTTGAACTTCAAACTGAACTTGGAACTACTACTCTCTCTGAGAGACTAGTAGTATATGAAAGTGTTGAAAAAAGCATATGCTTAAAGAGAAATGGAAAGTCTTCATGAAAAAGGTAAAACAATAATAATGATAATAATAAACAAAAAAAACTCAGGTGTGGAGCCAACCAAATCTATTGAGAAGAAAGCAGCTAAGCCCCTTGCTGCCTCTACTAGCCACACTATTTTAAAATGATCAGTGGAAATGGAGTTGGTTTCAACTGTTATTGGAAAGAAAGTCTTTATGGAGTCAAAAAGAAAGGAATGAAATTGGAAAACTGATCAAACTGAAAAAATAAAATCATCTCAGTAAGAGGTTCCCCAACTTGCACAACTTTCCTGTGTTTGTTTATTTATGTTTTGTCTAGAGACTGCAGATATTAATCATGCTCTTTTTCAGAAATCCTTTCAAGTAATACTGGGAGAGGCTGATCCTGGAGACCAGACTGCAGTTGGACAGACACTTTTGTTTATTGTTTTATTGTTAGGGAATGGACTTATGTCTCCTTGGTCATCAGTCTTGCATACATCCAAGGGTTTGGTATTAGTTCCTCGGGCAACTGAATCACCCTTGTACAAAGGTTAAAAGTACATAACGGGTAAAAATTTCAACTTGGTATACAAGGTAAAATTTAATCTTAATTCAGACCAAAACCATCTATTAGTGGGAGAGCAACAGAAAAGAAAGGAAAATGAGAAGGGACTCCACACTCCCATCTTCAGAAACTAATGATGAAGAAAAAAACTATGACCTTCCATCCTCTGATGACATATTAGCCGTCACATATTATAATATCAACAATATAAACAATTATTGTGATTTTTTAAATTTATTTTCAGGTCCTCATCTGGTGCCACCATTAACTTTACACACACAGAAATAATCTCTGTGCTTATGTTAATACCAGCTGACCGACAAAGAGTGTTTCTTGAATATTTTTGCAGAAAAACCCTCAGGTTTCAGGGCCATGAATTCTCTCTCATGTGCAGTACCGGTCGAAGATTTTGATGAATATAATACAGATTTCTCTATTACAAAATGTTCAAAACTGACATTAACTGCAGATACAACTGAATCATGCAGATTAAATGTACTCACAATGCCAAGAGTGCTATTTTTGATCTAGTTTCTGATACTGTTATCAATAGACATGGATAAAAGAACAGTCTTCTTTGTATGACTTAAAAGCCAATATACTAATGCTTCCATTGAAAATACTTTCCTTTTTGAGTGACCATTTCAGAAAATTATATATCAGTTAAAGATAATGGTGAGACAAATACAGAACATTAAAACTAATGTTTTATCTTCTAGATCTTTAGTGTTATAGAAACTGCTCTCGTGAAAAACTAGACTTAATTCATAAGAGTAGACTGGACAGTAACAAGGTCATAAGAAAAGGCAGTGCCAATCGATCAATCAATTAATAAATAGCTGTGGAGGGTAAGAAGCTGCAACACCAGACCAGTACCTCTTGTCAGCAAAGCCGATCCTCCTTCTCATGGTTATGAGATCAAGATCTGCTCTCACTTGCTCCCTGTCCTGTTTCACTTGGGGTACAGAAGATTCAGCTTTTCTCATTTTTTGTACACCAGTGATATTTAATACTATCAGACCCGTGTGCCAGAGAGATAGTATTTTTTTTTGGGGGGAGGGGGTTACTAAATAGAGTTTTGCATCAAACTTCCATGCCTTATACATTTAACCGTACCAGTTCATCAAAACCTTCTGGAAATCAAAACAACAGAATTGCTTTCAGAACCTAAGCAAGGTACAAGGTTTTACTTATCTTTCTTTTAAAGTTTATGGTGTTGTTAGTTACACAGCATTTTTAATCATGAGTGATTTTGGCATCTGGAGTGGTTGGTTTGTGCCAAGGTTGGCACAGATCATTTGTGTTTTGCTGGTTGAAGGTTTTACTGCCCTTTCTTTCTTCCCTTTTATTTTGCTCCCCAAAAAAGAAAAAAATGGGGAATTGGGATTAAGTCCTCCTCCATCCTAATGGCTGATTTGGAAAGAATCAACATAAAAATAATGAACTGTTATGTGAACATTTCATAGAACCAGAAGAAACAACTATCAAAGCTCTCAGTCTTCCTTCCTTGCCATCTTTGATCAAGGAATTAAACTGATGGATTCAACACTTTTCCTTCTCACTACCTTCTTTGATACCAGAAGTTATTCTGAATGTATAAAAGAAAAATAAATCTAATTCTAATCACACCATTCTGGCCAAGGCAGTAGTGTTTCACTCTGCTGTTTCAAATGTCACTATTAGATCCCTCAGTGCTACACCTAACAGAAAAACGAAGGACAGAACAGTTATATAATATTTTATAATATATGATATTGTAGCTTCTATGGTGCTGTTATTTATAGAGATAAAGTCCTGATTATGGTCTTGGCAACCTAAATTCAATTAGTGGCCTGGGTGCCTGACTGACGTGGCAAGGGAGGATGGAAATAGCCATCCTGGGTTGGAGGGGAGAGTGGGGCATTATACAAACTGCCACAATCCATCTAGAAAGGGTCATGACACAACTGCATACTGGGGGGGGGGGGTAGGATTTTGGCTCGCCACTGGCTAGTGTTAGCTTTCTCAGCAACTGTACAGGTGTGTGCATGCACAAGAAAAAGGCATTGTCGATTTTGCAGTGATAGGAGCAGCATGTCCTCATAGCTGAGATGCCAGAAAGGACACAACACCTACCTGACTGACAATTTGATGGCTGGTAGATGGCATTCATACTCATAAATCTGGTGGATAACTCCCTAAGTATGTGGGAACAGATGGGTTCAAGTCTTGTAGTGCGAGTATTGATTGTCAGCAGACAGCAGTTGCTAAGCAAAGACTTTGCTAGGCAGATTGCTGGCTACATTATATTTTACTGTTGGAATAATGTAGCTTTCAAGTCCATTTCATTAGAGGCTGTGACTGTTTCCAGCGATTGCTTTAAAATATCTCCATTATAAACATTTATTCTATGGTTACTAGATCATCAGCTAATGCCATTGTCAAAGCATTCATGCAGGGATCATACTTCATTACCAAGCATTACTGTACTGCAGGGATCGTACCTCATTACCAAGAATTACTGCAGAGATCATACCTCACTACCAAATATTACTGTACTGCAGGGATCGTACCTCATTACCAAAAATTACTGTACAGCAGGGATCATACCTCATTACCAAGCATTACTATACTGCAGGGATCATACATCATTACCAATAATTCCTGCAGAGATCATACCTCACTACCAAACATGAGGTATGTACTGCAAGGATCATACCTCATTACCAAGTATTAGTATACTGCAGGGATCATACATTCAAGAGTCAGGCTTCCTTCCCTACCTCAGTGTTTTAGTACTCAGCTTTCTGATCCTTTGCCTCATAGCTGTCTTCTAGCTGCTGCCACCCTGAATATTATATTGCTTATGATTATTCCCAGTTACAGACCCACTAAGTATGTTTGCCTGATATCAGTTTATCTCTGAGACTGTACTCATTGGGTTTTAAATACTCTGCTGACATACCCTGTGGATGACACCTCCATCCAGTGGCTGACGTTGCAGATCTCTGTTAAGTTTGTTATTTATTATTTATTAACCAAGGTAGCAGGCTGATCAGACAGTGACTTATTTCAGCCATGGTCTGACTGCTATAATACAAAAGTAGCTGAGTATGGGAGGGGGGATTCTTGTACATTTATGTTCAATTGAAAGTGCAGATCTTTAGGCTATGTAGCAAAGATGTGCTGTCTGGCTTGAAAATTTAGTTAACAATGTTAGCAAGGATACATAAAACTTGGAGTAAATGGAGATGACAGACGAGAATTATTCTATTGTAAGGTGAACATAGACATTTAGTTAACTTAAAATATTGATTAGCACACATTAGGACAGTCCATGTAACTGTGTGGTACTTACAGTAAACACTCAATGTACTATCATTCTTTTATAATTTCTCCACATCTTTTGGGTTTCTAATACCGTGATGGGAATGGACCCCATTCCTAAGTCAAAGTATGTTTAAAGTTCATGAAATTAGTATTGTTTTACTCTTTGATGTCAGCCAGTAGTGCTCTTTGCAGCACCCGCAATGTGCCCAGTAATGACTCCTTCTGCAATCTGTACAGAATTACATGTATTGGTAACTTATCTAAATACGATTGTCGACTTTTCTTTATAAGACCTGTTGCTCCTACTACTATTGGAACTGTCTGGTTATCTTTCTCCCACCTTGCTCTCGTTTCTGCCTGCAAATTCTGATATTTTATGACTTTTTGTCTCTCTTGTACACAAGACACTGCAGTCACTGGGTGTGGCGATTTCAATGATCAATGCTACTTTTGTCTTCTTTTCTTTGACCACTATATTTGGTTTTCTCACATCTGTCTTTTGAACTGTTGGTAATGGGTGATCCCATGTGATGTAGACTTCTTCATTTTCTATGATGTTTTGTGGCTTATGTTTCCAGTATTTTTCATCCACTTCAATACCATAATGTTTGCAAATACTATCATCTGATTAGGTGACTGGATACTTTTGAAGGATTAAATGTGTGGATGTAAATATAGCAGATGAACTGATGCTGTAAACAGGTGCATTTGGCTCTCTTTCAAAGGTGCTGGAGAAGCATTGTTCTGAATTCTGCAATGGATGTGCAGGTTCTGATTTCAGTAGATAGGTCATCCAATAGTTTAGGAAAAATGATAGAAAAGGCATGATCTGATGTATGCAAGTTTACTGGTCTTTAGAGGATGATCACTTCATTTGAAAATGCAGAGTATAGGTTGAGCAGCTAGCTTAGAGGAAAGTTTTGCGGTTGCTATATTGTTGAGTAGTTGGCATATGACAACAAAACAGAGAAGCTCAAACCACTTATGGATAGAAAGACAATCTGGACTCACAATGAAGAGGCAACACAGTTCCTAGTAAAGCAGAAGTATAATGAGCTTCTATTGACCTGAGACTGCCTGCACGTCACAGGCATTTTTTGTAAAAAGAGTCAGCTAGCGGGGCAGACTTACCATGGACATAACCTGTTGATTCCACCACTAATGTGTTTGGGTAGGGAGTCTATGAGTTTGCGTACATTTTGAGGCAGATTGTTTTGAAATATGCTTCTGAGGGTTGAATCTGAGCAGTGGTTGTGGCTGGACTATTATAGGTGGTATTTGGTTCAGAAATGATGTGCTTAATCTGGCAAGTACATATTTATACATACATACTTGCAAAAGTGAGAACGCCAGATCTATAGCATTTGTCTTAATTTGCAGGAACTGGACTAATCTAGTAAGCTAAATGGCTTACTGATAGAACCCACACTGTAAAAGTAGCCGACTCCAAATCCAGCTCCAGACAAGTGACAAGTGGAGTACCTCAGGGTTCAGTCCTGGGGCCGCTCTTGTTTGGCATCTACTTCTCTGAAGTACAGGTCAACACTAAGGGACTCTGGCTAACAAAGTTTGCAGATGACTGCAAACTGGGAGCCATTATTGAATCCCCAAATGATGTGGATACTCTACAAAAGGGCCTTACAGAAACAGATGCTTGGTGCCAGAGCCATGGGCTCAAGCTCAATGCCAAGAAATGTATTGTTATCCCCTTTGGGAAAAAACATGTATCCATGAATTACCATATAGGTGGCAGTACACTAAACACAGAAAGTGTGATAAGAGACTTAGGGACACAGGTGGACAGTGGTCTCACCTTCGATAACCACATCGCCACAACAGTCAGGAAATCCTTCTATGTGGCACACCTCATCACTAAGGGCTTTTCATCAAGAAAAAAGGAGGTCATTGTCCCACTGTACTCATCTCTCATTAGACCCATTATAGAATACAACACCCCATTTGGTATGTACCTCTCAAGACATCTGCAACAGCTGGAAAGGCCACAGAAATACCTCACTAAAAGAATCACAGGCCTAAAGCAGATGCCCTACGCTGACCACCTTAAAAAACTCCAGCTATACTCTGTTGCATATCGTCTACTCAGAAGCGATCTCTGCTTAACATACAAGGCCATGTCAAACCCAGATCTGTTGGACATGCTACACTTAAAGAAATCCCAATCCCTCAGAGCTAAATGCTCCAGGGATCTAAACCTTGTCATCACAATAAACAAAACATGCTGGATGGATAGGTTCCTGACCCAGAGACTCCCCAGACTCTGGAATAGATTGCCCATATATGTCAAGCAGAGTGCCTCTTTGGACCTCTTCAAGAGGAACCTTGATGATTGGATGGGAGAAAGGAAATTCACCCCAGGGATCACGTCAGTCGCCCTGCTAGACAGGGGTCCAGGAAAGTAAATAATGTGGGAAGAAATAGCAAGGGAATTGTTATGGCTAGGCTTGTATAGGCTCTAGGGCTGATAGCCTAGTACCAACCTATGAACCTATGAACCTATGATTTTGGTGAAGTAGCTGGTTCAGTGATCAGGCACCTTCTTCTTCTTGTGTGGAACATAATGCTCAGAAGTTTCTGTGTATATGTATGGGGGGGATGCTTCTGAGCATGAATCTTCAGACAAAATATCCAAACTGAAGTGGAACAATGGAAAACTCCAATCCTGCACATATCCAGGAAGATCTCATTGTAGATCAGATGGTATATATATATATATATATATATATATATATATATATATATATATATATATATATATATTTATATACATATATATACTGCCTGGCTATATATAGTCCCAGCTGACTGATTGGCCCATTTGTTTCCTGCAAAGGTGTGAGAACCATTCATTGCCCATTCATTCCTACTAGGGTATAGAACTAGTTGCAGAGTTTGTCATCCAGGTAGCCATCAGGACTTTGTCTACCATAAGTTCTAAGTTCTAATCCCTTCCCAGCAACTGACATGCTGACTCACATGTATGAGGGTCATCTACACCTATCCGTGGGAGCTGTGTAAACCACCATATATGTTCCCCTGAAGGCTATTATATATACATGTCTTGGGAGAGCCAAGCACACATCCCTGGCCCATATGCTTGTCATACATCTCTCTCTCTCTCTCTCTGTTTCTGTCTGTCTCCATCTCTGTCTTCCTCCACTAGGTGTTGACTTGGCAGCAGGGTGGACCACCTCCCTGTCCCAGGATAAGTATGTAAGTAAAGACCTCTTATTCCCACCCTGCCTCACCCAGTTCCGCCGATGGCCAGGATGCTTAAATACCAATTATATGTCCCTCTACACCACAGAGCTGCAAAATACATATGTTATACTCAGTACAGTAACTGCTATCTTGATATAAGGTATCAGACTCTAAACAGATGCATAACTATGGAAAGAGCTTTCACTTACTGTTAAATCATCCAGGTTGGCTGGCAGCAGTTCAGGTTTAGAAGGTGAAGGGGTGGATGGGGTTGAAGGTGTTGTAGGTGATGACAGTGGTATCGCTGGAGCACAGGTGGGAGCAGCACTAGTGAAGCTGATTATATGATCACTGCAGCAAAATGAAATAAAGGAGAAATATACTTAAACAGTCCAGCATAAGTATGAATTATCATGATATTAACATTTGACAAGCAATCTGTATGGTCTGTCAAAGATACCTCATAAGCAACCATTAACCATCTCTATCCTGACTTTATAAAGCCTTAAAATGTCAGTCATATTGCCTGGTTTGATATTTTGAGACAGATAATTTCACACAGAGATGATTGCCTACAAGATAAATTATCTCCAGCATACTGGCCAGAATGCTACTAGCAACAAGTCACATAAGCACTGAAAGAATTATCCCTGGTTGTTTAAAAAACCCATGTTTTAGTTGTTATACCACTTTAACTACACCATATAATGGAATGTATTTACTTCATAAACACAATGTCATTTTCCTTTGAATTCTTTCCAGAGTATTGTATGCTTTTTTACCTGTTTGATGGCCAAAAGGAGAGGACATATTGATAGTCTCACAGCTGAGAAACACACACACACACACACACACACACACACACACACACATATATATATATATATATATATATATATATATATATATATATATATATATATATTTGTGTATAGTACACTCTTACTTCCTACTACAACTAAAGTACTGCCCACCTATGGGCTGGCTTTGTTACAAGTGAATCAGCTGCTATTAGCATAAATGCTATTTAATGGGAAGGGGGAGGGTCATTGCAGAACAGTGGAGCTATACGTGTATCAG
>NC_056726.1:1264453321-1264503321 GCF_019279795.1 Protopterus annectens
TAAAACTTGGGTTACCAAGAACCAGCTAATTCATAAGCCAAAAAAACTAAACTCCTGCTTTTCATCCCCAAATCTATGAACCATCTCAAACCTTCCTTCTCAATCTCATCCCTTAATAACACTCCTATCAGAGCGGAATCTCACACCAAACTACTAGGGATCATCATTGATGACCATCTCAAATTTGATCTGCATATTCTCAACAAAATTAAGAAAACCCATCTGAAACTGAGTCTCCTTTACAGGAGCAAAACATTCTTGTCAAATAAAGCCAAAATCTCCCTATTCTATGCATACATTCTCCCCACATTATTCTATGGCTCACAAATTCCTGACTAATCTATAAAAACTTCTCTCCTCTCAAAACTTGAAGCCACCTACAATAAAGTTGCTAGGTTCACAGCCAACCTTTCCTACCAATCACACCACTGTCTTGCTCTGAGAAAATTAAACTGGCTAGAACCCCCACCCCCACCAGCTGCTCCTCTCCCAGCTTCAAATAATACATTTATATTGTACCTGCTCTCCTTCTGTCCCAATATTGCCTCACTACTCCCTCCATACTCCCCACCTAGGTCCCTATGAAGCTCAGAGCAAAACCTTCTTCAAATTTACAAGCCTAAAACCAAAATAGGACAAAACCTCTACAGTTACTCCCCAGCTCAGTTTTGGAATAAACTTCCCATGGATATTTGAAATATCCATCAGCAACATAAATTCAAAATTGCTACAAAATAATTTCTAAACAGTATATGGCTCTGTCATTGCAACCAGCCTCCTTGACTAACTACTCCACCCCATTCATCTCATGCTCACTTAACTCCACATCCTTCATCTGTCCTCACTTATAATTTGACTTTGACCTGTACCCATTCTACTCTAGCTTAAACTACTATTACAAATGAGGAAAACTCTTGATATACAGCAGTTGTGCTGCCTCACTTACTGTTGTTACTACTCACTGAACTGATGGTGTTGATTATGTTCGAAATGTAGAACGTTCTTACTCTCTGTGTAGGTTAAGCATGTACTTCTTTTTATTGTTAATTAATGTTTTTTATAATCTGACTGTATCTTCTTTTTATGTTACTTTTGTTATGTTACATGTACTGTAAACCAGGCCTCTGCTGACAAAGGGCTTTGGCTCAGATGGACTAACAAAGTCAACAAATGTCAAATGAATAAAATAAAATATTTTTGTCACAGACTACAAGCAGTGTTTTACTCTAGAAAGGTCAATGGCAGTATTAAATACACAGGCAGCTGGGAAAGTAGAAGTAGAAAAAACTTTCTGTATGTGTAACTGAAATGGGCTACCACACTTTGGATACAGAAAATGTACTTGACATTATTTCTATTATGGTGACAATAATTAAGAAATATGCATCTATATTATTATTATTTCCTTGGTGAGAAACCGGCATGTGCATTTTAAAAAAATCTCATGATCTGTGGAGGACAGGACGGTTTACATCAGTCTATGGAGCATATATATAAAAATATCTTTCACACCTAGGCCAAGGCCAGTTTCTAATGTGGATCCTGACCTGGGCAGTATTTACAAACCATCTGTTTTTGATCAGTGTAGTGCCCTGGTAAACACACAAAATAAAATAATACAGCTAAATCAGAACAATGTCTTTTGAATCTCTGCAGTCCTCTGGTGGGAACTTAACCTGCTTAGTAGAAGGGTTAAAATACTGTACTACAGGCCTGGATTTCAGTGGAATCAACCACTCTGATTCTTGTGCTGTAGCAGATGCCTATTCCAATCCTCTTCTCTGAATATATCACTTTCTTTCAGACCTGACAATCCCACACCATTATGTCTAGTTTGTTCACTATGTCTCATTCACATACAGATACAAATGCCAAGTCAAAGTGGTTCGGATGGTTTCCATCTTAGCTTTGTGGAAGTCTATGAATCTTTCCTGTCAACTCCCCCTTACATGCCAAAATGTTATCACCCACCTTTCACTTCTTCTATTGCAGAAGCATTCAGCCATCATTCGTATAACCAAACCAACACCATCTGTCCTATTAGTTACCTTTCACTCCACTGCCTTGCTACCAGCATTTAACAGAGTTTTGAAAAAAAGGTTGTTTTTTAACTCAAGTAATTTATTACATTGATGTCAATGTGGTATCAGGAAGGTTCAGGATACTGTGAGCATGCTTGAAATTTGAATTCAGATGCAATTAATTCATCAATGGAATTATACTCAACGTAATGATTAATAAAGCACTTCTGTATCAAAGTGCAGGGGAGATGGCTATGTAGAGAAAAATTCTGCAAGAAGTGAATAGTACATTTCATAGAGTTGCTGAATTCTCCACACTTATTCAACTGTGAAGTTAGTATATATATATATATATATATATATATATATATATATATATATATATATATATATATATCAGTAAAGATGATGCGGAGTAAATGGAGGAAATATACTCTTGGTGGTGTTTCTTCTAGCTTTAGTTTGGTTTGGTTTGTATAGCATTTTACTGTAGTATATAAATAATATAAATAAAATAATATAAACATATAAATAAAACAACCAAAACAGCAGCAACTGCATTTAACAAATACACTGTATAGCTACATACTTTAAATATATGGGCAGACATCTGCAATGTACAGTTTGATTCATGACCAAAAAGTCCAGTCAATTGTAGAAAAAAAAAACTTTAAACTGAATAATATACTGCTTCCGTTATGCAAGAGCAAAGTGTAGTCACTTGTAAAGTATTAACCAATCACAACCTATTGATGGTACAGATAAAAAACATTTTTCCTGCAGGGGTGCAGACGTCTCTAAACTTGTATATACAAACTCCATGGCCTGGCTATATTAGAGGAAGAAGAAAGTACCCAAAACACCACACAAAGCTCTTGTAGAGAAACACTAATTTTACTCTAACATTAGCAATCAAGTCATTTCCATGAAACTACTAGGCAGGAAAACACTGAACATCTAGTATAATTATATTGTTTTAAAAGATACATATTTATTAAATAATACAGCTGTCTTATGATCAAACAATGTCTACTTCAGATTTTTTGTGTCTAGCATTTTTAATATTTCCTCTGTATTATTCAAAAAGTAATAGGTTCATAGGTTCGTACTAGGCTATCTGCCCTAAGGCATTTATAAGCCTAGCCAGAGTGTATGTGGCTTACACCACCCCTTAGGATGAGAATACTACGCCCTTTTAGGGTTTAGTTTACTATGCCTCTGTCTAGTAGTGACACAGAGATGACCCCCGGGGTAAACCTACGATCTCCCATCCACTCGTCGAGATTTCTCTTGAATAGAGTCAGTGAGGGGCTCTGCCTAACATGGACTGGGATTCTGTTCCAGAGTGTAGGGAGCCTCTGGGTTATGAATCTGTCCCTCCAGCACGTCCTATTTATTTCTGTGTTGAGGTTTAAGTCACTTGTTCTCGTGGCTCTGATGGATTTGGATTTTCTGAGGTGGAGCATGTCCATCAATTCAGGATTGGACCTGGCCTTGTGCGTCAGGCACAGATCACCTCTGAGTAGGCGGTATGCGACTGAATAGAGCTGGAGTTTTTTCAGTCGGGCAGCATATGACATATGTTTAAGACCCTTTATCCTCTTGGTGAGGAACTTTTGGGGTCTTTCCAACTGCTGCAGGTGTTGGGTGAGATACATCCCAAATGGGGCATTGTACTCAATCATTGACCTGATAAGAGAAGAGTACAGGGGCACAATGACCTCTCTTGATCTAGATGTGAAACCCTTCATGATAAGGTGGGCAATATAGAAGGTCTTCCTAACCACTTTGGCAATGTGAGTGTCAAATGAGAGGTTACTGTCAACCTGGGTCCCTAAGTCCCTGATTACCTCTTCCATACTTAATGGATTACCGCCTATGTGGTAATTTGTCGGTAACTTGTTTTTCCCAAAGGGTATGACTATACATTTTTTGGCGTTCAGCTTAAGGCCATGGCTCTGGCACCAATTATCCGTTTCTATGAGGCCTCTCTGAAGGATGTTTGTGTCTGCTGGAGTATCAATTATGGCGCCCAGTTTGCAGTCATCTGCGAACTTTGTCAGCCACAATCCTCCTATGTTTGCCTGTACCTCGGAAAAATAAATGCCGAACAAGAGGGGAATTTAAAAAGATCTCCACCTCTGGCTGCAAGAACTGCCGCCCAAAGGTACTCTTTCCAAGATGCAAGGAATAGCGATTCAGAGACACATTAGTCACCCTGATGAAGACCTCTTTATCATCTAATTTACATGCCTTTGAATTATCCTTAACTACTGCAATTGCAAATCATCACTTTCCCGTGGTAGTCAAAAACTGGCGGCTAAACATTGTGTTAGTATGGGCACCCCACCCATTCACTCTCTCTCTCACACACACACACACACACACACACACACACACACACACACACACACACACACACACACACACACAAAAAAAACAGTCACCCCTCATTTAAACACACTCATAGATACATGGACCCATTCACCCAGACACATTTACTCATTCATCCACCCACACACCTACCCTACCTATCCCCTAACTAACCTCCCTATTGCAATCTCACTGACAGAGACACACAAGTGTACACACAGACACACTCACCTTGCACCAGTCATTCCTTTACATACACTCACATATGCATATACACACATATACACATGCATACACACACCCCCAACACTGCCTTTCTACTAAACTCCACAGCACTTACCTCTAACACAGTCAAGTGACCAAGCTTTTAGCCATGTTCATTAACTTGGGCAACTGATGTACCTTACACTGCTGAGCTGTTCTTTGAATCACTTGACTGTGTAAATGCCTTATCGCAGGAATTTCTGGGTAAGATTACATGGCTAATAAGCATAGGCCACTCTCCTGAAATGCCTCATTAGCACTTGCAGTAGACCACAGAGACAATATACTGCAGTACTGCACATATTGCTGAATCTGGCCCAGTGGTGTATTTAGATCAGAATGAATACTTTGTCAGGGAAAGATACTACAACTTTACATAAGAATTCACAGTGTAGTAATAGGGTTCCTATTAGAAGACCGAAGACCCATTCTTTCTCATACGTCTTGGTCAAACTTAAAAGACTGAAACGGCAAAATATCGAAGTGGATTTTAAATAAATTCTTTCCCTGGGTATGAATTTGCTTGGCCACTTTGTTACTTTGCTGTTTTCGACACTGTAGTGCGGTCTTGGAGTTGCAAAACGCCCCCACTTAATGTTATGTTTAAAGTGTTTTGATTTTGATTTTTTATTTTTTTTTTGTTGGAACAGCGATTTTTTTCCCTTGGAAAAAAATTGCTGTTCTGATAGTTCGACATTATAAGCTTTCACTTGCATAGGGTCGATTAATCACAGTTCGCTTTTTTAAGCGTTCGGTGATCTAATATAGACCCGTAGTAATAGTGGATAGTCTGTCCTTCCAGGAATTCTAAAGATATTTTTCTCATGACTTTAAATACACAATAATGAAGGATTAAGTCTATGAACTGTTAACAAGCTGCCTCTTGTGGTCCATGGTTTGATTCCCTCAGCATCCTTTGCTTACTGTGAGTCTTTCAGCATGTCACTAACTCATTACATCCAAGTGATGCCTCCAGGTGCATCTGCAGTTAACTCCTACTGATGCCTCTAGGTGTCAAATATTGCTTGTTCATATTTGCATCAATAATTCCAAAACCATGCTATGTACAAAGTTACAAAAGATTTCATCTTAAATCTCACACAATAGCAAACTCAACTGCATTAATATTTGACCTCTGTCTAGTGCAAATGAGTAGATATTAGCTGTTTTTATGATATTAAGGTACTTACATATTAGCACAATCAGATTTGGGCCCTGTCACACTCTGCAATGGTTTCACAAAACTAGCAATGTTAGTGTGGAAAAGGCTAGTGTCAAGTGTCAACTATTATTCTGCCAGCTGGTTTAGGACTTGCCAAGAGGAATAACAGTCAAATTTGCATCCCTGGGGAACATGCTCTCCCAGGCAGAGAGAATGAGCAATGCAGTATGGGAGGGCTGCTCCCTCTCAGTCATGTGAAGGACGTGTGTATGGCAATGTTTATACAGCTTTACGCTACCCTGCACATCTTTCACAAAACCAAGTATGCAGCAAGCAAAACTTGATAAATCAACTTAAAAAATCCTATTCATGTTTTATGTGCATGTAAGGTTCTGGGGACAGAGACATCTTAAAAAAGAAAAGACCATTACACATGGAGTGTAGGAAACAACAGTAACGCATTGTGAAGGCATTCATCCCTTCTGCTATGCATTTTAGTAATAATAAGAAATCTTTTTTTGGGAAAAGTAACCCACACAATATAGGGACACAACTTAAAACTTGCTCTTACACCCCTTTTAGAAACTGGAGCCAAAACCACTACTTACACATTCCATTTGTCAGCCATGACAATTAAAGCGTGCGTCTGTAATGCAAGCAAATCAGAAAGAGGATTTTGTACATTTTTTCCTGTACCTGAAGGTAACGCAAACTTTTCCCTCAACAATAAGGACTTTTAAAAACACCTTACAGTGTTTCATGCCCTCATACAAGTTGAAGTATGGGTATTTCGTGACCGCAAACATCTGGTTTCGATAATACGTAAGTACCGATATAAATTTATATAGATATAATTTTCATATTTTTCTAAATACCTAAACAACTAAGTAACAGACAGAATTCATTAGCCTCATATGAAAGCTGTCGGCTAGATGAATAAAATGCTGCTGACAGTATATGTGCAATTTGAGTGGTTGCTGGTATATTGTAAGCTGTTTACAAAATATTACAAATGTAATAGTTGCTGTGTTTAATGTGACTTATAAAATTCATTTTAAGACCTAGAACCTAAAGAATAGTACCACTTTAAAAATAATCTGTGCTGAAGAGTTTGCCATTTATACTTCTTTCATAATCCCTGTGGTTCCAGATATATGAACATTTGTTTGAAATGTGAGGATATAATTTGATTCTGTTAGAAGCTTTAGGCTCTTCCCATTGGAAGATGCAAACTTCCTGCGCTCCATTGGAATGAATGAGTAAACCAGGCAATGATTTAGGACAATTTGTAAAATGAATATATGAAGAGAGTATGAAAACTGAAAGCAAAATAAGGGTATGATACTAAATATATATTATTTACTAGGAATGAGTTTTGATCTTTTGCAATAACGATGAATAAAAATAATTATGACAAGTCAGTTATAAACAAGATGTTATCTTGAATTAAGGCAAGTCACTTAAAGCATGAGCGCTCTGCTTGCTTTTGCAAGTGTGGTAGAAGTTTAGTCCTGAAAGCATTATATGAGTGGCATTTCCTAATCTTATTTAGAGTCTATAAGGTAAAGTGAATGATTAGTTGAACTTATGGTACATTTAGGACTTTGTAGTACTGTATTTTATGTAATTTTCTATGTTTATATAGAAACGTATCTATATCTGTGTACGTGTGTTTCTCTGTGTAAACACTGAATTATATATTCCTTCACATTTCTAATTGTGTTTTTAAGTACTATGCCAGAATAAATTTGGAATTTAGCTATTTTTATTTAGTGTGCCTTTTCCTGGCAAAATTAAATATAATTCTATTTGTAAGTTCTACAACAATTGGCTATTACCTTTGTGACCAAGTCCCAGCTGGAAAGGTTGCTTGGACCAGCCCACCCACCCAGTTATCAAACAAATGAATGAGTAAATAAATAAGATGCTGAACCTTGTATTTATGGGAAAGACAGCCTGTAAACAGAAGGCCTGTTTTTGCTGCTGGTTTATTATCTGCTGTTGTAGAAATATTTGCTGCTGCTGAAGTAGTTGGGAATAAGCTGTATCCATTGTGGCAGGCACCTTCTCAGCCTTTTGATCGGGAGGAACATACTGGTGGTACTTTAATTTCTTCACTTTGGGCCTGGAATCTTTTGGCTTCTTGTGCCTTTGGCTCTTTGCTGCTTCAGAAGGCTTTAAAGGAGCCTAAAATAAATTACAGCTTGTATTAATGAAAAGAAGCAATATGAGTGTAAACATGAGGGCAGCACAGAAAGCATAAAAACAGATAAAAGAAGAAAACAGTGGCATGGACTAAGACAGATTGGCCTGGGCAACCTTTTAGTGGTGAATGCATATCAGAAAGAAACAGGAAGCAAATATAATAAAAACAAAATTACACTGGGAAAAAATTAAATGAGATTCAAAAAACAAAGAATGACTATTTCTTTAGAGGTTTGGTTTTACCTTGGGAAGTATCGGTGCTTTTGTGGTAGAAATGCCATTGGTGGCTTGTCCATTGATTGTCAAGGATTCAGCCTCCGAAACAGATGCTACTATGGACTGGTTTATTTCCATTCCCTGTGGTAGCTGAAAATGACACTGAAAAAAATTGAACTGTTTTAGTATGAACATAAAAGAAGGTAACCACTCAAAAGTCAAAGTAATCTTTTCATACATCGTTTATTTGCCATTAATACTCAGGAGGTTAAGTGAATTCAAATGGATGCTTTATCAATGAACCAAGTCAGAGGCAAGTGCAAGCATTATTTATTTATTTATTTATTCTTTGTTGATTTTGTTAGCCCCACTTAGCTAATAGCCTCTTTTCACAGGAGACCTACAGTGATATTTATACTACTAGGAGAAATGTGGCCATAGTATTGTGGAACTTTCCCTACTCGTCATTGTTGTGAGTGGGACCCATTTTGGAGGATTACTTCCTGTTTCCATTCCAGGTGCAGAGGCAGCCCAGAGAAACAGGGAGATAAATGGAGAGAAAAGGAGATGATGGCATGGTGAATAAATGTAGGAGAAAATAAATATAAGGACCCAAAAACGTGCGCCGGATTCTTGAGGAATTATTTCAAAGAAATCTGTTTGACGGAGATGAGTCAGCAAATGGTGGATGTATAATTACAACCCATCAGTCAGGAGGGCTGTTGGATGATTTACTTAAAGAAATGGTGCTGCAGAATCAACTAGAAAATGAAAGAGATGTTTCCTGGGGGGGGGGGGGTATTATGGAGAAATACGAAAGGAGGATGCAGAAACAATTGTGAAGAATAATGGTGAGATGGAAAGAAAACATGCAGAGAAACTAAAAGAAGCAAAAGTGGAGTAGCAGAAAGGAAGGCAGATGAAAATGAAAAACAGAAGTACATTGTAAGGATTTGAAGTAAAGAAGACAAAGAACTGGACAGGTATGAAGTGTGGGACAGTTTAATAGCTCCTTTCAGTGTAAAATCACATGAGTTAAGACCATTTATTATTATTAGCAGAGACATTTTGGGCATTTTGTGACATGTTTGAGACTTTTTTCAATGGAAGATGTTCTTGGAGAATATGAAAAAAGAAAGACTGTAACATGCGGAATCTTTATGTGATAAAAGGATTTCACAGGGAAACAACAAAAAAAGAAAATTAATATATGATTTTGAACAAAGATAGAAAGAGAGACTTTGAAAGAATATTTGAAAACGTTATATAAAAAGTACTGGACATTGCAAATATTTTTAACAAAAGGGTTTTATTGACTGGTTGCTGGGATTGTAATATTGTGTTTAAAAGAGAAAGAGAAAAAAATTATACACATACCAAACATGTAATGTGGAGTAGAATAGGGGTGTTATAAAATACTGGGGACAACCCAAAACATATTTTTGTATGGAAAAGAAGGACATTTGATAAGTAACTGTAACAAAAGAAAATGTTATATTTGTGGGGATACATGACACAAAAATGTGAATTGAAATGTTATAAATGTAACAGTGTTGAGCATTTATGGGTGGATTGCAAGAAAGAAAATAAGAGTAAAGAAAATAAAAAGAAGAAAATGACAAAGAGATGAAATTTAATTTTAGAAGTAGTAGAAATAGTAAAAAATTCAGATGATGAAAAATAATAAAGAGGACATGGAGGAAGTTTCTGAGATAAGTGATGAAGAAAACAGATCTGGAGGAAGTAAAAGAAAAAAATAATTCTGTTGGTAAAAGGGTAAAACACAGAAAATGGAAATTTAAAAGGATAAGTACAAAAGAAAAAAATACAAAGGAAATGGATGAAAAAGAATGCATATAGCTAATGGTTGGGGGTTGGTATAGTGGATGGGGGTGTTTGACTCATGGACGTGGGATGCAGTCTTTGATTCTCACCTCTGGCAAGGAAATTGGATGGGCTTAGAATGGCCTATTGTGAAAGCTGGCCTATTAATTAGCTATGAACTCATGAAACCATTAATCTAAGGAGAAAGGAAAATGAAAATTTCAGAGTGCTTTCTGTAAATGTAAATAGTATTCATAGGTACATAGGTAGGCACTAGGCTATCGGCCCTGGGGCCTATACAAGCCCAGCCAAAAAGGTACCCTGGCTTTTGCCACCCAAGAAAATGATTTTCCTGTGATACTGTCGAGCAGAGCCACAGAGGTGATCCCCGGGGTGAATTTCCTATTTCCCATCCATTCATATAGATAGGTAGTTTATTCCAGAGTATGAGAAGTCCCTGGGACAGGAATCTATCCCTCTGGCATGTTCTGTTTATTGTGGTGACAAGGTTTAGGTCCCTAGAGCATGTAAGTCGGAGGGATTGGGATTTCTTTAAGTGGAGCATGTCCAACAGCTCTGGGATTGACATAGCTTTGTATGTTAGGCAGAGATCACCTCTGAGTAGGCGATGTGTGATGGAGTAAAGCTGGAATTTTTTGAGACGGTCTGCATAGGGCATCTGTTTGAGGCCGGTAATCCTCTTTGTGAGGTATTTCTGCGGCCTTTCCAATTGTTGTAGATGTGTTGTGAGGTACATACCAAAAGGGGCGTTGTACTCTATAATGGGTCTAATGAGTGATGAGTAGAGGGGAACAATGACCTCTTTTTTTCTGGATGAGAAACCTTTTGTGATGAGGTGTGCCACGTAGAAGGATTTCCTGACTACTGTGGCAATGTGATTATCAAAGAAGAGACTACTGTCCACCTGTGTCCCAAGGTCTCTTATCACACTTTCGGTATTAAGTAGACTACCGCCTATGTTGTAGTTCATGGGTACAGAGTTTTTACCAAAGGGGATGACAATGCACTTTTTGTCATTGAGCTTGAGGCCATGGCTTTGACACCAGGCATATGTCTCAGTGAGGCCCTTTTGTAGGATGTCCACATCATTAAGAGTTTTGATTATGGCTCCTAGTTTGCAGTTATCTGTGAACTTCATTAGCTAAAGACTTTCTGTGTTAGCCTATACTTCAGAGAAGTAGATTCCAAACAGGAGAGGACCCAGGACTGAACCCTGTGGTACTCCACTTGTCACTGGTCTGATGTCGGATTTGGAGTCTGCTACTTTCACAGTGTGGGTTCTGCCAGTGAGCCAGTTGATAACCCATCTTGTGACATAGGGATTTATACCTAGTGAGTTTATCTATAATTCCAGAGTGGGGGATTGTGTCAAAAGCCTTGGCAAGATCTAGATAGGATGTGTGAACCACCTTACCCTTGTCTACGGTTTTGGTGACTGCTTCAAAGAAGTCTATCAGGTTTAGAAGACATGATCTGCCTTTTACAAACCCGAACTGGGTGGGGTCCAGAGTTTGGAGATTACCAATGTCTTGGTTTATAAGTTTCATGATGATACGTTCCATGGCCTTGCAGACCAGGCTCGTCAGGCTAATGGTGCTGTAGTTCCTGGAGTCCATGGTGGCTCCCCTCTTGTGGAGTGGGATAACCGTTGCTGTGCACCATTCAGTAGGCACAAAGCCTGAGGTGAGGCTATGATTGAACATGGTACTTAGGTAGGGTGCCAGTTCATTCTGTAGTTCATGTAGAACGCAGCCTGGGATGTTGTCTGGTCCCATGGATGCTGTGTTCTTGGCTTTGGAGAGTGTGGTTTTTACCTGTGCAGCCGTGATTACAGGAACTTTGCATTATTCCGGTATAGAGATGGGCTCTTTAGGGTGTGAGAAGGGGGTAAAGTTAGCACTGAACCTATCTGCCAGGATGTTGGCAATATCAGTTGGGTCTGTATATTTAGTGCCACTGTGCTGTAACTCAGAGCAGATCTGAGTGTTGCCATTGAGATTCTTGACATAGCTATAGAATGCTTTGTGGTTGTCTTTAGAATCAGTGGCGATTTTGTTTACGTAACTAGCTTTGGAGGATTTTAGCAGGGATTTCAGCTTCTTACTGAGGCTGACTAGGGAGCTCCTCCACTCGTGGGATTTTACTCTCTATTGCAACAGTTCCTTCCTTCTGTTGTACAATTTGTTTATTGCTGGAGACCACCAGATTGGCTTCCTTTTTTTGGAGGATAGCGTCTTGGTTCTATTTGAGATAGCATGATCCATGCACTCATGTAAGTGCTTATAAAGTGCAATTGTGTAGGATTCAGTAGTTGTAACTGTATTGTCCATCTGCATGGGTGTCATGAAGTTCAACACTACTGTCTTAAGAAGCATGAAGTTGGCTTTGGAGACATTTTTTACTATGGTTTCCTTAATGGGGGGTGGGGGCAGGATGTGGATATCTAGGGTAATTAGCTTATGGTCGGATCGGACCAATGAGGCATTGACTTCAGGTGTGGACCACCAGTCGCTCATGTTGGTAATGACTAGATCTAAACAACAAAAACACTGAGGTAAGGCTCCAGGCTTCAAAGATTTATTGTTCATAAAAACAAGACACAAGTGCTTTCACCCTGTGGGCTTCTTCAGGTGTAATAAATCAAGGTACTAGCTCCTCTATTTATACTAATTAACACGTGCAGCTTAGAGCATTCTTAAAGGTATATTCAAGGTAAAAGCTCTGTATTAAAACAATGCTAGTAAAATACAAAAGTCCAAAGTACATAAAATACAATATAAATATAAAAACATGGATGTAAATAAAATACATGTAAACCTGTGACTAAAACATTTTATCTGCGCAGGGGTTTATTTCTTAGAGCTGGTTTTAGAGGGATATTTTCATTCAGGCCATGACCTATAGTAGCTTTAAGTCTAATGATCCATCTGGCCTCTAAATTTTCAGTTTTTATCTTATCACCTCCACGTATACTTTCAAAAACTCTACCTATACCCCTGAAAGAAAATACATGTTGGGAATTGGTATCACTGGTATGTTTTGCTAAGGCATTGTGTGAACTGTCTTTTCTTATGTGATACACATGTTCCCTGATTCTTTCTTTAAAAGTTCTGTCTGTTTTACCTACATAAAATTTTCTACAAATATTACATGTAGCAAGATATACTATATGTAGGAAATCATATCGAGCATTAATATTAAAAGTTAAAACCTCTTGTGTATCTGGATGTTGGAAGGATGTATTGGTATCTATGTACCTGCAGAAATTGTATTTACCACAAGGTCTGCTACCTTTGACTCCACTTGGACAAGTATTTTCTTTAAAATAACATAACTGTCTATGTAGGGACTAATGATTTTTAAAAGTAAATTGTAGTTTAGCTCCAATGTATTTTTTAATCTGTGTGTCAGACGTTAAAATTTTCCAATTTCTATTAATAATGTCAGTATATTGTATGTCTCTAGCATAACTAAAACATAACCTCAAGGGCTGTGAGTTTAAAGTGCATCTATTTTTCTGATTGATGACATTGCGTTTAGAAAAGTAAGGCTTAGCTGATCTGCAACTTACCAAAGTACAGGTTGAGTTGAAACAAAGGGGCTATGAACCTAACCTTATAAACCAAGGACTAAACAATGTCTTGAGATTGAGACAAAGTAAAGCTAAGCCTTACTTTTCTAAACGCAATGTCATCAATCAGAAAAATAGATGCACTTTAAACTCACAGCCCTTGAGGTTATGTTTTAGTTATGCTAGAGACATACAACAATATACTGACATTATTAATAGAAATTGGAAAATTTTAACGTCTGACACACACATTAAAAAATACATTGGAGCTAAACCACAGTTTACTTTTAAAAATCAGAAGTTCCTACATAGACAGTTATGTTATTTTAAAGAGAATACTTGTCCAAGTGGAGTCAAAGGTAGCAGACCTTGTGGTAAATTAAATTTCTGCAGGTACATAGATACCAGTACATCCTTCCAACATCCAGATACACAAGAGGTTTTTACTTTTAATATTAATGCTCGATGTGATTCCCTACATATAGTATATCTCACTACATGTAATATTTTTAGCAAATTTTATGTAGGTAAAACTGACGGAACTTTTAAAGAAAGAATCAGGGAACATGTGTATCACATAAGAAAAGGCAGTTCACACAATGCCTTAGCAAAACATACCAGTGATACCAATTCCCAACATGTATTTTCTTTCAGGGCTATAGGTAGAGTTTTTGAAAGTATACGTGGAGGTGATGTTAAGATAAAAACTGAAAATTTAGAGGCCAGATGGATCATTAGACTTAAAACTACTATAGGTCATGGCCTGAATGAAAATATCCCTCTAAAACCAGCTCTAAGAAATAAACCCCTGCGCAGATAAAATGTTTTAAGTCACAAGTTTACATGTATTTTATTTACATCCATGTTTTTATATTTATATTGTATTTTATGTACTTTGGACTTTTGTATTTTACTAGCATTGTTTTAATACAGAGATTTTACCTTGAATATACCTTTAAGAATGCTCTAAGCTGCATGTGTTAATTAGTATAAATAGAGGAGCTAGTACCTTGATTTGTTACACCTGAAGAAGCCCACAGGGTGAAAGTGCTTGTGTCTTGTTTTTATGAACAATAAATCTTTGAAGCCTGGAGCCTTACCTCAGTGTTTTTGTTGTTTTGACAGATTTCATTTCTATTCTGAGGTATCTGGTTGAAGTTGGAACTTTTTTACTGTTATTTAAATGACTAGATTTAGGCTATTGTTGCCCCTGGTGGGGGAGTGGATAAGTTGATCCAGGGCATTGGAGTTTATGAATTCCAGAAAGCGTTGAGCAAAGGAGTTGGTACATGAGTAGTTTTCCCAGTTAATGGTGGGGTAGTTGAAATCGCCCATTATTAGGGTGTTTGGTTGAACCCTAATATTTTCCAGTACATCAAGAAAAGAGGAGTGAGAATCCTGGGGCATGGTGGGTGATATGTAGCAAGCTATAATTTGGATTGCAGTTTTGCCCAGAGTTAGTTGCACTTGGATAACCTCGGCTGCATTATGCTGAGCAACTAGCCTGGATATCCTTAATGAATATGGACACACCTCCGCCTTTGGTGTTCCGGTCCAGGTTACATGGCTGAAAAGTGTGGTATGAGTTATAGCCTGGTAGTGCAGGGGTGCTCTCTGGAGCCTTGAACCAGGTCTCAGTCACTGCACAGATATCAATGTTCTCCATTTTAAGGAGTGCCTCGAGTGAGTGCATTTTGAGATTTAGACTTCTAGCATTGAGTAGCATCACCCTCAGTTTTTGCTTGCCTGTTCCTGTTACGTTGGTGCATTTGTCATTTGAACCTTGCCTAAAAAAGACACTATAGGGGTGGCAAGAACCTTAGCCAGTATCTGGAATCCCAGGGGTGACAGGTGCAGGCCATCTCTGGCAAAGCATCATGGTCTGTTGACCATGTCATCCCAGGCAGACAGATACTGGATCCCTTTAGAATGGCATCAGAAGCTTAGCCAATTGTTGAAGTCAATCATTTTGTCCTTGTACTGTGGCATCATTCTGGGTGATGGCAGAATGCTACTCAGGGCTAGGGTCATACCTGCCTGGGCGATCTCTTCCATGTCTTTTTTCATGTAGTCCAGGGAGGTACGTCTCAGGTCATTCACACCAACATGGGCAATGACAGAGTCATATTTGTACTTGTTGTGGAGTGACCTGAGTGTGTGGGTTATGTGGCGGATCCTGGCACCCGACAGGCAGCTGACAGTAACCTTCTCCTTGTTTAGCCTGGTGAGTGGGACATCAGTGTGCCTGACTATAGACTCACCTATGACTAGTGTGTTGGGTACGTTGTTTTGCCTTATTGGCTGTGGTTGAGTGGCACACTGAGTTTGCGAGCTATGTGTCATTTGGGTTGTTTTGGGGGGGTGGAAGTTGCTTGCATTTCTGCTTTGGAGGTCTCTGTTGCTTGAGCAGATTATTATTGAAGAATAGGGATTTTACAGTGGTGTAATACATGTGTGTACTTATATTAGAAAACACAAGATTTTTAACAAATGAAGAAAGATTGTAAACAGATAAACTATGGGGAGGAAAGATAATATAATTTGGAAAATGAGAGATGCTCTGGAATAAGCTGTATTCTGTAGAAATGCAGTAAAGATATTAGATGTAACTTTTGCAAAAATGGGAAGGTTAACCATTGTAGATTTAAAATAGAAAGAACAAAAATATAGTTATAACATTATATACTTATACTAATTGTAAAAAAAAGGAAAACTTATTTCATCAAAATTTAGACTATGTAGTAATAAATATGAATATTATAATAACAGGAGACTTTGTGATTTAAGAGGCAAGTGTAAAAAGAAAGGAAATGATATAAGAAAGATGTTAGAAGCTATATAGGATGGGGTAAGTTAAAACTCTGGGATAAAAATTCATGGATTTACAATAGGGGTATGTATAGAACTAAAGTAGATTATTGTATAGTATCAGAATGTACTAGATATAGGAAGGTAGTTGAAACAGGATTTTCTGATCATCTTGCAATATGGCTAGAGATAAATGAAAACAAAGGAATATATAAAATAGTCAAATAAATATAAAGGATAAATGAGAAAGCATGGAATGAAGAAGGATTGAAATCAGTTATGGAAAGATCATATTACTATGAAAACATTCTATAAAATTGGTCTGAATGGTGGATGATATTTAAGGAAAAATATAAAAATGTTTTTGCAGTGGCAATATAATGTGTGAAAAGTAGAGAAAGAAAAATATAAAAGATTATATAATGATGCATTGGAAGATTTAGAACATAATGAGAGAAAGTATTTTAACAAAAAAAGAAATTTATATGAAAGAAATGAAGAAAAAATACAAGAATGGTCATATAAGCAAAGATATTTTTACAAGGAAAAGAGAAGAAGTAACGAGTTACATAAGCAGATTAGTAAAGGAAGATAGTAGTATAATGAGAGAAATAAAAATTGTAATTTGAGAAATAGAAAGAATTCAGGAAAAGATTATGAATAGTACAGTACAATATGTACAAGACATGTTTAAAGAAAAAAGAAGGTAGTGAATAAAACAAGGAATGTAGAAAAGTTAACAGAAAAAGAGAATAAAGAATTGGAAAAGGAGATTTATTTAAATGAGTTAGATAATGTATTAGGACAAGTAAATATATATTGGATTGCAGGACCAGATGGAATAGGGTATGAAATGTTTAAAAAAATAAAGGATTAGCAAAAAATACTTTTTAAAGATTTTGAATGAATGGTTAAATGAAGGTTGTTTTGTATAAAGAGTTATAGGTTCATAGGTTCATAGAATAGTACTAAGCTAACTGCTCTTGCGAGCCATTTTAAGCCTAGCCAATTATCCCTTGTGAGACTCAAACCTTGCACCTTGTGTTTATAAGGCAAACACCTTAACCATTAGGCCACCCTCCCAATGTGGAGTACTTAAATTCATATGGGAGAAAGAAGATAGAAGACAATTAAACAACTAAAGACAGACAATACTGAATAATAATTATAGATCTTTATGAAAATAATACAAAAAGATATTTGAAATTTAAATGGATAATATTATGGAAGATAGTATATATAGTATACAGGGGAAGGGTTGTCAAAATTATTAATGATAGAGAAGTTATGGGTGATATTATGAATAGCAAAAAAGAAGCAAAAATCATGATAGGAGACATTAATAAGGCATTTGACATGACTGGACATGAAATCTTATGGGCAATAATAAAAGGATAAAACAAAAGTGAGAAAGTTAGGAAATTATGTATGTCAATGTATGTAATAAAGTAAAAATACTTATAAATGGCTAGTTAAGCCAAGAGGTAAATATGAAGATGGTGTAATCGGGGATGTCCAATGAGATGTATACTCTTTGTATTAGTTATGAATGTGATAGTATGTGAAATACATTAGAAAATGAAGAAAATTGGTATATAACAACTGAAGGGTTAAGAATTCTAGTTCTATTAACATATGCAGATAACATAATAATTGCAAAAAAAAACCCCAAAAAAAACATTTGAATAAAATAAGGTGATAGGAATGGCTTTCAATAAAAAGAAAAGTAAAAGTTTAAGTGATGTAGTAAAGATGGGGGGTACGTATTATACAATGAATACAATTTGTATGTTAGGTACAACATTTGGGAATAAAGATGCAAGTAGAATTTAATGAGAAAAAAAAACAACAGAAGAAATAAAACAAACCTGCCTTTTCTGGAGAACATATAAATTATTCAGAAAAAAAGCTTATTTGACAAATTCAGTACTGATGGGAAAATATAGCATATTTACCAGTAAAAGTAAATATGCCGTAAAAAAGAAAAGTGACAGAATATGTTTACGTTGTCAAGAAAAAAAAAAACTGCAGAACATGTGTTTTTGAAATGTAAAATAATAAAAAATTATGAGGAAAACTATGTAAAGAAGATTTTTTTCGAAAATAAGTGAATAAAATAAACATGGATATGACTAAATATGGATATTAAAAGAATAGATAAGTTATTTTATGTTTAATGGGTAATATGGAATAAAAGAATAAATGAAATTATGTTTAATAGTAAATGGATTTTAGCAGCAATATTAAGTAAAATCAAATGATGGTTATGGAAAAAGGACTGGAGGTCTAATAGAGATGAAAATTTAGTATGATTGTAAAGAATGTTATGAATATGTTTAAACAGATTTATATATTTATATATTTCTAATATGTAAATATGCAAACAATTTGTAAATAAGAGTTAGTTTTGTATATACCATAGATAAAGGATCCCTACTATTTTTGATAAATCCCATGAGATCTTTTACATTCACCTGCACTACTACCAACTCAAGCAGACCTCTCAGCCGAAAAGTATCAGCAGTTGGTTGATCTGGTGTCCAAATAGATCCCACAGACTTGTGCATCAAAGGCAAGTGTTCTACCTGTTGTGGGACTAACACTACAATGCATACACACTCACACTCTCTCTCCCTTTCTGTCTCTCTCTCTCGTATTCAACAGAGCCAGAAGTTTGTATATCCACACTCTTCACCCACAATGCCTCATTTGATAACATGCACAATGGCACACCCATTCCTTGGATGTTGGGTCTATATCACATAGTTGAAGTTACGTAACTTCGGACACCTAATGATCGAACCATTATGTTTGAAGTTACAGAACTTTGACTACCTAAAAGAATAAAAAGTACAAAGGACAACAAAATAAACTGTTGTAAGCAGGGGGCAAACCCCCCCTGCACCCCCCACACCCCTCGCTACTTAAATATACTAACTCCGAGATCACACTACATTGAACAGAATGGAAACCTCCTCCTATGGAGATTTCCATTCACACACTCAAACGTTTACAAATTCAAATGTATGGTCTCGACCATATGTGGTTCGAACTTGTAAAAGTTCGATGATGTGATAGGAACCCTGGAATGTCTATATACATGTGGAGGGATCTTAGGAATATAAAGCAAAATAGCAGTTCCTCATGTGGATGACTGTACCACTCATGGTATAATAGCCTTTACCCATGCAAATGAATGAGCTGTAGGCTGTTCAACCATTTGGTAATGAATGGATCAATGGCAGTGCGGGGATAGTCACAGGGACCATGGAGCAAAGAAAAGTAAATAAATAGGTAAAATTCCAACAGAATATTTTCTTTACATATTGATGAAAGAAAGAAAGAACCATGTGACTGAGTGTGCTTCTCAGCTGATAAGTATATTTTTTGGCATTTTTAACTGTTCAGAGTTGAATAAAACAATAACTGAATTCAGTTCAGAATACAATTTGAATAATTTGCATTTATTTAAACTGTATTTGTTTTAATATTGCTACATGATCAAGTGTGCTAGCTTGCACTGCACCTGAATTGTTTTTAATGTTGTTTTAGCTGCTTTTCTGTAAAAAATAAATTCTAAACCTGGTTCCTGCCTTTCCTGTAACTAGTCTAGTCTAGATACAGATTTGCTGTATCTAGAACTGTTTGTAAGCTTCTGAGCACCCCAAGCCTTTCTGTGTTGAGGGAAGCCTTCTAGCTTATCAGTGGGAGTGGTAAGCACTAGATAGGCTATCTACCACAAGAGGAGTGGTTTCTGGCCCAGAAATTGTAGTTTATTGGCCATTTGGGCAGTTGTTTCCATCTCTTTCAACTTTCTGGTTTAAAAGCCTGCATTTGCACTTGTTTTCTACCTTTCCTCTAACTAATCTAGTCCAGTTACAGATTTGCTGTATCCAGGACTGTTTGTAAGCTTCTGAGCCCACCAAGCCTTTCTTTGTTGGAGGGAAGCCTTCTAGCTTGTCAGTGGGAGTGGTAAGCACTAGGTAGCCTATCAACTACAAGAGGAGTGGTTTCTGGCCCATAATTTGTAGTTTATTGGCTGTATGGGCAGTTTTTACATCTCTTTCAACTTTCTGGATTAAAAGCCAATGTTTGCGCATGTTTCCCACCTTTCCTGTAACTAGTCTAGTGCAGATACAGATTTGCTGTATCCAGGGCTGTTTGTAAGCTTCTGAGGGGTGCCAAAATCTGCTTTTCAAATTTTCCCTTAGATCTGCTAGTGCTCTCCTCTCCTGCACTTTTACTAGCTTATTAGTCTAGCACTTTACCATATCAGACTTCTTATAGCAATTATTGTAGCACACAAAAGTCCTACCAGCACTAAACGTTCTACAAGAAAACAGCTCCAGTATTTATTATTAATTCACACCCCAGGCATGTCTAAAGGTTAATTTCATGTGTTTTCTCCTATTAACCTGGTGAACTTGGGCATCCTGAGGCAATGTAGCAGCTGCCTCATGTACACCGCAAACCCTCTGCTCTTACCTCCCAACACTCAGACTTGTGAGAGATGCACTTATATATCCAAATTTGAAGCCACTCAGTCTCCAGCCAAGACCAGAATAGCTGATCAAGAGGAGAAGGTTAACACTTTACCACACTACATGGAACACATGGCCCTTCAGAGCACACACCAGCACTGCCTTCACATAAAAACACAAAGCACACACCCACCTTCACGGAGGCTTTCAATAAAAATCTATCCAAACAACAGAGACCTCCAAGGAAGTAACGCACTCGCCCACCAAACACAACACTAATCACGAGGCACATAACTCTCCTAAACAGTGTGCCACTCAACCAAAGCCCCTAAGGCAAAACAGCATGCCCAGCACACTAGTGATAGGTGACTCGATTGTGAGGCACACTGATGTCCCACTCACTAGGTTGAATAAGGAGAAAGTAACAGTCAGCTCCCTGTCAGGTACCAGGATCCACCACATAACACACGCACTCAGGTCCCTCAACAACAGGTACAAATATGACTCTGTCATTGTACATGTGGGTGTGAATGACTTAAGACGTACCTCCCTGGACTACATGAAAAGAGACATGGAGGAGCTCTCGGATTATGCAGCCCAGGCGGGTATGACCCTAGCCTGAGCAGCATCCCACTGTCACCCAGAATGATACCACAGTACAAACAGAAAATGATTGATTTCAACAACTGGCTAAGTTTCTGGTGTCATTCTAAGGGGATCCAGTATCTGTCTGCCTGGGATGACATGATTGACAGACCTTGATGCTTTGCCAGAGATGGCCTGCATCTGTCACCCCTGGGCTTCTGGATACTGGCCAAGGCTCTTTCCACCCCTATAATGCCTTTTTTAGGTGGTGTCCCAAAGGCCAAATTGCCACTGTAACAGCTACAAACAAATGTAATCCGAGGGTCATGCTGCTCAACACCAGAAGTCTAAATCTCAAAATGCACTCACTCAAAACACTCCTTAAAATGGAGAACATCGACATTTGTGCTGCAACAGAGACCTGGTTCAAGGCAGCAGACGGCACTCCTACACTACCAGGCTATAAATCATTCCACACCTTTTGGCCCCAGAACTTGGAACAAAGCTCCAAAGGCAGTAGTGTTTCCATATTCATAAAGGATGCACACACCTCCAGACTGGTAGCCCAACATAATGCATCAGAGATACTTCAGGTGCAGCTAACATTGGGTAAGACATTAATTCAGGTTGTAGCCTACTATACATCCCCAACCATGTCCCAAGACTCACAATCCATGTTCCTAAGCACCCAGGAGAATATTAGCGTCCAACCTAACAGTCTCTTACTGGGCGACTTCAACTACTCCTCCATTAACTGAGAAAACTACTCATGTACCAATACACTTGCCCAACATTTCCTGGAATTCATTAATTCCAATGCCCTGGACCAGCTTGTTCTTACCCCCACTAGAAGTACCAGCATCCTTGACCTGGTCATTACCAACATGGGCAACCATTGCTCTACAACAACAGTCAACTCCTCCCTGGTTAGATCTGACCACAAACTAATCACCATGGAAATCCACCCCCCCCCCCCGCAAAGGTAACCACCATGAAAAACTTCTCCAAAGCTAACTTTGGGCTCCTAAAAACAGAGATGGCTAACTTCACAGCACCCATGCAAATGGAGAATGACTGTGGAATCATACACCAGTGCACTGTACAAACACGTACAGAAATGCATGGATCTCACCATACCCAATAGAACCAAGACACTCTCCTCCAAAAAAAGGAAGCCAGTCTGGTGATCCCCTGTCATAAACAAACTGTACAACAGAAGGAGGAAACTGATGTGGAATAAGGTGAAGTTCGAAGACTGGAAAAACTCCCTTATCAGCCTTAACAAAAAGTTGAGATCCCTCATCAAATCCTCTAAAGCTAGCTATGAAAACAGAACTGCAGCAGATAGTAAAGGCCTTCTTTAGTTATATAAAGAATCTCCACGGCAATACCCAGATTTGCTTTGAGCTACTGCACGATGGTACCTCCCATACTGAGCCAACAGATATAGCCAATATACTGGCCGACAGATTCATTGCCAACTTTACCCCTCTCCTCCCACCCCAAAGGACCAATCACAACTACTCCAACTATTCTCTGTCTCATATCGCCTACCTAGAGGCAATCTCTGCTTGACTTACAAAGCCATGTCTGACCCAGCTCTGTTAGAAATGCTGCATCTAAAGAAATCCAATCCCTCCGCACCACATTCTGCAGAGACCTCAACCTCTTTACCACAATCAACAGAACATGCTGGAGGGACAGGTCATAACCTAGAGACTGCCCATGCTATGGAATAGACTTCCCATACATGTCAAACAGAACACCTCACTGGCCCTCTTCAAGAGAAATCTTGATGAGTGGAATGGAAATAGAAAATTTAACCTGGGTATCACTCCAGTGGCTCTACTCGACAGAGGTACTGGAAACTAAGGTTGGGTGGCACAATGCCAGGATAATCCTATGGGCTAGGCTTGTAAAGGCTTCAGGGCCATTAGCCAAGTACACACCTATGAACCTATGCTATGACCATGTGATTCTTACATGCCATGCCTGAAAGGTCCTGCCTATCTTTAAATAAAGACAAACTGTGGATCAATAAGGAAGATCTAGTGTCAGTCTGATCTGCATATAGGTAGAAGCAACAAACTTTAAATCTGCCATCAGCAACCTCACTCTAAAAAACAGGCAATAAAGACCTCAGATACCATTGTTTTCAAGTTTCTAGAGTGAAATCCAGTGATCAGCAGACATGGGTCCTGTTTAAAGACCTTCTCTATAGTTATAATAAATTGGATCAGACCTTGTCTGAACCCATGCTGGGGACTAGAAAGGGTGTTTTATTTAAGACATAAATTATTTCATTTTGTGTTACTCCAGTTTTTAAGAACTGCTGCTCCAGAACCTGGAAGACAGATGGGGCAGAAATTCAGTATGATCATCAAACTTGGGAGTAGGTATCATTCTAGGTCTTTATAGTCCAGATAAACAGATAACACCTATATTTGAGAGAGAGAGAAATAGAAGCTCAAAATGTGTCACACCATTTAGTTTAAAACTCCACAAACTCTTGAGTGGAAGGGTCCATGTAAAGACTACTTAGCAAACAAAAAGGCCAAGAAGAGTTTCATTTTACTGGATCATTCTTCTATTTTATGAATAGAAAGTGGGCTATTCATTTCCCCAGACAACATGTTGAATAAGGTAAAAGTCTCATCAGAGTAACTGCAAGTTTTCTAAAGAAAACTTTCATTGTTGGACATTCCTGCAAGAGAAGTGACATTAGTACAGATCAGTGGACACATTAAAAAAACTATAAAGTAGAAATAAGCAAGTTACTGGTACTGGATTTTCTGTATCACAATAAAGAGAAGAAGGAAAGTAAGAAATGGACAGGAAGACATTTGCAGGAAGGAAGCATTCCGCAGGTGGAGATAAGAGCCTAAATGACACATAGCCCACAAACTCAGTGTGCCACTCAACCACAGCCCATAAGGCATAACAACGTACCCAACACTCTAGTCATAGATGACTCTATAGTCAGGCACACTGATGTTCCACTCACTAGACTAAACAAGGAGAAAGTTACTGACAGCTGCCTGTCAGGTGCCAGGATCCGCCACATAATGCATGCACTCAGGTCACTCCACAATAAGTACAAATATGACACTGTCATTGTCCATGTTGGTGTGAATGATCTGAGACGTACCTCCCTGGACTACATAAAAAGAGACATGGAGGAGCTCTCTGATCTTGTGTCCCAGGTAGGTATGACCCTAGCCCTGAGTGGCATCCTGCCATCACCCAGAATGATACCACAGTACAAGGACAAAATGATTGACTTCAACAATTGGCTAAGCTTCTGGTGTCATTCTAAGGGGATCCAGTATTTGTCTGCCTGGGACGACATGATCGACAGTCCACGATGCTTTGCCAGAGATGGCCTGCACCTGTCACCCTTAGGATTCTGGATACTGGCTAAGGCTCTTGCCACCCTTATAGTGCCTTTTTTAGGCAAGGTTCAAATGACAAATTCACCACCGTAACAGGTACAAGCAAGCAAAATCTGAGGGTAATGCTACTCAATGCTAGAAGTCTAAACCTCAAAATGCACTCACTCGAGGCACTCCTTAAAATTGAGAACATTGATATCTGTGCAGTGACAGAGACCTGGTTCAAAGCTCCAGTGAGCACCCCTACATTACCAGGCTTCAATTCATACCACACCTTTCGGCCACCTAACCCAGAAAGAAGCACTAAAAGCGGAGGCATGTCCATATTCATTAAGGATATCCACACCTCCAGGCTAGTTGCACAGCATAATGCATCTGAGATTATCCAAGTGCAACTAACTCTGGGCAAGACTGCAATCCAAATTGTAGCTTGCTACAGACCCCCCATCATGCCCCAGGATTCACACTCCTCATTTCTTGATACACTGGAAAGTATTAGGGTACAACCCAACACCCTAATAATGGGTGATTTCAACTACCCCACCATTAACTGGGAAAACTACTCGTGTACCAACTCTTTTGCTCAACGATTTATAGAATTCCTAAATTCCAATGCCTTGGATCAACTTATTCACACCCTCACCAGGGGCAGCAATATCCTAGACCTGGTCATTACCAACATGGGAAACAGGTGTTCCACACCAGAAGTCAATTCCTCATTGGTCAGATCCGACCACAAGCTAATCAGCCTAGACATCCACATCCCACCCCCACCCCCAATTAGGGAAACCATCGTAAAAAACTTCTCCAAAGCCAACTTTACACTTCTTAAGACAGAAGTGGCAAACGTCATGACACCCATGCAGATGGACAATAGAGGTATGACTGCCAAATCCTACAAAAATGCACTTTATAAGCACTTACACGAGTGCATGGATCATGCTATCCCTAATAGAACCAAGATGTTATCCTCCAAAAAAAGGAAGCCATTCTGGTGGTCCTCTGCCATAAACAAACTCTACAACAGAAGAAAGAAGTAAAATCCCATGACTGTAGGAACTCCCTGGTCAACCTCAGTAAGAAGCTGAGATCCCTCATAAAATCCTCCAAAGCTAGTTATGAAAACTGAGTTACAGCACAATGGCACTAAATATACAGAACCAACTGATATTGCCAACATCCTAGCAGATAGGTTCAGTGCTAACTTTACCCCCCCTCTCACCCCCTAGAGGGCCCATCTCTATACCGGAAGAATGCAAAGTTCCTATAATCACGGCTGCACAGGTAAAAAACACACTCTCCAAAGCCAAGAAGACAGCATCCATGGGACCTGACAATATCCCAGGCTGCGTTCTACATGAACTAGAGAATGAACTGGCACCCTACCTAAGTACCATGTTCAATCATAGCCTCACCTCAGGCTTTGTACCCACTGAATGGCGCACCGTGACAGTTATCCCACTCCACAAAGGGGGAGCCACGACGGACCCCAGGAACTACTGCCCCATTAGCCTGACGAGCCTGGTCTGCAAGGCCATGGAACGTATCATCGTGGAACTCATAAACAAAGACATTGGTAATCTCCAAACTCTGGACCCTACCCAGTTTGGATTTGTAAAAGGCAGATCATGTCTCCTAAACCTGATTGACTTCTTTGAAGCAGTCACCAAAGCCATAGATGAGGGTAAAATGGTTCACACAGCTTATCTAGATCTCGCCAAGGCTTTCAACACCATCCCCCATTCTGGAATTATAGATAAGCTCACTAAACTAGGTATAAATCCCTATGTCACAAGATGGGTTGCCAACTGGCTCACGGAAAGAACCCACACTGTGAAAGTAGCGGATTCCAAATCCGACATCAGACTAGTGACAAGTGGAGTACCACAGGGTTCAGTCCTGGGTCCTCTCCTGTTTGGTATCTACTTCTCTGAGGTGCAGGCCAACACGGAAGGTCTTTGACTAACAAAGTTTGCAGATGACTGCAAACTAGGAGCCATAATCGAAACTCCTAACGATGTGCACAAACTACAAAAGAGCCTCACTGAGACAGATACCTGGTGTCAAAGCCATGGCCTGAAGCTCAATGCCAAAAAGTGTATTGTCATCCCCTTTGGTAAAAACTCTGTACCCATGAACTACCACATAGCTGGTAGTCTACTTAATGCCAAAAATGTGATAAGAGACCTTGGGACACAGGTGGACAGTAGTCTCTCCTTTGATAATCACATCGCCACAGTGGTCAGGAAATCCTTCTACATGGCTCATCTCATCACAAAAGGATTCTCATCCAGAAAAAAAGAGGTCATTGTCTCCTCTACTCATCACTCATTAGACCCATTATTATTAGACCCAAAACGCCCCTTTTGGTATGTACCTCACAAGACATCTACAACAACTAGAAAGGCCACAAAAATACCTCACAAAGAGGATTACTGGCCTCAAACAGATGCCCTATGCAGACCATCTCAAAAAACTACAGCTTTACTCCATCGCATATCACCTACTCAGGGGCGATCTCTGCCTAACATACAAAGCTATGTCAAACCCAGAGCTGTTGGACATGCTCCACTTAAAGAAATCCCAATCCCTCTGAGCTACATGCTCTAGGGACCTAAACCTTGTCACCACAATAAACAGAACATGCTGGAGGGATAGATTCCTGTCCCAGATACTTCCCATACTCTGGAACAGACTACCTATCTATGTCAAACAGAGCTCCTCATTAGCACTCTTCAAGACAAATCTTGATGATTGGATGGGAAATGGGAAATTCACCCCAGGGATCACTTCTGTGGCTCTGCTTGACAGGGGCACAGGAAAATAATTTTCTTGGGTGGCGAAAGCCAGGGTATATTTTTTGGCTAGGCTTGTATGGGCCAGAGACTTCCCATACTCTGGAACAGACTACCTATCTATGTCAAAAAGAGCTCCTCATTAGCACTCTTCAAGAAAATTTTTGATGATTGGATGGGAAATGGGAAATTCACCCCGGGGATCACTTCTGTGGCTCTGCTCGACAGGGGCACAGGAAAATAATTCTCTTGGGTGGCAAAAGCCAGGGTACATTTTTTGGCTAGGCTTGTATGGGCCCTAGGGCCGATAGCTTAGTACCTACCTATGAACCTATGAACCTAAGAAGTGGGGGGGGGTCAAAAGGGATTGAGAAGGGTACGTAAAGAAGAGTGGTATGAGAATGGGGAACACAGAGAGAGTTCCAGAAGTCTTATTAGGCCTGTGTGAATTCAGAGATGACAGAAGACTGTAAAACTGCCCTAAAAATAAGGATATACATTTTGGTTCAAAGGAAGACAACTTACATGCAATTGATGTAAGAGGAATAGAATATACCACAGCAGCTAAAGAAAGTAGAAAGACATGGAAAAAGAACAATGACAAGCAAACATGGCTTGGGATAAAAGGTGTTTGAATGTAAACAGGAGTTTTTATTTACTTAAAGAGCAGTCCCACTGGACACAACTGTTTATTTTCAGTCACAACTCAAGAGCACTGTTTGGATAAATTACTAACTCAGAATTAGCAAATGGAATTTAATTCTGGACTACAGGAAGCATCTTGTTTACAGCTAATACTTTACTCCTATGTAATAATGGCCAGACTGGTTTAGAATGTTAATTGTTTGGTATGTTGTGCATGTTAGAGTCGAAGGTTTAAAACCACAATAAGTTTTTTGGTTTCAGGATTATATATAGAAACAAGCAAGTTGCTGATACTAGATTTTTTTATATCAGAATAAACTTCTCTCTTTTTCTCTCTATGTATATATCTAGTTATCTGCTTAACAACTTGATAAATGGACTGATTCAGTAGATCCTTTACAGCTACCACCTGAATGAGCAGATGCTATAAATGTAACAACTGCTGCAAACACAAGGTAATTAAACCTATATGGAGGTCAGTAAATTAATAGTAAATGTATAGACTATTGTGGAACAGAGCTAAAATTGTTAGAATATGAAGCACAAAATTAATCACAAGTTCTGAACTTTAATGATTTAGATTATTAATTCTTACCTTCCTTAATGTGAGGACAGAGATGTGCAAATATCATAAAAAATTACTCCTTTTCTCTGCGCTTCCTTATTTGTAGTATGCAGGAGGGGATATTAACATAGGGGATTATGACTGGGTCTGCAGTCGTATCCAGCTTATTATGTGTTTGCTTAGTGCTAGGAGCCTAAACCAGAAACTCCACACCCTGCAAACTTTCCTCACTCTGGAGAACATAGACATCTGTGCTGTTACCAAGACATATTTACATCCATAGGTGGCAGTGCAAGGCTTCAGGGCCTAGCACACATTTAGTCCATCAGCTGCACAGACAGGGTCAAAAGGTGGAGGGATCTCAATCTATAATAGCAATAAGTGGAACTCTAGGTTGGTTAAATAAGATGATGCCATGGAATTTATCCACATGCAAATCACCATACACAGTCTTATGTCATATCCTGACAAGCTATAGGTCACCCTGTATGTTCCCAGAATCCCATAGCTCAAACATAGACCTACTAGAGACACTTACCATTAAACCAAATGCCCTATTCATTGGAGAGTTTAACGACCCCTCTATAGACTGGGAAACATATATTACCTCATACTCACAGGCAAAATGATTCCTAACACAAATATCCCTGACGAGATAGTGTTCACACCCACCAGAGGTTCAAAAGTACTGGGCCTGGTACTAATCAGTAAGGGAGAGAGCCCTCCAATAGAGACATTCACCATTAAACCAAATGCCCTATTCAATGGAGAGTTTAACTACCCCTCTATAGACTGGGAAACATATATTACCTCATACTCACAGGCAAAATGATTCCTAACACAAATACCCTTGACCAGATAGTGTTCACACCCACCAGAGGTTCAAACGTACTGGGCCTGGTACTAACCAGTAAGAGAGAGATCCCCCCAATCCAGCGTCATGACCTCACTGGTGAGGTCAGACCACAAAGCTGTCTCCTTTGTAATAAAAGTCAACTCGGTAACACCACCAAAGGTGTTAACAGTTAGGAACTATTCACAAAGCCAACCATCCTATTAAGCGATAGTTTATCAAAATTCAGTGCCCCTTCCACCCCCAAGTTCACAGCGACCTATGCGTAATTGTTCACGGAGACCCTGTACAACCACATAAATGGCTGTACAGAGGATGCTATACCTACTAGTATTAAGTGAAAACAAACTCTAAAAACAAACACACTGGTGGAATTCTAATCTTAATAGGGTATATAAAAAAGGGAAAAAGTCATGGCTAAAATCAGGAAGAGCAACTCCCATAATGATAGGAGCTCTCTAATTAAACTAAACAGGAAACTAAGTAGACTAATTAAGTCCTATAACACTAATCAAGATAGCCCTGCAGACTAAAGATAACCATAAGGCCTTCCACAGCTATGTCTGAAACCTCAAAGACAGCACACATTAGTGTGCTGAAATGGTGGTCAGTGGTACCACCTTCACTGAGAAGAGTGACATAGTGAATTTACTGACTGAGAAATTCATCTAATACTTCACCCAGGCTGATTACTCCATCAATAAAACACCCCTAAGAATTGACCTTGTAGTCATGGATCTGGGAACATGTATAGACAGTAACCTGGCTTTGACCAACATATGGCCAAGGTAGTAAGACTATCATTCTATGTCACCCAACTTATAAGTAAGAGCATGGCATCCAGGTTCAAGGAAGTCATAGTGCCACTTTATTTGGCCCTTGTCAGACCCATCATTGAGTATAATGCCCCCTTTGGCATATACCTGACCAGACATATACAACAACAGAACACCCAAAAAGGTTCCTTACCAGAAGAATCCAGGGTATAAACACATTGTCCTATACAAATCACCTTAAAGATCTATCTTCATATTTAGCCTCCTACTGGATACTGAGGATTAGTTTATGCCTGGCATACAAGGCATCCTCAGATCCTGCTCTATTTAACCTTTTGCACATCCACAAAACAAACAGCATTAGAGCCACTGGATACAATGATTTAAATTTTGCTTGTGACATAAATAAATGAAGTTGGAGAGATAGATATGTGTCTCATTTGACCCCCATGCTGTGGAACAGGCTCCCCATCCATGTGAAGAGGAGTCCATGCCTAATCCTGTTTAAAATCAACCATGACAAAGAGATGGGAATTTGGAAATTCACCCTGGGTCTGTCCTCCATATCTCTGATAGACATAGGCAGACAGTAATACCCAAACTAACACATCACCCCACATAGCCTCTAGAAACTTCCTAACTAACATATCCCCTCCTAATAAATGCCCATAATTCATAGATACACAATTGGTTTGGGTTGCATGGCTAGGCTTATAAAGGATCTAAAATCAAGTTGGAGGTTGCAGGAGCAAAACAGGTCCAAAAAATGAAGAGTATCCCAAGACCAACTATGTAAAAAGAATGAGTATTTATTTAAAGATGAGCGCTTTCACTGTTAACACAGCTTCTTCAGATCTAAGTTAAAATAAACAAAAACTTAAAATGGTTCTTTTATACGATCACCTCTAGTGGTCAAACAAGTAATTACAATGAAGAAAACATAAACTGATTATTTTGTATGATCACCTCTAGTGGTCAAACAAGTAATTACAATGAGGATACATATAATGAATAAATAACAAGTTGGATATACCATAAAATCACAAATCAAATAGATGTTAAATGCTCAAACAATGCCTGTCCTGAAAAATACAGAAAATCCCAGTCAACTACATTTCCAAATGAAATGACATGAAAAATATATATAACCTACATAGGAAATATCATGAATAAAAGTGAGTGTTAAAGGGGGGGGGGAGCTAAGTTCTCTAGTGGTCAAACAAGTGATTACAATGAAAAGAACATAAACTGGTTCTATTGTATGATCACCTCTAGTGGTCAAACAAGTAAATACAATAAGAATGCATGTAATGAATAACCAGTTGAATATACAAAATATATGTCCTGAAATCACAAATCAAATGAATGAATTGAAACCATTTTAAGTTTTTGTTTATTTTAACTTAGATCTGAAGAAGCTGTGTTAACAGTGAAAGCGCTCATCTTTAAATAAATACTCATTCTTTTTACATAGTTGGTCTTGGGATACTCTTCATTTTTTGGACCTGTTTTGCTCCTGCAACCTCCAACTTGATTTTACTTCTAAGTGCTTTTTAAATTGGGTGACAGGCAGCATTCATCTGGTGTATTCAGTGGTGTGCTGTTTTAAGTTTACTTATAAAGGATCTGGTCGTCGTTAAAGTAGTATATACCTATGAAACTATGAATCATGTACCAGCAATTACTGGAAAAAGTGTACCAGTGTGAAGTGTTTTACTGACCTACAAAGCCTTTGAAAGCTGGTAAAACACTTAGTGCTGTATGATGGACTGCAGTCAGAAACAAGCTGCCCCTGTGGAGAACTAGCAGCTTTAAAAGCTATTTGATTCTTTGTGCTGCCACACTTTTTGTTTACAAGTGGGGTAGATGAAGTTCTAAAAGCTTTTAGATGTTGTTACACCTTTTCCTGTGTTCTTTTCTGGTCAGCACTGTCTGCTGCTAGTCTCAGAATGAGACACAGTCATAACAGTGCTTAGGTGTCCATCACAAGCTTTTGTTAAGCACCCCCTAAGTGCTCTTAAGTTCAGGTGTCACTCTAGGGATGTCCTTAACAAATTTATATTTTATTCCTGTTTTAGAGCATAATTGAGGTGTTCCATGCACTACATGATTGCTATTAAACCTGATACACTAGTGAAGAAGTTTTTCTTATGAGTAAGTGCCTGGTAACAAAGGTTTGAACAGCATTCCCCATTAGTAGGAAATCAGCAAGGAGGAGTGACATGAAGTTATCTCATTCTGACGAGAGGCCAAAAGAATTAATATAAGTAGCCTTAACAGCGACAAGGCATACAGTGATTATTGTGTTCATGTACCTTTCACTGGCCCATACAGTGTCCGTGACTGTGTGCACAGGAGTCTCCAACATAGTTGCTTGAACACACAGAAAGAAGAACCACATATGTGTTCATACACACACATATAACTTGCCCACCTGCCACCCCAACTAGAGTGTCAGTAGGTTTACAGTCATCCCATTGTAGGCAACATGGCATTTAGCATTCTGGGAAGGGGGCTGTGGTGGAAATGTTTTGATGATATTACATAGTTGCTGTCTGGAATCAAACATACAGGGAAGGAGATTAAAAACATACTGATAAAAATGCAGTTAAAGCATTTTGTGCGTAATAAGTTACATTTTCACAACTGATGCAGGATGCAGGTTTGTTAGGGACAGTCACTTGTAAATCACTTTCAGACTTGTATATCGGATAATAATTAAAGAATAGGGTTTTTCCATTTTTGGGAACTATGATAATATTTAGGAAATAGTGATTGAAAAATTATAATGTTTCTTGGAACTTCCATTATAGTCCTTGAAAAACATAATATTTCCTGGAAACTTGCAAATTAGACCAACACATTAATTCACCATTACGTATATTTCTTCTAACTTTTACTACCTGGAAAACTGCCAGCTTACTTTATTCTGTGTTCTGTGCTTAGAATTAGTTTGGTTGTTTTACATATAACACCAAACAATTATTACTATTATTTCTTGGACGTTCAACTCATGAATTGGATTTTCATTTTATCATTAACATTGTATCAATGTACCTTCAGATTTCACTGTAATCAGTGAGCTGCAGTTCTTCAGTTGACCACTAGATGGTAGCTGAAGATTATAGGTTGATCTAGGCTAAACTGTACATATTTTATATATATATATATATATATATATATATATATATATATATATATATATATAATATATATATATATATATATATATATATATATATATAATATATTATATATATATATATATATATAATATATTATATATATATATATATATATATATATATAATATATATATATATATATATATATATATATATATATATATATATATATATATATATATATATATATATATATATATATATATATATATATATATATATATATATATATATATATATAATATATATATATATATATATATATATATATATATATATATAATATATATATATATATATATATATATATATACATACATATATATATATATATATATATATATATATATATATATATATATATGTGTGTGTGTGTGTGTGTACAAGTATAATGCTAGAGAAATGTCTTTCCTTTACAAATTCAGCTTCAGAATGGCACTGAAATGCCTTTCCAGTACAAGTTCAGAATGGTAAAGAAATAATGTCTTTTCAAAACAAGATGAGATGTAGTTCTTGTCAGCTGCTCGACATAAAGTGTTAATTCGCTAGAGATGAATTAATAAAAGAAAATTTAAAAACTGCCTGAGTAATAGGTTATACTGCCATAATCTGAAGAATATAAATGCCATGTATGGACATATAGTCAAATGTAAATTAAGATCTTGAAGGCAGCAATAAATAAGAAAGTAAGGAAACACAGGAATTTGAAAATACAGAGTGGGATTACTACATGAAATACACAAAGCAGGTGTCCTGTCCTTTTTTTATTTTCCATTTGTTTACTGGACTAGTATGACACAAAAGCCAACCACAGGAATTCCACCAACACTTTTAATAAAAGTGAGCACTTTCATCCGCCAAATGGCTAGACTTCTTCAGAATAAAGAAACACACTACACAGTCAGCTAAATACCCAGAAAACCCACCCTAATAAATTAACACATAAAAAAATGAATTAATAAATAAATACATAAATACATAAATACATACAAAAAGAATTTCATCCCTGTAAATACTGTCATTAACATTAGATAAGAAATCCCATGAGTCTCTCAACAAGGTAGAATCATTTGGGAGGGTGGCCTAATGGTTAAGGTGTTTGCCTTACAAACACAAGGTACAGGGTTTGAGTCTCACAAGGGATAATTGGCTAGGTTTAAAATGGCTCGCAAGGGCAGTTAGCCTAGTACTAACCTATGAACCTATGAACAAAATGATGTAGAAAAATACAAGAACTGTGCTGATATGGTAAAAAAAACATGTAAAAAGCATATGTAAAAAACATATATAAAGGCAGATAGCCGCAAGAAAGTATATACTTATATGGCTAGCATGGATCTGAGCTTAAGAAAGCTAACAATGGAAATTACATTGTTCAGTCCCAGGAATCGTCCAACATTGCATTTGAGCTGTCACTTTAGCTCCAAATATTCAAGGAAAATATCTCAGGGACCACCTCTAAGATCAAACTCAACACTATCAATGACAGTACATTGACCATGAGACTAAAAATGTGTTTAACAATTATTCTACCTTGTTGAGAGACTCGTGGGATTTCTTATCTAATGTTAATGACAGTATTTACAGGGATGAAATTCTTTTTGTATGTATTGATATTGAAAGATTTGTATTCCAGCATTCCACATGAGGTTGGAATTGACTGTTTTTTTCAGTTTTTTGCTTTACATTCTGAATTAGGGCATGACAAAAGTTTGGTTTTGAGCAGTTTGATGGAAATTGTGTTGCAAAATAATTTCATCAGTTTTGAGGGCCATTTATTCAAGTAGACCCATGGAGTTGCCATGGGTGCTGCGTGTGCACCAGTATTTGCAAACACCGTCATGGCCTTTTGGGAAACAATTTTGTTTTTACATCTGATTTTAAGGACAGCTGGTGTTTATATAAATGCTTTATTGATGATATTAGTATTTTTTGGCATGACAGCAGGGAAAGACGATGACTTTTTTGAATTTATCAATACATCTACGGATTTTTTACGATTCACCATGTCGGTTGATGCTGTACTGGTCAATTTCCTTGATGCCACATTGTCTAAGAACAGGGAATCCCATAGGTTTGAATCCACACTATTTAGGAAGCCCACTCATTCCAATTCCTATTTGCATTTCCAGAGCTGGCATCCTATGCATCAAAAGAAGGCCATTGTCAAAGGCCAATGTGTTAGGTTGGCAGGGATGGTCAGTCAAGAAACACAATTTCTTGTTGAATGTAGCAGGTTATTGGATATGTTTATAAGGAGGGGTTATCCACAAGACTTCTTAACAGAAATTTTTATGGAAGTCAAGAGGAAGAGGTTGAATGGGTTTTATACTCCCCTTTTGGGCAATTCACTAGTTCATAGGTTCATAGGTTGGTACTAGGCTATCAGCCCTAGGGCCTATAGAAGCCTAGCCATAACAATTCCCTGGCTATTTCTTCCCACACTATTTACTTCCCTGGACCCCTGTCTAGCAGGGCGACTGACGTGATCCCCGGGGTGAATTTCCTTTCTCCCATCCAATTGTCAAGGTTCCTTTTGAAGGGGGCCAAAGAGGCACTCTGCTTGACATGTATGGGCAATCTAATCCAGAGTCTGGGGAGTCTCTGGGTCAGGAACCTATCCCTCCAGCATGTTTTGCTTATTGTGATGACAAGGTTTAGATCCCTGGAGTGTGTGGCTCTGAGGAATTGGGTTTCTTTAAGTGTAGCATGTCTAACAGCTCTGGGTTTGACATGGCCTTGTATGTTAAGCAGAGATCACCTCTGAGTAGACGATATGCGACAGAGTATAGCTGGAGTTTTTTAAGGCGGTCAGCGTAGGGCATCTGCTTTAGGCCTGTGATTCTTTTAGTGAGGTATTTCTGCGGCCTTTCCAGTTGTTGCAGATGTCTTGAGAGGTACATACCAAACAGGGCATTGTATTCTATAATGGGTCTAATGAGGGATGAGTACAGTGGGACAATGACCTCCTTTTTTCTGGATGAAAAGCCCTTAGTGATGAGGTGTGCCACATAGAAGGATTTCCTGACTGTTGTGGTGATGTGGTTATAGAAGGTGAGACCACTGTCCACCTGTGTCCCTAAGTATCTTATCACACTTTCAGTGTTTAGTGTACTCCCACCTATATGGTAATTCACGGATACATGTTTTTTCCCCAAAGGGGATAAATATACATTTCTTGGCATTGAGCTTGAGCCCATGGCTCTGGCACCAAGCATCTGTTTCTGTAAGGCCCTTTTGTAGAGGATCCACATCATTTGGGGATTCAATAATGGCTCCCAGTTTGCAGTCATCTGCAAACTTTGTTAGCCAGAGTCCCTTAGTGTTGACCTGTACTTCAGAGAACTAGATGCCAAACAAGAGCGGTCCCAGGACTGAACCCTGAGGTACTCCACTTGTCACTTGTCTGGAGCTGGATTTGGAGTCGGCTACTTTTGCAGTGTGGGTTCTATCAGTAAGCCAGTTAGCAACCCATTGGGTGACGTAGGGATTAATGCCCAGCTTAGTAAGTTTATCTATGATTCCAGAGTGGGGGATGGTGTCAAAGGCCTTGGCAAGGTCTAGATAGGCTGTGTGAACCACCTTACCCTTGTCCATGGCTCTGAAGACTGATTCGAAGACGTCAATCAGGTTCAGGAGACAAGATCGGCCCTTCACGAACCCAAACTGGGTGGGGTCCAGTGTTTGAAGGTTGCCAATGTCTTTGTTTATAAGTTCCATGATAATACGCTCCATGGCCTTGCAGATAAGGCTTGTCAGACTGATGGGATGGTAGTTTCCGGGATCTAAGGTGGAGACCCCCTTGTGGAGTGGGATAACTGTAGCTCTGCACCACTCAGTGAGCACAAAACCTGAGGTGAGGCTATGATTAAACATGACACTTAGGTGAGGTGCCAGTTCATATTGTAGTTCATGTAGTACACAGCCTGGGATGTCATCTGGTCCCATGGATGCAGTATTCTTAGCTTTGAAGAGTGCGTTTTTTACCTGTGTGGCCGTTATTACTGGAATTTGGCAATCTTCCGGTATTGAGATGGGCCATTTAGGGGGTGAGAGGGGGTGAAGTTGGCACTGTATCGATCTGCCAGGATATTGGCAATATCCTTGAGATCAGTATATTTAATGCCATTCTGTCTTAGCACAGAGCAGATCTGAGCATTGCCATTTAGATTCTTGACATAGTTATAGAATGCCTTGTGGTTGTCTTTGGAATCTTTGGCAATTTTATTTTCGTAACTAGCTTTGGAGGATTTTATGAGGGATTTCAGTTTCTTACTGAGGCTGGTAAGGGTGTTTTTTGCATCCTGGGATTTTCCTCTTTTCTGTAACAGTTTTTTTCTTTTGTTGTAAAGTTTGTTTATGGCAGGGGACCACCAGATTGGCTTCCTTTTTTTTGGATGAGAGCATCTTAGTTCTATTTGGGATGGCACGATTCATGCATGAGTGGATGTGCTCGTACAGTGCCTTAGTGTAGGATTCAGCAGTTGAACTTTCAGTTCCCGTCTGCATGGGTGTCATGAAGTTTGTCACTTCTGACTTGAGTAGCATGAAGTTGGCTTTGGAGAAGTTTTTTATGGAGGTTTCCTTACTGGGAGGTGGGGGTGGGATGTGGATGTTAAGGGTGATTAGCTTATGGTCAGACCTGACTAACGAGGTGGTGACCATAGGTGTGGAGCATCGATTTCCCATGTTGGTAATGACCAGGTCTAGGATATTGGAGCCCCTGGTGGGACTATGGATTAGTTGATCCAGGGCATTGGAATTTATGAATTCCAAGAACCGTTGAGCAAAGGTGTTGGCACATGAGTAGTTTTCCCAGTTAATGGCAGGGTAGTTAAAATCACCCAGTATTAGGGTGTTTGGTTCTATCTTAATACTTTCCAGTATGTTTAGAAAGGTGTAGTGAGAATCTTGGGGTATGGTGGGGGATCTGTAGCAAGCTACAATTTGGATTGCAGTCTTACCTAGTGTTAGTTGCACCTGGAGAATTTCAGATGCATTGTGTTGGGCAACTAGCCTGGTGGTGTGAATATCCTTGGTGAATATTGACACTCCTCCACCTTTAGTGTTTCAGTCCTGGTTTGGTGGCCGAAAAGTGTGGTAAGAGTTGTAGCCTGGTATTGCAGGGGTGCTGTCTGGAGTCTTAAACCAGGTCTCAGTTACTGCACAGATACTGATGTTCTCCATGTTTAGGAGTGCCTCGAGGGAGTGCATTTTGATGTTTAGACTTCTAGCATTGAGTAGCATTACCTTCAAATTTTGCATGCTTGTATCTGTTACGGTGGTGGTTTTGTCCTTTGAACTTTGATAAAAAAAGGCACTATAGGGGTGGCAAGAGCCTTAGCTAGTAACCTGAATCCCAGGGGCGACAGGTGCAGACCATCTCTGGCAAAGCATCGTGGTCTGTCGATCATGTCGTCCCAGGCAGACAGATACTGAATCCCCTTTGAATGACACCAGAAGCTTAGCCAATTGTTGAAGTCAATCATTTTGTCCTTATATTGTGGTATCATTCTGGGCGAAGGCAGGATGCTGCTCAGGGCTAGGGTCATACCTTCCTGGGCCACATGATCCGAGAGCTCTTCCATGTCTCTTTTCATGTAGTCCAGGGAGGTACGTCTCAGGTCATTCACTCCAACATGGACAATGACATTGTCATATTTGCACTTGTTATGGAGTGACTTGAGTGTATGCTTTATGTGGTGGATCCTGGCACCCAACAGGCAGCTGACTGTAATTTTCTCCTTGTTCAACCTGGTGAGTGGGACATCAGTGTGCCAGACTATAGAGTCACCTATGACTAAAGTGTTAGGTACGTTGTCTTGCCTTAGGTGCTGTTGCTGGGTGGCACACTGGTGTTGTGAACTATGTGACACTTTGTGATTGGTGTTTGTTTGTTTGCATTTCAGCTTCAGAGGTCCTTGTTGCTTGGGCGGGTTACAGTTAAGGGCCTCTGCATATGTGGATTTACTGTTGCTATATGTGGGTGTTGGTGGTGTGGGTTTAGAGGGGCTATGTGTTTCTTGAGGTGTAGTGTGGGTGTTAACCTTCTCCTCTTGACTGTCAAGCACAATCTTGGGTGGAAAGAGCTTTGCTTCCACTTTGGCTATGTAGGTGCATCTCTCACAGTTTGTAGTGTTGGGTGGTAGGAGGAGAGGGTTGTCTGTGTACATGAGGCAATTGCTGCATTTTCCCAGTATGCCCAGATTCACCAGATGGACAGGATAAATCACCGGAAGCTGAACCTTGGACATGCCTGGTTTGGTGCTTTTTTTTTTGTAAAGTACAGGAGTTGTTTTCCCCTTACCTTAGCAAGGTACTTTGCAATTATAGGCTGTTTAGTGCCTACTATTAATTTCTCCTAATTAACAAGGAGAGTTGAGTGTTTGTATCAGTTTAAGGCTTCCTAGTGCTTTCCAGCAGGTATTAGAGCAACTGCTAGTCACAGGGATGCATAAAGGTAAGATGAAAAAAAAATGCACACTGCAGTGTGCACTAGAGAAGTTAGATGTGAAAGTAGGTAACTTAAGTTTTACCTGTTTAAAAAGTTAAGGTTTAGTGGAGAGTTACTATTTTTAAAACAGCAAGATGGATTGAAAGGGGTGGCCACTTTTGTATTCTGGTACTATGGAATACAGTAGGATGGCCAATAAATTTAAATAGTTGAAGGGGAGGGATTTCAAAAATGATGATTTTGTGATTACTCACACAAGCCAGTGAAAGTAGAGAGGAAATGAGATATATGGTCAGATTAACATAAGAGGCAGGCAACTAGAAAGACAGTGGTGACAAAACAAGTAGCCAAAAAGAAAAACTGTTGAAAGATGTAAACAGGCAACCTTGTATCCAGAAAGCTGACTTGTAGTAGTAAACCAAGCCGATAAAAAGTTTATTTCTGTAAAGATGGAATATCCATGTTGTTGAAGCTCTTTTGTTGTGTAGCTGTCCCAAAAATGTTAGGGCTTGCCGGACTATCAGGAGTGCCTGTATCCATAAGAACTGACAAAACAAGTAGTCAAAAAGAAAAAACTGTTGAAAGATGTAGACAGGCAACCTTGTATCCAGAAAGCTGACTTGTAGTGATAAACCAAGCGGATAAAAAGTTTCTTTCTGTAAAGATGGAATATCCATGTTGTTGAAGCTCTTTTGTTGTGTAGCTGTCCCAAAAATGTTAGGGCTTGCCGGACTATCAGGAGTGCCTGTATCCATGAGAGCTGACAAAACAAGTAGCCAAAAAGAAAAACTGTTGAAAGATGTAAACAGGCAACCTTGTATCCAGAAAGCTGACTTGTAGTAGTAAACCAAGCCGATAAAAAGTTTCTTTCTGTAAAGATGGAATATCCATGTTGTTGAAGCTCTTTTGTTGTGTAGCTGTCCCAAAAATGTTAGGGCTTGCCAGACTATCAGGAGTGCCTGTATCCATGAGAGCTGACAAAACAAGTAGCCAAAAAGAAAAACTGTTGAAAGGTGTAAACAGGCAACCTTGTATCCAGAAAGCTGACTTGTAGTAGTAAACCAAGCCGATAAAAAGTTTCTTTCTGTAAAGATGGAATATCCATGTTGTTGAAGCTCTTTTGTTGTGTAGCTGTCCCAAAAATGTTAGGGCTTGCCGGACTATCAGGAGTGCCTGCATCCATGAGAGCTGACAAAACAAGTAGCCAAAAAGAAAAACTGTTGAAAGATGTAAACAGGCAACCTTGTATCCAGAAAGCTGACTTGTAGTAGTAAACCAAGCCGATAAAAAGTTTATTTCTGTAAAGATGGAATATCCATGTTGTTGAAGCTCTTTTGTTGTGTAGCTGTCCCAAAAATGTTAGGGCTTGCCGGACTATCAGGAGTGCCTGTATCCATGAGAGCTGACAAAACAAGTAGCCAAAAAGAAAAACTGTTGAAAGATGTAAACAGGCAACCTTGTATCCAGAAAGCTGACTTGTAGTAGTAAACCAAGCCGATAAGAAGTTTGTTTCTGTAAAGATGGAATATCCATGTTGTTGAAGCTCTTTTGTTGTGTAGCTGCCCCAAAAATGTTAGGGCTTGCCGGACTATCAGGAGTGCCTGTATCCATGAGAGCTGACAAAACAAGTAGCCAAAAAGAAAAACTGTTGAAAGATGTAAACAGGCAACCTTGTATCCAGAAAGCTGACTTGTAGTAGTAAACCAAGCCGATAAAAAGTTTCTTTCTGTAAAGATGGAATATCCATGTTGTTGAAGCTCTTTTGTTGTGTAGCTGTCCCAAAAATGTTAGGGCTTACCTAGTGTTAGTTGCACCTGGAGAATTTCAGATGCATTGTGTTGGGCAACTAGCCTGGTGGTGTGAATATCCTTGGTGAATATTGACACTCCTCCACCTTTAGTGTTTCGGTCCTGGTTTGGTGGCCGAAAAGTGTGGTAAGAGTTGTAGCCTGGTATTGCAGGGGTGCTGTCTGGAGTCTTAAACCAGGTCTCAGTTACTGCACAGATACTGATGTTCTCCATGTTTAGGAGTGCCTCAAGGGAGTGCATTTTGATGTTTAGACTTCTAGCATTGAGTAGCATTACCTTCAAATTTTGCATGCTTGTACCTGTTACGGTGGTGGTTTTGTCCTTTGAACTTTGCCTAAAAAAGGCACTATAGGGGGGGCAAGAGCCTTAGCCAGTAACCTGAATCCCAGGGGCGACAGGTGCAGACCATCTCTGGCAAAGCATCGTGGTCTGTCGATCATGTCGTCCCAGGCAGACAGATACTGAATCCCCTTTGAATGACACCAGAAGCTTAGCCAATTGTTGAAGTCAATCATTTTGTCCTTATATTGTGGTATCATTCTGGGCGAAGGCAGGATGCTGCTCAGGGCTAGGGTCATACCTTCCTGGGCCACATGATCCGAGAGCTCTTCCATGTCTCTTTTCATGTAGTCCAGGGAGGTACGTCTCAGGTCATTCACTCCAACATGGACAATGACATTGTCATATTTGTACTTGTTGTGGCGTGACTTGAGTGCATGCTTTATGTGGTGGATCCTGGCACCCAACAGGCAGCTGACTGTAATTTTCTCCTTGTTCAACCTGGTGAGTGGGACATCAGTGTGCCAGACTATAGAGTCACCTATGACTAAAGTGTTAGGTACGTTGTCTTGCCTTAGGTGCTGTTGCTGGGTGGCACACTGGTGTTGTGAACTATGTGACACTTTGGTTGTGATTGGTGTTTGTTTGTTTGCGTTTCAGCTTCAGAGGTCCTTGTTGCTTGGGCAGGTTACAGTTAAGGGCCTCTGCATATGTGGATTTACTGTTGCTATATGTGGGTGTTGGTGGTGTGGGTTTAGAGGAGCTATGTGTTTCTTGAGGTGTAGTGTGGGTGTTAACCTTCTCCTCTTGACTGTCTAGCACAATCTTGGGTGGAAAGAGCTTTGCTTCCACTTTGGCTATGTAAGTCCATCTCTCACAGTTTGTAGTGTTGGGTGGTAGGAGGAGAGGGTTGTCTGTGTACATGAGGCAATTGCTGCATTTTCCCAGTATGCCCAGATTCACCAGATGGACAGGATAAATCACTGGAAGCTGAACCTTGGACATGCCTGGTTTGGTGCTTTTTTTTTTGTAAAGTACAGGAGTTGTTTTCCCTTACCTTAGCAAGGTACTTTGCAATTATAGGCTGTTTAGTGCCTACTATTAATTTCTCCTAATTAACAAGGAGAGTTGAGTGCTTGTATCAGTTTAAGGCTTCCTAGTGCTTTCCAGCAGGTATTAGAGCAACTGCTAGTCACAGGGATGCATAAAGGTAAGATGAAAAAAATGCACACTGCAGTGTGCACTAGAGAAGTTAGATGTGAAAGTAGGTAACTTAAGTTTTACCTGTTTAAAAAGTTAAGGTTTAGTGGAGAGTTACTATTTTTTAAAACAGCAAGATGGATTGAAAGGGGTGGCCACTTTTGTATTCTGGTACTATGGAATACAGTAGGATGGCCAATAAATTTAAATAGTTGAAGGGGAGGGATTTCAAAAATGATGATTTTGTGATTACTCACACAAGCCAGTGAAAGTAGAGAGGAAATGAGATATATGGTCAGATTAACATAAGAGGCAGGCAACTAGAAAGACAGTGGTATTTAACAAGACAACTGTAACTGGATGGGAGGGTGGGAAAAACATTTCTGCCTGACTCAGAAGAGAGAGAGAGCTGTGGTCTCTTTTAAAGTTTTAATATGCTGTTAAAGCAGAATGCAAGTAAAACACAAGGTAAAGAAAACAAAATACAGTATTCAAAATATAGAAAGGCAATAAAGTAATACAAAATATAGAAAATAAAAGCAAACTAACCTTTCCTTCACAGCAAAGTGTAGCAGAGTCTGGATAAGCCTTTCTGGTAAAGCTCTGAAATGTTTTATTTTACCCCTTAAATAGAAGGTTTAGTTCCTAGCTCCACCCCCCCAGTTAACAAATGATTAACCTTAAGTGACCTCTTCTATCTTATGAATGAGTCCTTAATTAATCAGTTCTAATTTCTGCCTGACTCAGTTCTAATTTCTGCCTGACGCAGAAGAGACAGAGCTGTGGTCTATTTTGAAGTTTTAATATGCTGTTAAAGCAGAATGCAAGTAAAACACAAGGCAAAGAAAACGAATCACAATATTCAAATTATAGAAAGGCAATAAAGTAATACAAAATACAAAAAATAAAAGTTTGTTAACACCATGGATTCTATCTCTAATTCTTCCCAATGTGTCTTATAGCAAGGCGATGATTCTACCATTCTATTTGCAATTTAGGGAAATCAAGCATATCACCACAACATTTTGGGAGATTTTTAGATGTGATTTGGAAGTTTTTAACAAAGTGGGTGATCGGCCTGTTATTGTTTATCAGAAAGACACTTGTTTAAAAACGATGAGTGAAATAATTTCTTCCAAGCCCATCATTGGGAAAATGAACAAATGTGGTCATTGTTCCCAATGCAAATTTATTTTTGAGGGCATGGAATGTTTTATACATGGGCATGGTAACATCAGGCATAAAAAGAAATTCAGTTGTGACAGTAAGGGTATTATTTATGTGGCCCTTTGCCAGTGTTGTACAAGTTTTTATATTGGCAAAACTATTAGACAATTCAGGTACAGGATTTTACCAACATAATTATGACATCAGTAAAAAGGATGAGCAGAATGCTCTTTACAGACATCTTAAGAATTTTCCAACTCATTGTTTCAAGTTTTCTGTCATTGATAGGGTTGAGTTTGATCCTAGAAGTGGTCCCCGTGATATTTTCCTTGAATATTTGAAGCTTAAGTGGCAACTCAGATGCAATGCTGGACGATCCCTGGGTCTGAACGATGTCATTTCCAATGTTAGCTTTTTTAAGCTCAGATCCATGCTAGCCATATAAGTACATACTTTCCTGCTGCTATCTGCCTTTTATATATGTTTTTTACATATTTTTTTTACCATATCAGCACAGTTCTTGTATTTTTCTATATCATTTTGTATTTATGTATTTTTGTGTATTTATTTTTTTAGTGTTATATTAATTCATTTTTCATGTGTTAATTAATTTATTAGGGTGGGTTTTCTGGGTATTTAGCTGACTGTGTAATGTGTTTCTTTATTCTGAAGAAGTCCAGCCATTTGGCGGATGAAAGCGCTCAATTTTATTACACTTGTTGATGGAATTCCTGTGGTTGCCTTTTGTATCATACTAGTTGATCAAGGTGTTTTTTCTTCTTTACTGGATTAGTCCGACTGGACAGAAGGTGACCATTTTTAGTGGAGGCCTGGGGAGAAAAGCTGCAGATACATAGTAAAAAATTATAAAAAAAATAATAAAAATAATAAAAAAATTATATAAACATAGCTATTTTGTACAAAGAGCATAGAACATATAAAATGAGTAAAAATCAGAGTTTTACAACTGATGCAGCATACAGTGGTTAGAATATTGAGAAACAATTAAACAAGATATTATACAACAGATATACAATTGCTTGAACATAAATTCAAAAAGAAGTTTCCATAGCCAAACAGGGTCATAAACTAGAAATCATAACTATAATGGTGGCCTAAACACATTTTGTTTCTGTTTCTTTTATCAATTTCTAAAGTTCCTCCTGAATTAGAGGTCTCTAGCTATAAATTATTATTTTATTTATTTATTTATTTTTTTAGAAAATTATATGAAGACTATTCTAGATCATTCCTGGAGTATGGGTTGACTTAGAAATTTACAGTGCAACTATTAAAGGTATTGATGAAAAACAGGTGGCAGACAGAAATAATAATTTATTTATTTATTTCATATTTGTTTACTGGGAAAGTCAGACTGGGCCAGAAAGTGCCCATTTTCAGTAGAAGCCTGGGGAGAAAAGGTCCACAATCACAATATTTCAAAAATCAAATGCAGACGTTTTAAATCACAAAGTATCATGTAACACTACAAATCATAAAAGTGAAAAAATGCAATGAGAATAACATATTGAACATATGTTTCATAGTAAAGGAAAAATAACAACATGACCTGGAGAAAATATGTGAGGAAAAACTCAATAGTCATATTTGTTACATAGAGAAGTATTTGATAGATGTGACCTGAGACAATTATAATAAGATATATTAAGGAGATATAAGAGAGTCTGTGATTAGAGCCAGTGAGGGGAAACTGAGAGATGTCATAGTATGAGAGATGGTGCTCATATTATGGTTATAGAAGGAAGAAGGATGGAGAGAAGGAGATTATAAGAAGAATGTAGCTTAGGTGAGTAGGGAGGAATGAGAAAGAGACAGAGGAAAGGTCTACAGAGATGAAGTGGATAAGGTATAGTAGTGGAATAAAACAAAAGAAAGGATGGAGACTGGGGAAACAAGTTTACAAGAACAATCACTGTAATATTTAAGTCGGGAAGAAGGTACAGACCTAAAGCAGAGTTTAATACAAATTGGGTGTGCTGAAATAACTTGGAACATACTGAAAAGGGGCATTCCTATTATTTAAAAAAGAAGTATAGATGGTAAATAATGAATTAAAAAAGGGATAGCCCTGAGAAAGGCCAATAAGCATATTGCGTTTACAAAATCTTTTGTGCTTGGAGTGGGGTGATTCTTAAAAAAAACATCAGTGTTATATTAGGAAGGGAGGTTCTGGAAGTGGCAATGTTTTTGTTTAAGAAATTAGAAGAAAAGGAATCATATGCTTTTGCAGAACTAGGTGGACAGGAAGTTTGTTGAAAAGGGATATAAATTAATAGCAAAACTATGGTTGTAGGGGATTATAGATTATGCACATAACCTATTACACAAAAATTAATTTAGGCAGCCATTAATGTTGAGAAAAATCATTCTAAGAGACTATAACAACAATGCTACAGGACATGCTCATTGGTTTGGAAATTATTGGAGTGGGTCACACTGCAGGTCAGTATACTTGAATAATTTGATGGGTTCACTAAGAAATTGGACTTTATATTGCTGCACTCATGGTCAAATGGTATTCAAGCATAGCTGTAGAGGAAGAAGTTGACTAAGGCAAAGGAATTCTAGGAACCCCCCCACCGTTTTTTTGCCCTTTAGGTGCAGATATGAGGAAATGGTTGAAAAGTCAAGATAGGTGTTGAAATAAATGTTGTCAAGGCTTTTGTAGTAGATTATGAAGATAGCTTGATGGTGGAAATTAAATATATATATATATATATATATATATATATATATATATATATATATATATATATATATATATATATATATATAAAGACTGATACATAGATAGATATATAGATATAAAGGGAGAGGATGAATTAATACTATCCAATAGGAATTTAAGAGTAACACTTTGCAAAACCACAAGCCAACTAGTCCCAGCAGGAGAAAAGGGGATGGACTTTGTGGTCACTGCTAACATTAAATGACACACAGAAGGTGTGAAACTGATTTGTCTTTATTTTTAACACTGAAACCTTTAATCATGAGGACAGTGGGTATAAAATGTGACCTAGATGAGGTCAGAGCTTCCCAATAAAGAGAAAGCAATAATGATTAAGAAATATTCTGTCCTTTTGTTTATCTATGAGATACCTATTTAAAAAGTTTCTCCTCAATTAGAAGTTTCTTTTTATAAATTATTTTTCTGGAAAATATGGGAAGTTAGATTTTATTTTTAATACATCAGATGCTTTTCCAGAGTGTGATGGGACAATTAAAGTCTATCTTTATGATAGGATAAAATTCTAGTTTTCTGCTTAGTAATTCAGAAGGTCGGGTATAACAGCGAATCTTACTTCAGAAAGGTTCACTGTAGTAGTAAATGATTACATGGCAAAGCTATGGTGGTCTGGAAATTCTTCTAATAGTGTTTTCTTTCCTAATGAAGGCCGATAATCATCTTGTGTCACCATAGGTAATTTCGGCAAGTGGTACAAGGATCCCATATGTAAAACTCATTAACTTTCACTATACGGATTTCTTCTAGATAATGACATACTTCTAGTCAGTAACATATTTTCTTCATGAGTATGTGTTGTTAGTTATTTGACCATGTGTTTTTCCCGATGAATCCAAAGAATTTCTATTGTTCATCAGAAGACTATATTATATGATTTTAAGTATATTTATTTTACTGTAAAGTCAAATAAGTGTGTTTACAGTAGACCAACTGCCCCACAGAGGCATCTCTGCTTATGCCTCCTGGTCTTTAGTGCACTCTTTTACCAAGCACTTCTGATGGGATCCCTCTTTCACCTCAGTGGTTTAAAATTTAGTCATTTAAGACTTGTCTTCATTTACCTTCTATGGTTCCTGTTACAGCCTGTCTCCTTTTTGTGGACACTGCTTGAGATTCTTTTCAGCACTTACCTAACACAGATGCCTCCCACAAAAAGTAAAATACAACAGATTTGTGAGTATACTTCACGCTGGTCACTCTCTGAGAAAGCAATATCCTCTAAGTCCATTCACACCAATCCGTCACCTTGCCACTGGCTTCTTCTTAAAGCTCTTTATTAAGGAAAACCCCGCTGTTACCCAGTACAGAAGGAAGTGCTGAAAATCCATTGATATGGTGAGAACTTGCATATCTGTTGTTTTCACTTCACTTATATCTTTTCTAAAAAAGAAAGAAAGTGGGCAATGTGGATATTCAAAAAATAATATAAAGCAGAAGAAAGAGGAAGGAAAATCTTTGCACTAGCATGACGGGATACGATGATTATAAAGAGGAATAGAACACTAGAGGACCTCAATTCATATAATATTCATTAAGCAAAAAAATGTTACTGTCTGTCCTACCCACCCTCATTTTTGATAGTCAACCATTTCTAGCCACCTGCTATGTATTTAGGGGTTATATAATCTTGAATAAAACACACTACTTTCTGATATCATTTTGACTATTTTACTTACTGTTCACTACCTTCAACAGCCCAAATGGTTTGTATATTATTCATTATAGTTTCCTGATGGTAAATCTGGCTAGGTAATGGCATTTTTCCAGCTCAAATCTAATGAGCTTTAAAACTGCTATTAAATGTGAAAGTATTATAGTAAATGTGATATTGTCAGCCAGAGTCGGTAATGTAGCCAGAAATTTTTAATGTCTACAACAAACTCCCCTGCTGCAAACCTTGCACCCTCCACCAGACGCACACACAGTTCTTTGGATTTCTATTGTTTTTTCTTGTGCACGTTATTTGGGTGCACATACATATGAAAATCCTTAAAATGCAAGTCTGATTAGCCCGTAGTTACACAACAAGCATAAACCAAGTTCGACATAGTATACTTTTTTTTTTTTTTTTAACTGGGTCAGCTCTACATTTTTACCTTTTTTTATTTTGTGAATGCTTCTTGTTTCCTTACATGTAATCTGTTTAATACGCTTAACTATTTTTGTGTTAAGCAATCAGTCTGTTTTGCTGAATCAGTAATTAAATTGTGGTTAGTTAAAATATTAATCCGAGAAATTACTTTATATATATATATATATATATATATATATATATATACACACACACACACACACACACACACACACACACACACACACACACACACACACACACACACACACATACACACCGTAATTTATACCATAATTTACATGGTGTATGCTCGGCTAAACCCATAATCAGAAATCATGCAGGGCAAGAGTTTGTTATAGTGGGAAGAGTGCCGGGGAAGCCAATATCTTTGAATTAATCAGTTACAGTTGGTAAAGACTTTTTAATGCCAGCCCTGTTGGTCAAATCTATATTTGTTAATCAAGAGCTAACTTAGATTTTTCCTTCTTTGTTATGTTGTAGAAAGACTC
>NC_056726.1:1264508321-1264570821 GCF_019279795.1 Protopterus annectens
ATATATTGTTTGTTGCTACTGTGTATAACTTAGTTCTGACGAAGCTCTGTCAATGGTGAAAGCTCTCATCTCTTGTTTTAGTTTAGAAAACATGGTTTAAACAAGCTATACCAACTTGAATCCTTTTTTTTTTATTTTAATAAGAATGCAAAGTGATCCTTGACACAGATCTTTCATAAGAAGTTTTGACAATGGTCTATTTTAACAAATTGTATGCCAATATGATATATATATATATATATATATATATATATATATATATATATATATATATATATATATATATATATATATATATACATGCATAAATATCATGACCATGACATGAAGAACTAGAGGGAAATCTCGAAAGCCGATAATTACAGTGGTAAATACAGAGAACTGCTAAACAACCATATGTTCTTGAAGATTTGACACATGAATGGTTAAGGAGAGGTGATAGGAAATTCACTCCGGGGATCATGTCAGTCGCCCTGTTAGACAGGGGTCCAGAGAAGTAAATATTGTGGGAAGAAATATCCAGGGAATTGTTATGGCTAGGCTTGCATAGGCCCTAGGGCCGATAGCCTAGTACCAACATATGAACCTAACCTATAAAAAAATGAAAGATTACTGATGACAGCTCAAGATGGTGGACTGTATACATATTGGCTTACAAAAATCTATAGAAAATATGAGAGATTCTATTACTGTCAGGTTATTAGAATCCCTAAACACTTGTAAAAATTAAGAAAGGGAGAAGGCAATCATTTAAACCACAATTATTACAAACTGAGAAAGGCTTCCAAGTGAAATTTCAAATCTGCATACTGTAAATGCCGCCCATAGTTAAAGCCCCTTTATTTACTTTTGTTTTTGCCTTTTTTTCTCCATGGTAGAGAGACTTCAGAGTTGATAGATAGATAGATAGATAGATAGATAGATAGGTAGATAGATAGATAGATAGATAGGTAACAAGTCTAGGACAAAGCTCCCTCATGTGGGCTGCAGGGGGCATGCTTCCTTGTATAATTACAAGTAAAAACATAATTTCACAATTGTTTGAATTTACAACATGCTCTGCAATGTTTATGTCATGGAGCCTTAGAGGCATCCTGGCTTTGTCACTTTGCCACCCCCCCCCCCCAAAAAAAAAAGACAGATTCTCCTTTGCAAGACTCCACACCATGAGTGGGTAAAATTACCTTTTAAGAATTCCAGTTTTGAGTTCTCTGTGATCGCTTTTATCTCACACATTTCTAGTTAATTACAACATTTCTCCTCTTTGATTCCTGACAGGTGTGGTGAGAGTGTACATTCCTATTCCATGTTTGAGCTTATTCCAGTCCCAGTTTGTAAGGAAGGCTGATTAAACACTTGAAGGAATCCTTGAGTCTGAGCTGAAGGAAGACTTTTGTAAGACTCTGCTGGTGTCATCTACAGTATGATAACATGTTTCCCGTGGCAGTTTTGATTGAGCACAATCATTGCCTATAGCCAGGGGCTCAGGTATGTTCCTCTGCATGAAAGCATGGCGGAAAGTATTCTTCCTGAAGAAAGAACTCTTGAACAAGATCCTGGATGTGCTTAAATTGTGTGAGGGGCACACTGGCCAGCCCTTTCAGGACCTGGTTAATGTCCTGTTGAGGAGAAGAAGGCCTTCGCCTCTGTTGTGGGTTTTTCCATACCTTTACTGCTTGTTTGTTTACTGCATCTTTTAGGCTGACCAACAGTAAAAGAGAAAGACACCTCCTTGCTGCCCGTGGAAGGTTGTTTAATATCACATATTGTTGTCTTCTGCAATATCAGCTAAGCTGCTGAAGAGGTCATCTGCATCACCTGCCCTTCTGTAGTCCTGACATTTGTCTGGAACTGCCTGAAGATACAGCAGATTTTCAAGTTTGTTCCAGCTTGGAGAACCATCAGCATGGATAAATGGGTTTTCAGTTTGGTCACATTTGGCCATGTTCTGGACCTCACTAGTTCTCTGCAGAAAAAGCTTCACTGGCAGACCAATCTGCTTCAGCAGAATTATTGAAACAGGGCAAGACTCATCTACTCAAAGGGGATGTAGAGGCTGTCCTGGTTTTAGATTCTAATAGTTCTAATTTTCAGCTCATGCTACATCTCATTCTACATCTCAGCAACTTTAGCCAGCATGTCTGATACTTTCATTTTTGTATAATTACCTTACAGGAGATCACACCTTTTCTCCCACAGAGTGCCTGAGTGATACCATTGGACATGATGGATACCTTTGGACATCTCAGCATTTGATGTGTACCCAGAAGGGTTCTCCTGTTTGTTCTGAGTGGGTATAACTTCCAGTACAATATGGTTCCATTTGGCCTTCTTCACTACCAATAGTCTTCATCAATATTTTGGCAATGGTAGCCCTGCCATAGAAGAGCATCCTACCTCACCAGCTTAGAAACTCTTAGTATTCCTTTACCTGGATAACTGACTCTTGATATCCCCCGTCTAGATACTTGTTTGAAGCAGCTTTGCTTTGGGTGTTTCTGTTGCTGCATTCCTGAAAGATGATCATAAACTGGAGAATGACTGTTGCTTAGAGGAAATCGCTTATCAGTATAGCAGTGGACATTTTTCTTTAGTGGTCATTCTTGTCCCTAGAAAGTGCATAATAAGTGATGATCTTGGCTGATTGTAAAGACACACTGCAGAGTCTGGGCTCAGACTCTGCTTTGCCTTCAGGACTGATTTGTGGCCATCTCCATGATAACAGTTACACACCTTTTTTTTATTTATTGACCAGTAACTGAAGATTTCATAGTTATAATATTGAAATGAACAGGTATATAAAATGCATAACTATGACACACCCTGTAGTCTTGTCTTATTAGCTAATTGCTAATATTATTGCATGCCAAATGTCAGAAGTTCTGAATAATAAAACTACCACCATTTATGCAACATAAATGCACAAGAGATAGGGCTGATTCAAGAAACTAAAGATTAGATATTTAATTAAAACAAATGCTAAACAAAATCATAATTGACATTATTTAGAAATTCTTAATTTGTGAAAAAGAATCCATTGAAAATATAATTAAGAAATATTGCAACCTGATATAGAGTCAGAATGATCAGTGACGGTTTTCTATCACAAAGGAAATTGAGGAAGTCCCATCAAACATATTTCTGTGTTGCCAGACAGAACAGTGCCAATCATAGACTGGCCAAGTGGTTGTCACTTAAATTTATGGGAAGGCAAATACATTGTGTGGGAGGTATTTGTACAGCTTGGTTCCTTGGTGAGGTACAGCTTTGTTAATGGACGTTACAAATTGCAATAAATTCCACTGATGTAATATCTTCCATACAGCTTGTGGGCTGCCTTATCTTCATTTATTCAGTTGAAAAGATTTGTGGATTAGTTACATGTTTGCAAAAGGTTGCTAATAAGCTCTTTGTTACTAGCTGGGGAACAGTGTTGTAGGCTTTCAGCTTGAAAGCCTTCATTAGCCTCTGAAGTCTATATTGTAAGAATTTGGAGGTTAAGAATCACCTGAAAATTATGCAACTTATAAATGTAAATGCAGTGAGTTCAAAAATAGCAGCATGGTGGATAAATGGCTTTGAGTAACACCTCCAGCCGTCAGCTCAGCATGACTTCTGAATGCAGATTGTATGTTATATTCTTTTTTGTTTGGGTGAGATTTCTCTGGTTCTCTTTATTTCTTCAAGTTTTCCAAAGCACACTGGTGGATTGGCTACTCAATACTGTCCATACATATTGCATTTACTGTTGCCCGGGTCAGTGACTGAACCATTCTTTTTATATGGGTTTACCAGGTCAAAAAAAATAATAAATTAAATAAAACTTATACTTAACTCTAGCAGGAGTTCAAATGGTCAATGGAAGATAAAAGCAAGCAAAGCCCAAAACCTGAACAGACATCTTGCAAATTAATATAATTACTTCAAAGGTTGCCCTTACTCAGATAAAAGAAAAAAAACACAGAGGTTTGTACAAATTCAGATATTTGCCTTTGTACCTTCTTTTGTGAATTTGAAGAAAAGTAATATTTTGACACCAAGTTCAAATTTATCCAACTTGAACATTCCTGTTTCAGCAGAAGAAATTCTTCCTATAAATAATTCTGCCTTATTGTTGAATAACTGAGCTTCAGGATGTAGAACATGAATTTGCTGAAAATATTCAAAGCATATTGTAAATACATTCTGTCAGAAGCAATCAGCAAAGTTTGTATTTCATGTAATCAGCGGTAACTGATCCATAGTAGATATGCAGTATACATTAGGTGAAAGAGATAAAACAAACAACATACAAAAGCATGGATGAATACTTTTTTTGCACAATCTCAAAAATTGTTTACATGAGAAAACAGAACCACATTCTGATTAACATTGTTTCTGATGCATTTAGAAGCATTTACATGTAATTTTAATCTGATATTTACAAATGTAATCCACACCTTCTCCACATGAACATAGGCACACACACACACACACACACACACACACACACACACACACACACACACACACACACACACACACACACACACACAAACACCTCACTTTGTCTCCATTTCTTACATAATAGGTTAGCCAAGGAGATTAATTTTAAATGATGAAATACACAGCCACAACCACAACCTTTTCTGCTGTTTATAGTTCTAACAGAATGTACTTCATTTGCAGATTCAGTAAGATGTAACAAGATGGGTATTGCATAGGTTTTACAACTCTTTCACGGATTGAAATGCTTTTGCTTCCTGTTCTTGTCTATAAATACCCTGTGGAATTACAGAAAAAAATGTCTTTCTGCACACCATTTATAAATTATTTCTCCCATAATATCTGTTCAGCAATGCCCTAACAATGCCTAAATCTTTGTACAGGATGGCAAACTGGAAACATAGGATTCAGCTAAATCTTGACTAGGTTTAAGACACCCAGTACTTATTTAATATTCATGCTCTTGTACCTTCAGAATTTGACTCTGTAATGCAGATCTGTACCTTTCATAGCATCTTTGATGCTAGAATCGAGGGGGAGAATGTTCTTCTCCAGAAGCTCTAAGGGACCTGGTTGATGCAGAATCCTGTCACTTAAATCTTCAGTGAGGCGGGCTTTCTTCTGTTTCAGCTCTGTCACTTCCACATTGGACTCTACAGAAGCAAGAAAAAGTTTTAATGAAAGTTTTGTACCTGATACTGGCATTAAATTCCATCTAGTAGAGCTATGTGTATTCAGTTATGAATAAATGGGGCTAATGTTTAGCATAATAGTTAAAGTGTTGCAAGATGCAAGGTACGGGGTTTGAGTCCCACATTTGAAAGTGAACTTGACTAGGTCTAAAGTAGCTCACAGGGTAGCTAGCCTAATACTTACCTATGATCTTATCCAATTCCTTCACTTATCCAGTTTTGTCACTCTTCGACTCATATTGAAAAGTATATACTCATATATAAATACAATCCTAATTTATTTATCAGTCTTCTGCTTGTACCAGCATTAGTGGACGTGCCAGGAAGAGAGGTACACCTTGAATAATGCCAGTAAGTATGTTGGCATACAAAATGTTAGCTAATACTTAATGTAATACAGTATATTTAAATATCTTGTTTTGAAGAACACCCACAAGGATTTTTTTCAGACAGCATTGCTTAGGTGTACTGTCCTTAGCCCCGGGTCATCACTACTGTCAGGTGTCAGTGAAGAGAATGTATAAATTCATTTTATACAAAGGCAGGTACATAAATTAATTGCTCCTATTCAGCAGATCACTCGTTATGATGCTGAGAGGATGAAACCATTGGATGACCTTTATTTCACCTCTGCAGTGCTTCAGCTTATGCCTCTAAGGAGTTTAAATTCAAATAAGTGATATACAAGTCAATAAAAAGAGTAATATTGGAAAAAGACCAATAAGAATTAAGGTTCATTTAAGTAAATACCTCTAAATAATTTCATCAAGTTCAACTGGGTTTAAAGTTCCATATTTTATAACGAATAAACTTTCTTTGCATAAAAGTTTATTCTTAACATAAAAATAACCTCAGATACATATTTTACATTACTCTAGTATTGTAACCCTCTAGACATTCACATGTGACACACAAACTTAATTAAGGTGTAAAGCAACATGACTTTCTGTCTTATTTTCCTTAATATCTCTCATGAGGAAACTTCTATCTTGTATTTATGATCACAGACTTAATTCTTGGTTTTACAGTCTTAATGATTTTTTTAGCTTTTTCTGCCTGCCCCCACACACTTTATTCAATAGCGTTCTACTCAGTGCAACAACAGCAATTCACAAGGTAGGTGAAACCGCACAGCAAAAAGCAAGCAGCGACAGGAAAAAAGTAAAGGCCAGCACTCTCCAAACCCAATTCAACAATTTATTCTTTATTTAGTTAATTTAAAAACATATTCCAGTTTTGACAACAGTCTTCCTTAGTTTGATAATAAAATTCAAATATTTAGCAGTTACTTATCACTTCCTTGAAGATGACATCACAATTCCTTGGACTCACATTGAAAGACATAGACTCATACATAAATACAAAACTTAAACTAATATTCATTCAAACCAGGAGAAAATAAAGCTCCTAGTTTCACAATCCAAAAATGTTCCTTTGCACTAAGCGTTCTTTTCCATCCTAATTTATTTGGACCACTAAACATAATTTTGTCAATACCCAAAAAATGAAAATGGGCATTAAGATGCTTACGCGCATGCTTAAACAAGGCATTAGATTCACGCTGACATCTAATGTCACTAAGATGTTCAAATATACATGTTTTAAAAAATCGAGTCTTTCCAACATAGAAAGCAGAACAAGAGCATGTAACTAAATATATAACCTATTGTGAATTACAAGTAATATTAGTTTTAATTTCATAAACTCTAGGAGTGTTCACTGATGTAAATTCCTTACTTTTGGAAATAACAGCACACTTTGTACATGTACCACAAGGGAAAGACCCCTTTAAAACATTGGCATCCAAATTAGTTTGTATTTCATGTACTACATTCAACTCTGTTTTGTAGTGACTAAGATAATTTCCTATAGTTTTACCACATCAGTAAGAAAAAGAACATTTGTAAGGGAGAATTTCCAGCACCTATTTGTCTGTCTGTAAAATAAACCAGTGATTGTGAACAATCTGGTGAAAAGAACTAATATTGCTCCTAAATGTGGTAACCAACCTTAGTTTTTGCTCACCATAAACACGATCATTCTTTTCTTGATATGTTAATAATTTATCCCTTGATTTATTATTAGTGTTATCCAAAGCTTGCTGCAATATATTAGGATCATAACCTCTATAAATAAATCTAGGCTTTAAATCTTGACGAACATTACCAAATTCTTCCACTTCAGAACAAATTGTTTTTTACCCTATAATACTGTGATAAAGGAATGTTATTAATTATATGTCTAGGATGACAACTAGATGCCTGTATTAAGGATTTTTATGGAATTCCTTCCTGTATAAGAACGTTTTAACAGTTCCATACAACTTTTTCTCAACCAATACATCCAACAATAAAATTTTGGAAGTATCATAATTTAAAGTTCAACAAAGAATCCACTTACCATCATTGAGATATTGAACAAATTCCAACAAAAATTCCAAATCAGATGTCCAATCAAACCAGCAGTCATACAAATAGTGAGGCCAAATATCATTAGAGTCAATATAGATTTTATGACTGACATCATATATCAAAAAATTGCTCAACATACCCCATAAAAAATCAGCATATATGGGAGCAAAATGGGCTCACATAGCAGTACCCTGTAACTGCAAATAACACTCCTGCCTAAAATAAAAAACATTTTAGTGAAAACATCTTCTGTGAGACACAAAAGAAAGGTATTGTAATGTGGACTATATAAATTAACATTATTTATCCAATATTCCAGAGTTTGCAAACCCACTGAATGTGGGATATTGGTGTACGTTCAAGGTACACATACATCATTCCATTTCCATTTGTGCATCTTTTAATATATTTTAAAATTCTGCATTATCATGAATCCTAGATCAAATAGCAGGCAATAAAGATTTTAAATGTGTTAAAAAGCTGAAAAGGGTTCCGTTAGTGAGCCAAAGCCTGCCACAATGGGACGTCCTTGGGGGGTTTTGGAATTTTTATGAATCTTAGGCAACATATAAATATATTGCTTATTAGGGTCATCCACGGTTGGCTGTTCTTCATATCAAGAATGCCCTCCTCAACTGCTAGTTCCAAAAATTGATCAATATCATATTTAAATTGCATAGTGGGGACCTAAATATATCCTAGAATACAACTTAGGGTCATTTAGTTGGGTAAGAACCTCTTGTTAGTATTCATGAGTACCCCATATCAAAACAGCACCTCCCTTATCAGTAGGATTAACCACTGCATCAGTATTCCTGCTTAAATAGTCTAGTGCTAATCTTTCTCTAAAAGTTAAATTATGATAAACAGTGTCTTTATGTAAATTAAAATGTAGTTCCTTTAACACAGCTTGTTCAAAAGCCATCACATATTTGTTTCTAGGAGACTGAAAAGAAGAAGGTTTAAACCTAAAATAATTAAAACTGCTTTGGTACTTGTCTTTAAAAAATAATAATAAATTTAAATGATGACAACAATCCTTAATGTCCTGCACCAGCCTCACTTCTGAGACAAGTGTCATGGGGACAAAATTTAAACCCTTATTAAGCAAAGAAACAGAAGAAATATTATGCACAATATTATTACAGTTCAGCTGGGTCACAGCACTGGTTGTGAATTTCCAGTACCCCTTGATTTCTTATGATGTTTGCACCCCATTCTCCTACACCATTTATTAAACTGCTAAAACTATCAGCTCTCTTAGCTGCCGGTAAATCAGATGAAATATCGGTATCAGTCTCAAGGGCAGACAAAAAAATCATCAGCTAAAGATGCTGACACCCCACTGCTTTTCAATACAGAACCTCAAACTCTGTTCTTTTTAGTTGTTGCAGCTACATGATTCCCCTTAGCAAATCTAACAGCCTAGTGATATTGTTTCCAAGAAAACTGTTTATTATTAGAATAGTCCTGGATATCACGCTGAAACTTATGTAGTTTGCATTCCATCATTTCTGCCTCAAGTCTATCCAAAGACTCGGACAATTCCTGTACCAACTGGCCATAGATGTTCTCAGTCTTATACACAGACACTGCCCCACAACCATCACTGTATTTATCAGCTTCTCCTTTTCTCCAATGCAAGTTGGAGCTGGAGCAAAACATAAGGGCTTTCTGGGGGTCTAGCCATCACCTTCAGCTGGGGAGTTATTTCTTAACTATTGGTTCCATCCCTCCCTCCCCTGAGGTCCACAGTATATCCTCTGGGCAAATGCTCAATGAGAACATGTTGCTATATCACTCCCCATATGTGTAGCAAAGCAAAAGTCCTTCCCCATTCCCCTACTCTGGACATGCTTCTTCTTATCACATTTCCATCCTCCACCAAGAATCAGACATGAGAAACACCCATACGCCCACACCGGATGTAAATATCCAACCCTCCTTACTGATCCACTAGTCATGTGAACTGCTAATTAAACCTGGGTAGAAAAAGAGATGTCCTTTTCTGGTTCTATCAGGTACAAAATAATATCATCTGCAAATAAAGCTAACTTTTCTTGAACACCATACCAATTATATCCTTGAAATTCTGAGTCCCATATATTCATTGCCAATTGTTCTAAATACAATGCAAATAAAAGGGAAAGAGGACACCCTTAGCTGGTTCCTCTGTTCAGACACAACTTAACAGAGAAACTGTCCTACTTTGATTTTTGCTTCCGATCACTCGTATATCCTTCTAATTAACCTTATTATTGTACTCATAAAATCCACCCACGGTGGTGGTGCTGCGGTAGCATTGTTGCCTCACAGTAAGATGCTGTCCGGTTCGATTCTCAGCTAGAGTGTCTTCTGCGTGGAGACATGCGTGAATGGGCGTACCTTCTTTGAAGTTTGTGCGTCAGGCCTGGCAAGCCGGTACGTAAAAATCAACTGCCAATCATTAGCGGACCGGAGTTCCGCTGTGGCGACCCTTAACCGGGAAAAGCCGGAAGACACAAACAAATTGTACTCATAAAATCCCAACTTACTCTGCGAAATGCTTTCTCTGCATCAATACCCACCAACAGCAGCTGTACTTTCTTACATTCTTCTTCTTTATTTTTCATCATTGTAATACCAATGTTGTCAAATGTTTGCCTCCACTCCACAAAACCACATTGATCCAATCTATCAATTTTGGAATCACTTTTGCCATTACTTTAGTCATTTTGGACATAAATATAATCATAGTTTCTCTATTCCTGCTAAGTAGCAAAAACCTGGCACACACTTCCTCCTTCTATTAGAACCACTTCCAACCCAACTCAATTTAAAAAAAAATACTCAGACGTTATTTAACAGGCAAATGGCTTTGCCCCTGTAACAGTTCAGGGTAAATATTAATACTACTGTTTCTTACATACTCTGACAACTATGGCTTTACCCCTGTAACAGCACAGGGTAAATAATAATACTATTAAAATGTCTATCTTGCTCTGAAAACTAACAATGTACCTTAACCCCCCACTCCCCTTCCTTCCCTTATCTTGCTGAATTTCAGAAAATATCTGTCTGACAAGCAGTCACTATCCCACCTGAATTATTCTTCCCTTAATAGTCCTTATCCCATCTTTCTCCTTCATCTATACTTCCTACGTCTCCATCTTTTACAAGTCTGAACAGAAACTGAATATATATATATATATATATATATATATATATATATATATATATATATATATATATATATATATATATATCATAACCTACTTCTCACTCACTCTCATACTTTAAATTTTAAGCCCCCCACTCTTTATTCCTTTACCAACAATCAGCCTGGAGATAAAGTTTTATTCAAAAGCATTATCTTTACATAAATGCTGTGTAGCTGCAATCCTGTAAAATTATGCAAGCTGTGTAAATTCTATTTGTATTCTCTCCCATGTATTGTATAAAAGCATTACTATGTATATTTTTATCCAATGTTTATTATATGTAGCTTTTCTCCTCAAGCCTCCACTGAAAATGGGTTTCTGCCCAGTCGGGCATTCCCGGTACACAAATGTAAAATAAGTAAAATAAATAAAAAATAGAAATGGACCTATGTGAAGCTGGATCAGATGGGTCTTAAACATCTTTGGGTGTTACAGTCACAACAGCTTTTTTCCAGGATGTTGCTGCTTCCCCATCCTTTTATAATACTGTTAAAGAAAACCTTCCAGATCTTTATCACTTTCTTCCCTCCTAGAGTCCAAATTTCCATCAGAATACCATCTATTCCTGGTGACTTTGCTGCCGCTTGGTTATACATCACCATTTGTATCTCACCGCCTCCTATTTTAACTGTTAATTGTTAACCTCATCTACCTCTAACTTTGGCATATTTAAGTCTTCCATAAATATTTCCATTTGTACTTTTTCTTAATTTACCTGCTTCTCTGTTTGATACAAATCTTCATAAAATTTCCTCTACAAGATCACTGGTTATTTTTCTTGTTATAGGCAACAACTCTTTCCACTTTCTGTTGCCTAAGTTGTACCAAACGTTTGGTGCTCTTTGTTATTTAGGTGATTCAAAGAATGTGTTAATGCAGAGAGAGAGAGACTCAATGGCAGTTTTCTCTCAGTGTCTGCAAGCCGTGAGACTGAATGGCTGGATATGTATTAAATCTAGCTTTAGACTGGTTAAGATTTGTCAGAGGATTTTCAGAGGAACATTACAAAGGCTTTTTAATATTGTTTGGTCTGATCTGATGAAAAGCCGATGTTTGAAAACATTTACCTTTTGTATTTATTGTTAATAAAGCATCTTGAGTTCTATCATGGTGTACTAATCATTGCACTTGTTTTGGATTTATAGTATTCAGGGCCACAGAAAAGATGTTTTTTTTTTTAAATTCTTTCCGTGTTGTACACTTTCCAACCTCACCTGTAAGTTCCCTTGCAATTGCACGTTTTATTCTACTTCTCTTCTACACCTTTTACCTCCCACATACAAGCCTGTTTACTACTTCCTGTTCCCATTTGTGCTTTATGTATGTATGCATGTTTGTTTGTATGTATGTATGTATTAATTTAGGAATAATCCATGACTGGATGTGGGTATATCAGGATTTACCAATGGGTGGTTTGGCTTCATCATGAGGGACAAGCATGAGTAATTATGCTTTTTCTGAAAAAAATACCCCCCCAAAATATACTTGTTTTCCCGCCTTTCTAAGGTAGTATAGTCCAATTTTCAGGTTTGTGCTGAATTCAGGGCTGTGTTCCACGTTACTGTGTTTGCCCATACCTTACTTGGAGAGAAGGAAGTTTCTCTGTTCACTGTGAGAGAGGGAGCTTTGAGCAGCTTATCTGTCCCTGGAGGAGTGGTTTCAGCCCAGAAATTAGAAGTTTATTGGCCATTTTGGGCTAATTTCTCTCTCTTTCATTTCCCTGCTATAAAGCCTGCATTTGCGAGGTTTTTGGGCTAGTATACAGCTCAGCAAGCTCCTGCCTGGTGCCCTGCAGAGTTCTACAGCAGCAGAGAGACAAAAGAGAGACTTTGGAGTGATTAAGTATAATTTTTCTGCATTTTCTTGCTGCCTTTAGCTAATTTGGCCTAAAATGCCGATTTTCTAGAGTTTCTGGGATTTAAAAAGCTTGTTTCAGCTACATATTGTACTTATTTTACTGCCTGCACTACAAAGACGTTTTTGTGTTTAAATTACCTGTTTAACTGTTGTAGGCTACACACTCAAGTGTGATAGCCACTTCTGTGCATTTAAAGTGTTTTTTTATTTTATCTGCTTTATTTTCTGAAAAAAACAAAACAAAAAAAAAAAAAAAATACTTGTTTTCCCACCTTTCAAAGTTAGTATATTCCAGTTTTCAGGTTAGTGCTGAATTCAGGGATGTGTTACAAGTTTCTGTGTTTGCCCATACCTTACTTGGATAGAAGGAAGTTTCTCTGTTCACTGTGAGAGAGGGAGCTTTGAGCAGCCTGTCTGTCCCTGGAGGAGTGGTTTTAGCCCAGAAAATAGTAGATTATTGGCCATTTTGGGCTAATTTCTATGTCTTTCATTTCCCTGCTATAAAACCCGCATTTGCGATGTTTTTGGGCTAGTATACAGCTCAGCAAGCTCCTGCCTGGTGCCCTGCAGAGATCTACAGCAGCAGAGAGACAAAAGAGAGACTTTGGAGTGATTAAGTATCATTTTTCTGCATTTTCTTGCTGCCTTTAGCTAATTCCGCCTAAAACGCCGATTTTCTAGAGTTTCTGTGATTTAAAAAGCTTGTTTCAGCTACATATTGTACATATTTTACTGCCTGTACTTTAACAAAGTCATTTTTGTGTTTAAATTACCTGTTTAACTGTTGTAGGCTACACACTCAAGTGTGATAGCCATTTAAAGTTTTTTTTTGATTGTATCTGCTTTAATTTTTGAAAAAAAAAAAAAAAATATATATATATATATATATATATATATATATATATATAGTTAGTGCTGAATTCAGGGCTGTGTTACACGTTTCTGTGTTTGCCAATACCTTACTTGGATAGAAGGAAGTTTCTCGGTTCACTGTGAGAGAGGGAGTTTGAGCAGCCTATCTGTCCCTGGAGGAGTGGTTTCAGCCAAGAAATTAGTAGTTTATTGGCTATTTTGGGCTAATTTCTATCTCTTTAATTTCCCTGCTATAAAACCCACATTTGCGTGGTTTTGCGCACCGGGCAGCGCCGGTTAGCTAGGGTATAACTATTCCCGGCTCCACAAAGTCTACTCTTCAGTTTTTCTCTTGGAACTAGACAAACATTCAACTTAAGCACTCAAGACATTCACTTCTAATCCTGGCAGTTGCTCAAAATTCATAGCAAGCACTAATAAACCTTAACAATAGACCCCCCCTATACTGTAGAGAAAGACAAGGCTCTCTATTCGACCTTATCAGCCAATCAGTAAAACAGTTCACTGTACCTATCTAGGCATGTTCAAAGGGCAGTTTCAGGTGTTCTCTCTGGTCCAACTGGTAAATCTGGGCATTTTGAGGCAATGTTACAATTGCCTCATGTACACAGACAACCCTCTCCTCCTTCCACCAAACACTAATACATGCGAGAGATGCAATTATACAGCCAAACTGGAAGCTAAGTTCTCTCAACCCAAGACTGGACCAGGCAGTCAAGAGGAGAAGGGAATTACTTGCATCACACCACCAGTCTCACATAGACCTATGAAACCAACACCCGAAAAAAAACACGTAAATACACAAAAACATACAGAGAGTCTCTAAATAAAAATCTGCAAAAGCAACAGAGACCTCCAAAGCAGACATCCAAGCAGCCTCCACCCCTCAACACAAACCATGAAACACATACTTCACAAAACCAGTATGCCATGCAATCACAACCCTTAAGGCAAAATAACATACCCAACAACACTGGTAATAGGTGACTCTATAGTCAGGCACACTGACGTCCCACTCACTAGGCTAAACAAGGAGAAGGTTACTGTTAGCTGCTTGTCGGGTGCCAGGATCTGCCACATAACACAAGCACTCAGGTCACTCTAGAACAAGTACAAATATTACTCTGTCATTGTCCATGTTGATTTGAATGACCTGAGCCGTACCTCCCTGGACTACATGAAAAGAGACATGGAGGAGCTCTCTGATCACATAGCCCAGGCCGGTATGACCCTGGCCCTGAGTAGCATCCTGCCTTTACCAAGAATGATACCACGGTATAGAGAAAAAATGATCAATTTCAATAATTGACTAAACTTCTGGTGTCATTCAAAGGGGATCCAGTGTCTGTCAGCCTGGGATGACATTCTCGACAAGCCACGCTGCTTCTCTAGAGACGGCTTGCACCTGTCATGCTTAGGCTTTTGAATACTGGCCAAGGCTCTTGCCATCCCCATAGTGCCTTTTTTAGGCAAGGCTCAAAAGAAAAAAACACCACCGTAAATAGCGCAAGTAACAAAAAAACTGAGGGCAATGCTACTCAATGCCAGAAGTCTAAACCTCAAAATGCACCAACTCCTCAGTATGGAGAAAATCGATATATGTGCAGTAACAGAAACCTGGTTTAAGGCTCCAGAGAGCACCCCAGCACTACCAGGCTACAACTCATACCATACATTTTGGCCACAAAACCCGGACCGAAATACAAAAGGCAGGGGAGTATCCATAGTCATCAAGGATACCCACACCTCCAGGTTAGTGACACAGCATGATACTTCAGAGATCATCCATGTGCAACTAACAATGGCCAAAACTGCTATTCAAATTATAGCTTGCTACAGATCACCCACCATGTCCCAGGACCCCCACTCCGCATTCCTGGAAACACTGGGAAACATAAAGGTCCTATCAAACACCCTGATATTGGGTGATTTCAATTACCCAAACATTAACTGGGAGAACTACTCAAGTACAAACTCCCTTGCCCAACATTTCCTAGAATTTATAAACTCAAATGCCCTGGATCAACTGGTCAACACCCCCACCAGAGATGACAACATATTGGACCTGATCATCACCAACATGGGCGACCGGTGTTCCACACCAGACGTCAACCCCTCGTTGGTTAGATCTGACCATAAACTAATCACTCTGGATATCCACATTCCGCCACCACCCCCAGTCAAAAAAACCACTGTAAAAAAACTTTTCAAAAGCAAACTTCACATTACTTAAGACCGAGGTGGGAAGTTTCAAAGCCCCCATGCTAAAGGATAATGCTGTCTAAGCTGCAAAATCCTTTACTAATGCACTCTACGGGCACCTACAAGAATGCATGGATCATGCTATCCCAAACAAAACCAAGACTCACTCCTCCAAGAAAAGGAAACCAGTCTGGTGGACCCCTACCACAAACAAGCTATACAATAGAAGGAGGAAACTAGTACAGAAAAGAGTAAAATCCCAACAAGGGAAGAAATTCCTGATCAGTATCAGTAAGAAACTACGTTCCCTCATAAAATCATCCAAGGCTAGCTTCGAAAGAAAAATTGGCATGGACTCCAAAGATAACCACAAGGCATTCATTAGCTATGTCAAGAATCTAAGTGGCAATTCTCAGATCTGCTCAGAGTTAGTACAGAATGGCACAAAATACACTGAACTGACCAATATAGCCAACATCCTGGCAGACAGGTTCAGTGCTAATTTCACCTCCCTCTCACCCCCAAAAGGGCCCATAACTATACCAGAAGAATGTAGTACCCCTGAAATCACAGACACTTAGGTTAAAACAGCCCTCTCCAAAGCCAAAAACACAGCATCAATGGGACCGGACGGTGTCCCAGGCTGTGTTCTACATGAGCTCAAAGATCAGCTAACCCCTCACCTAAACACACTGTTTAAACTCAGCCTCTCCACAGGCTATGAGCCCACAGAGTGGCTCACAGCAACGGTTATTCTGCTCCACAAAGATGGAGCCACAACGGACCCTGGGAACTATCACCCTATAAACCTGACTAGCTTGGTCTGCAAAGCTATGGAGCACATCATCATGGATCTCATTAACAGAGACATTGGGAACCTCCAAACACTTGGCCCTACCCAGTTCGGCTTTGTTAAGGGCAGATCATGCCTCCTAAACCTGGTGGACTTCTTTGAGACAGTTACCAAGGCTATAGATGAGGGAAAGGTGGCCCACACAGCCTACCTAGACCTTGCAAAGGCCTTTGACACCATTCCCCACTCAGGTATTATAGACAAGATCACCAGCCTGAACATAACCCCCTACGTCATGAGATGGGTTGCCAACTGGCTCACGGACAGAACCCACATGGTAAGAGTTGTGGGAGCTAGGTCTGACTCTAAACCAGTTACAAGTGGCGTTCCCCAGGGCTCAGTCCTAGGACCCCTCCTGTTTGGCATATACTTCTCGGAGGTACAGGCAAGCACAGGAAGGCTATGGCTGACCAAGTTTGCAGATGACTGCAAACTAGAGTCTATAATTTACTCTCCAGCTGACACAGACATCCTTAAAAAGGGTCTCACTGAGACAGATACCTGGTGTCAAAACCATGGCCTCAAGCTAAATGCCAAAAAGTGCATAGTCATCCCTTTTGGAAAAAACAAAGTACCCACAAACTATCACATAGGTGGTAGCCCCCTAAATATGGAAGACGTAATAAGGGATCTGGGGACCCAAGTAGATAGTAACCTCTCCTTTGATAATCACAATGCCTAAGTGTTTAGAAAATCCTTCTATGTGGCCCACCTAATCACAAATGGGTTTGCATTCAGATCGAAAGAGGTCATTGGGCCCCTCTACTCATCACTCATTAGACCCATCATAGAGTACAATGCCCCATTTGGGATGTACCGTACAAGACACCTGCAACAACTGGAAAGACCACAGAAGTACCTTACCAAGAGGATCACTGGCCTCAAGCAGATGCCCTATGCAGCTCGACTGAAGAAACTCCAGCTGTACTCGGTTGCATACAGCCTGCTCAGAGGTGATCTCTGCCTGACATACAAGGCCATGTCCAACCCAGAATTGATGGACACGCTCCACTTATAGAAAATCTTATCCCCTTGAGCCACATGATCCAGGAATCTAAACCTCACCACAACAATAAATAGGATGTGCTGGAGGGATAGATTCCTGTCCCAGAGACTTCTTATGCCCTGGAATAAGATTCCAATCTACATTAGGCAGAGCTCCTCACTAACCCTCTTCAAGAGAAACCTTGACGAGTGGATGGGAAACAGAAACTTTATCCCAGGGATCACTTCAATGGCTCTGCTGGACAGAGGCACAGGGAGCTAATCTAAGGGGGCGGCGAAAGCCAACACATTCCAGCTAGGCTTATAAATGCCTTTGGGCAGATAGCCTAGTACCTACCTATAAAAAATGCCAGCTTTTGGTAAATCCTTATATACCTATACCCATCAGTGGATTATACTGCTAAATTAATACATACATATATACATACATAAAGGACAAATGGGAAATCCATTCATCCATCCATTCACAACCCCATTTTCCCCATTTCTGCACATGGGGTCAGGGTGTCACTGTCATTGTATACATGTAATGTTGTGTTCTCGCTTAGCTTCTTCCTTTTGGTAGATGTGTGAAGCATGCACTGATCATGTGTGCAACATGTACATGCAGATGCCTGCACATTACATGTTATCATAGTATGTGTGAAGCATCCACAGATCATGTGTGCCGCATGTACATGCAGATGCCTGCACATTACATGTTTATCATAGTATGTGTGAAGCATCCACTGATCATGTGTGCAGCATGTACATGCAGATGCCTGTACATTACACGTTTATCATAGTATGTGTGAAGCATGCACTGATCATGTGTGCAGCACGTACATGCAGATGCCTGCACATTACATGTTTATCATAGTATGTGTGAAGCATGCACTGATCATGTGTGCAGCATGTACATGCAGATGTTTGCACATTACACGTCTATCATGGTATGTGTAAAGCATGCACTGATCATGTGTGCAGCACGTACATGCAGATGCCTGCACATGCACTAATCATGTGTGCAGCATGTACATGCAGATTCTTGCACATTATACATTTATCATAGCTGGTTCTGTTGCTTGTTTTTGAAATGGGTATAATGATGCTGTATTGTTGCTCCTACTTCTATTCCTGACCCCCCAACCCATCATTTTGTTTTAATTAATACATGTCTATGCGTGCATGTGTAACTTTTGTTGGACAATGAGCAATCATAGTAGCGTAGTTTAGCTATCTGTAGACTTTTTTGTCACTTATAGAGAGAAAATTAACAGATTATGATGTGCAAGTTGTTTAGCTGTGTGAAAATGTAAACATATCCATGCTGCACACTACTGAACTCTTTTCTTTGAGGTTTCTAGGTTTACCATAATCATGCTGATTAGGCTGTCCAGTATGCATGTTTTTGAATGTTAACGCCTGTTTATTGTATCACTTTTTCTTTGATCAAGCGGTTGATATAGGATAGAGATAACACACTATGGTATCCTCTGCCACATTTTACCTTCAGTGTTGAGACTGAGTTTTATAAATGTACTAATTTCCAAAATATTATTAACTAACACATTTCATGCAGCTATATTTACATCAATGCAAGCATTTTTCTCATAAACAAACAAAAATGAAAAATCTGGATGCAACAGTTGTGCAGAGACCTGTGTAAGGACAGTATTTTCAATCCCTGAAACTGGGAATTTAAGTGTAACTGCGTAAAAATATTTATTAACTCAAAAACTACTACTTCTCTGAGTATTCCCTCTTTTCCAAGGTACAGTGATCTCAGAGTTAATATATTTAAGTAATGGGGGCATGGGGGTGATGCCTCACATATGGGAGTTCAAAAATGCCTTAAATGTATAAGAGTGACTTTCAAAAGTTCTCTATTACTTCTGTTAAATTGAACTTTAATTTTCATATTGTCTGGATTTGTATTATTTAGTCTCAGACTTCTGATAAGGAGCCACTAAAGAAGAACAAAAGTCAGCAGGGGATGATCAATATGAAACGAGAAGGTCTACTAAAGGAATTTACTATACTGTAGCTACTCCCAAATAAAGGTGAAACAGAAGGTACATTTATGACAATTGTATACCTCAATGGAATTAATGGAATCTAAGAGATAAACAGCTTTTACAGTAGATCTGCACATCCTGAGTTTATAAGTGATAGGTACAAAGAAATATTGCTCAAACTTGCTGTTATTTATTTCTGTTTAGACAGAAGATTTGAGATGTATCAAAAAATCTTTTAGAAGAGGTTAAACAATAAAAAAGGTCCGTTAAATAACTAATTGGATAGACCCGTGGGATTCGGGTGAAGTTAGACATTGGTTAACACTGTGCTGTAACTTATGGCCTAGGTAGGAAAATGGACAACTGGAGAGAGCCAGTCAGTATCTGCTGACAGTCCCTGTGACTCCATCGCCTATTTATTTAGATGCCCTCCACCCTATGTCCTCCATGTTCATTTTAGATAATAGATTAATAATCTCTAAGCATGAAGCCATAATAACAGTCTGCAGTCCACATATGCTTTCAAATTAATTTTACATACACCCCAAAAGGAAAGTATGACAATAAACAAACAACTGGAATTTTAAATCAGCGTGGTCGGCCTGCTCCATTCATTGGCATTCATTCTAAACCATTGTTATGGTAACTTCTGTTTCTGGAACATTTCAGTAAGCTTGACTGCCTCACACTTAAATGTCTGTCAGAAACATAAATAAGGGGTGATATGGTAAGGTAGGTTGAACTTTGTTTGCCAGCATTGCCATACAGGATAATAAGACCTTATTTAATACCAGCAAGGCATAAGAGATGCGTAAGTTACATTAGTGAAAAAAATGTTGATTTCCTGGACCAGTTTTAAATGCAAAGCATGTACACACCAAATTGTAATGACATTACCTACATTACCTTCAGGAAGGTGTGCTTTCCCCACATCAGTCTGCATAGGTCTGTTGTGATCTTTGTGCTTGCCTAGCTCTTCTATCTGCCAGGGGATATGAACATATAAATTAAACATCAAATTTATAAGAGAAGAATATGTTATACATTTCATGCATACTGTTTTACAGCATCATTTTCAATAGATGATCACTACTCTTTTGCTATACAATGCTGCAGCCCAGAAAGGACATTGTTACTCAAACTGGTACTCGAAAGATAAGTATATGTACAGCTTTTGTAGTCTGTCATTCTCAGTGTTAGTCTGGATGAGAGCCATTTTGCTTATCACAAGCATTTTATTCTACAATGAATGGTGTGCAAAGCAAGTAATGATCTTCCAGATAAATTGCATTTCAAATCCTTTAAAACATATAACTAGTCAAATGATATGAAGAAAGTACAATTGTGTGCACTTACCATAAATGTAGATGTTCGAGTGTATTCACTGTTGCAGTCCTAATCAATGGGTTATCCGGCTCCTGGTAGCCCCCGATCGGCCAGAATACCAAAGATAAGTAAAAATTACATCGGCATACAAAAGGAGGCAGCTGACGTCACTTCCTCAGTCTTTCTTGCCATAACAGTCAGACGCCCCCAGAAAACAAGGCTTAAACAAAAAGCTATTTTGGCAAATAATACCAAATTTAGCCTGTACCTTAGGAAAAGAGAAAAAAGGGGAAGGAGAGAGGGAAACCAGGACTGCAACAGTGAATCCACTCGTACATCTACATTTATGGTAAGTGTACACAACTGTACTATGTTCATAGTGTTTCACTGTTGCAGTCCTAACCAATGGGTTGATTACCAAAGCCCAGATAAAAGGGAGGAGGAACCAACAGAATCAAGGATTAGAGATAATGCCCTTCAGAACAACAGTGGCAAACCCTGCCCTGGCTCTTGAAAACAAAGGCAAATTATAATGCTTTGTGAAAGTGTGAACAGAAGACCAAGTGGCAGCCTCCAAAATGTCTTTAGTAGGGACACCCCTTAAAAAGGCTGCAGAAGTGGAAGCTGCTCTAGTTGAGTGGGTCCTAACCCCTTGAGGAGGAACCTTGACATGAATGGAATAACCAAAAGTAATACAATGTGCAATCCATTTAAAAATCGTTTGCTTAGAAATAGCCTTGCCCTGGGCTCCAGGGGCAAAACTAACCAATAACTGTGCTGATTTTTGAAGGTCTTTAGTCCTGCCCAGGTAAAACCTGAGCTGTCTATGCACATCAAGAGAATATAGGATTCTTTCACCTCTATTTCGAGGATTAGGAAAGAAGGTAGGAAGGTGTATGGACTGATTAAGAGTCAGGCTAGAAATCACCTTAGGCATAAAGGAGGGGTTGGTTCTCAGAGAGACCCTATCTGCATGGAAAATAAGAAAAGGCTACACAGCCATAAAAGCATGCAGCTCCGAAACCCTCCTTGCTGAAGTTATAATCAAGAGGAAGGCAGTCTTCCACAAGAGAAACTTTAAATCTGCAGTGGCAGCTGGCTCAAAAGGAGGAAGAATGAGTTTCTCTAGAACAAAATTAAGATCCCAGGCTGGAGTAGTCGCCCTTCTGGGAGGTCTTAAGTTGCAAGCACCTCTGAGAAATATTTTCATCAGGGGATGAGGGAAAATGGGTTATTCAAAAGAACAATGAGCAGAAATGGCTGAAGCATGGATCTTGATAAAGGAAAAAGAAAGACCACCCTGAAGCAAATCAGCCAGGTATTCTAGGATCAGCAGAAGGGTAGGATGAGAAGAAGATTCCCCTCTAGCCTGCATCCAATGATTGAACCTTTCCCATTTGCCAGCGTAGGACTTCCTAGTGCTAGGCCTCCTGGCCTCCCTCAGCACGTCAACCACCTGCTGGGAAAGGGAAGAAGAAAAGGAAGGAGTCATACAATGAGCCATGCTGCCAAATGGGGAGACTGAAGATGTGGATGTAGACTGTTTCCCCCTTCCTGAACCAAAAAATTTGGCTTCAGAGGAAGATGCCAAGGAAGAAATTGGGAGAGACTGCGAAGCAATGGATACCAATGCTGTCTGGGCCAGTCCTGAGCTATGAGAATAGTCCTTGGTCATTTGTCTCTGATCTTCAATAATAGTCCAGGAAGAAGAGGAAGAGGATGGAAGGCATAAACTGACAGCAGCATCCAAGGGAAGGGCAGAGCATCCACTTTCTAAGCTCTGCTGTGATGGTGTCTGGTGCAAAAAAAGAGGTTGAAGATGGTTGTCTGGAGAGGAGAAAAGATCTACTTGAGGAGTGGCCCAACATTGAATGATGCTGTAAAAAACTGCTCTGTTCAGCTGCCATTCGTGAGGATCCAGGGTCTGTCTGCTCAACTGGTCTGCCAAAACATTGAGCCTTCCTGGAAGAAACTGAGCTAGAAGATGCAGGCACAGGGATGCTGCTATGGACCAAAGACTCATGCTCTGTCTGCACAGGAGGTAAGAATGAGTCCCTCCCTGCTTGTTGATGTACCACATGACTGTGGTGTTGTCTGTCCTGACAAGCAGGGTCCCTGGAGAAAGAAGATGCTTGAAAGTTAGTAAGGCCTGCTGGACTGCCATCAACTCCTTTAAATTTATGTGCAGGTGCATCTGCTGGGCATTCCAACTTCCCTGTATGCATCTGCCATTCAGGTGAGCTCCCCAGGCGTAGTCCGATGCGTCTGTGGTAAGAACTTGAGTGGCAAGGGGTGGGCGAAAAGACATGCCTTTGTTCTGTAGACAGGCTGTTGCCCACCATAGAAACTCTGCCTGCAGACATGGAAGCAGAAGAATTATCACATGCAGGTCCTGTGTGTGTTGACACCAAATGTTCTTGAGGTACCATTGCAATTTCCTCATATGCAGTCTTGCATATGGAATCATGAGAATGCAAGAGGCCATGAATCCCAGAGCTTGCAGGTATTTCCGTGCAGGGAGCTGGGACAGGCTTGCCAAGTCCTTGAAGTAAACTGAAAGAGTTGTCTGCTTCTCTTGGGTGAGATATATCATCTGGGTGCTGTGTTAAGACTCACTCCCAGGAATGTTATCTCTTTGGATGGCGCCATTTTTGATTGTTTCCTCATTGAGAGTGCAACCCAGGGAAGAGAGAAGAGTCTTTACAAATTCTATATCATTTAACAGCTGTTCCTGAGAATTTGATTGAATTAGACAGTCGACCAAGTATGGATAAATCTGAATTTTCTTCTGCCTGCAAAAAGCAATGACAGGAGCCAGGCACTTTGTGAAAACTCTGGGAGCAGTAGATAAGCCAAAGGGCAGCGCAGAGAATTGATAATGTTGCTTACCCACCCTGAAATTAAGGTATTGCCTGCAACTTTCCCGAATAGGGATGTGCAGATAAGCTTCTTTGAGATCAAACATTACCAGCCAGGAATCCTTTTCTAACATTGGCAGCAAGTGATGCAGAATGAGCATTTTGAACTTTGGAATTATCAAGAAAGAGTTCAAAATGGATATATCTAGGATAGGATGCCAGGTGCCTTCTTTTTTTGGAACTAGGAAAAGTCTGTAATAGAAACCCTGGCCTACCTGCTGAGCAGGACCTGATTCTATTGCTCCCAGATGTAACAGAGACAAAATTTGCTTTTCTACTTATGTCCTTTGGTTTGGAGGAGCGTCCGGGAATCCTTTAGGTACTAGAAAGGTGTGGAAAGAAAACTTGTGTCCTAGGGATACAGTTCTGAGTACCCATTTGTCGTCCATAATGGTGGCCCAGACATTTGGAAAAAGGGCCAACCTTCCACCTAAAGGACTCTCCGGGCAGGCAAGAACAGGCAGAAGTTGGACAGTCATTGAGAATGTTTAGATTGAGATGCAGGCTTAGAACTTCCCGTCTTGGAAGAGGAAGCCTGCCAACGCTTAGACCTTTGAGGGATAGCCACCTGTCCCCTAGAAGATTTGTAACCACTAGTCCTAGAACGGTTCTGTCTGCTGGTATCAGGGAACATCCAACTCTTAGAAGGGTAATTCCTGCTAAAGCAAGGAGGCTGAACTTGTAGAAAGTCTTTAACTGTCTGCATAGATTTGGCCTTGTCTTCCATCTTCTTGAGCACTTCCTCTGCTTTGCTGCCAAAAAGACTGTCCTTATGCAAAGGTACATCTAAAAGCTTAGCCTTGACAGGCTCTGGTAGGGGCTGCTCCCTTAGCCAAGTATGCCTTCTAATAACAGAGCCAGTAGCTGTAGCCCTACAGGAGGCTTCTAGAATGTCAAAACCACAATGTAATGAATGTTTATTGACAAGACTGGCAGAATTCAGCAAATCCTGCATATCCTTACTCTCCGCCAACAGAGGCACAGTTGCTGTCCTAGATTTAATAGCTTCCAAGGTGTGCTGCTGGTACTTCAGCATATGAAAAAGACAGTTAGTAGACCAAACAGCAAGAGTGGCAGAGGTATAAACCTTTTTACCCCACCTATCTAGGTTCCTAGATTCCCTGTCAGAAGGAACAGGATTTGTAGTAACAGTGGCCTTAACACCTTTAGGGCCTTGAGAAATAACCTCTGGGTCTGACAACGGGTCCCTGAAAAGAAACAATTGAGAATCAAGGACTCTATAGTACCTGTCAGATTTCCTGGGAGCAGGAGGAACTAAATTTGGAGTCATGGAATTTTCCAGAAAAACATCATCAACCACCTCCAACACAGGTGGAATAGCCAAAGGCTTATGCTGAGGCAAATCCAAAAACTCCCTAATCCTTTTCTTAGAAAGGGGATAATCCTGACTTTCCCATTTAAAATGTTTCCTGAGAGTATTTAAAGTATAGTCAAATCAATCATGGATTTAAGTAAAACACAGCTCGAACAAAAGCACAACAAAAGAAAAACAAACTGGGTAGCGTAGCACTTTAATCACAAAGAACAAAGCTTTCAGTTTAAAAAGTATTTAAAGTATCACCAAAAGAGAAATCTTCTGGAGGAGAAGCAGAAGGGATGGACTCCTCTGCTTCTGAATCCTCAAAAGGAGAGAAAGCCTGAGAAACGTCTTCTTCATCAACAGAAATGCTAGAAGTATCAGAACCTGAATAAGACAAAGCCTCAGGAGAGACATCCCTACCTCTTTTTGAAGGAGGAGGCTGTGAACCCCTAATGAGTCAAAAGGTCATCAGCCATTTTAACCATTTGAGAATGAGGGGAATGAGAGGAAACTGGAGCCTGTTTCTTCACAGGCTTATGACTGGAAGTTTTATCTGCAAGTCTGAAGGACTCGGGAGGCCTGGCAACCACCAAAGTTGCAGCCAAAGTTGTCTGTATGAGCTTGCTGTCTGAAAGAAGAATGGAGGCCTCGGACACTGGAGTCAGCTTAGCAGCTCCAGATCCAGCTGAAGAGGAAACAGGCAGAAGGTCAGAAGGCAAAATGGAAGCTGGAGGCCTGGGGGCCTCTGAAATGGTCTCAACTTGAGGCCTGCTGTTGAAAATCAGTGGGCTGCAGGGGCTGCAAAGGTGCCTCACTGGCTACCACATGACTGACGACCAACTTATCATCATCCGAGGACTTGACCTTCGGAAGCCTGTCACGGTCCTTATCCTTGCATTTCTTGGGGATATCTGAAGCCTGAAGACCAACGGATGCCATACTGACAAACTTAGGCCAAACTCCAAAATGTTTAGCTAAAAGCTTAGCCCGACGGTGAATAGTACACGGATTAAAGGAAGCACAGAGATCACAATTAGAATGCCATGGTCAAGGCCTAAACAAATAATACAATAGGAATGAAAATCTCTATGGGGAATCTGCTTTCCACAGGTAAGACAATTATTAACCTTTTCTGACATTTGTTACAGCAAGAAAAGAGGTTCCCCAACGGGGTACTTAGCTGTAGTTGACTTCAATTTTGTAGTCAGAAACAAAAAAGGTAAATTGCCGACTGGCACTCATGCAAGAAATGCTTCTGCTTTCGGCTCTGTGGCAAGGAACACTGAGGAAGTGACATCAGCTGCCTCCTTTTGTATCAGATGCCCTGACGGCCTTTACAACCGACGACAGCCGATGTCATTTTTACTTACCTTTGGTATTCTGGCCGATCGAGGGCTACCGGGAGCCAGATAACCCATTGGTTAGGACTGCAACAGTGAAACACGATGAACATCTATAAACTGCTAATGCTTTAAAAAAAAAAGATATGCCATTGTGAAAGTTAAGTCAATGTTTCTGCCACTAACATTTACAATGATTTAAGCAATTTTAGTAGTTTTTTGCAGTGGCAGAAATGAATGCATGCTAACCATACATCTGCCATTACACCAGCCCTGTACCTTAACTTAATAAAAACCCTTTCCATAGCACTATCACTATTCAGACAAAGTGTGTCTGAATTTAGTGGTAGGGTTTTGGGTAACTGATATCAAAAGGAAAGTGTTTGCTTTCATTTTGTGATTGGTTGTATGTTCATTGTTTTGGTTATTTTGTTAAGTGCATTTTCAAAATATCACCATTGTTCACCTACATTTCAATATACTCCTATCAATGTGATTAATACACATGTCTATATATCTAGAGACAGAGACAGAGACAGAGAAAATGGAACAGATGCACAAACCAAGGGGTAAAAACGTCACACAGAGAAACCATTCAGCAAAAACCCAACCAATCTAGAATCTTCACTGTGCAATACCTTAGATCTCCTGTAGTAGAGGCCCATGGGATTTATGTGAATAACCCCTTATATGTTCATAGGCTGATACTAGGCTATCGGCCCTAGGGCCTATACAAGCCTAGCCATAACAATTCCCTGGCTATTTCTTCCCACAATATTTACTTCCCTGAACCCCTGTCTAGCAGGGCGACTGATGTGATTCCCAGGGGAAAATTTCCTATCTCCCATCCAGTCATCAAGGTTCCTTTTGAAGAGGGTCAAGGATGCGCTCTGCTTGACATGTATGGGCAGTCTATTCCAGATTATGGGGAGTCTCTGGGTCAGGAACCTATCCCTCCAGCATGTTTTGTTCATTGTAATGTCAAGGTTTAAGTCCCTGGAGCATGTGGCTCTGATGGATTGGGATTTCTTTAAGTGTAGCATGTCCAACAACTCTGGGTTTGACAGGGTCTTGTATGCTAAGCAGAGATCGCCTCTGAGTAGACGATATGCGACAGAGTATAGCTGGAGTTTTTTTAGTTGGTCAGCATAGGGCATCTGCTTTAAGCCTGTGATTCTTTTAGTGAGGTGTTTCGGTGGCCTTTCCAGTTGTTGCAGATGTCTTGTGAGGTATATACCAAATGGGGCATTGTACTCTATGATGGATCTAATGAGGGATGAGTACAGTGGGACAATGACCTAATTTTTTCTTGATGAAAAGCCGTTAGTAATGAAGTGTGCCACATAGAATGATTTCCTGACTGTTGTGGTGATGTGGTTATTGAATGTGAGACCACTGTCCACCTATGTTCCTAAGTCTCTTATCACACTTTCGGTGTTTAGTGTACTGCCACCTATGTGGTAATTCATAGGTACATGGTTTTTCCCAAAGGGGATAACTATACACTTCTTGGCATTTTGCTTGAGCCCATGGCTCTGGCACCAAACATCTGTTTCTGTAAGGCCCTTTTTAGAATATCCACATAATTTGGGGATTCAATAATGGCTCCCAGTTTGCAGTCATCTGCAAACTTTGTTAGCCAGAGTCCCTTCGTGTTGGCTTGTACTTCAGAGAAGTAGATGCAAAACAAAAGCGGTCCCATGACTGAACTCTGAGGTACTCCACTTGTCACTTGTCTTGAGCTGGATTTGGAGTTGGCTACTTTTACAGTGTGGGTTTTTTTGGTAAGCCAGTTGGCAACCCATCAAGTGATGTAGGGATTTATGCCCAGCTTAGTAAATTTATCTATGATTCCAGAGTGGGGGGATGGTGTCAAAGGCCTTGGCGAGGTCCAGATAGGCTGTGTGGACCACCATATCCTCGTCCACGGCTCTGGAGATTGATTCAAAGAAGTCAATCAGGTTCAGGAGACACGATCGGCCCTTCACAAACCCAAACTAGGTGGGGTCCAGTGTTTGAAGGCTGCCAAATACGTTTCATGGCCTTGCAGATTAGGCTCGTCAGACTGATGGGACGGTAGTTCCCAGGATCAAAGGTGGATCCCTCCTTGTGGAGTGAGATAACTGTAACTGTGTGCCACTCAGTGGGCACGAAGCCTGAGGTGAGGCAATGATTAAACATGACAGGTGACTTGTCAGTTCATTTTGAAGTTCATGTAGTACACAGTCTGGGATGTCATCTGGTCCCATGGATGCTGTATTCTTATCTTCAGAGAGTGCATTTTTTGCCTGTGTGGCCATGATTACCAGAATTTGGCAGTCTTTGAGTATCGAGATGGGCCCTTTAGGGGGTGAAGTTGGCACTGAATCGATCTGCCAGAATATTGGCAAAGTCCTTGGGATCAGTACATTTAATTCCATTCTGTTGTAGCTCAGAGCAGATCTGAGCATTGCCATTTAGATTCTTGACATAGCTATAGAATACCTTGTGGTTGTCTTTGGAATCTTTGGCAATTTTATTTTCGTAACTTGCTTTGGAGGATTTTATGAGGGATCTCAGCTTCTTCTGAGGCTGGTAAGGGAGTTTTTGCAACCTGGAATTTTCCTCTTTTCTGCAACAGTTTCTTCCTTTTGTTGTATAGTTTGTTTATGACAGGGGACCACCAGATTGGCTTGTTTTTTTTTTGGAGGACAGTATCTTGGTTCTGTTTGGGATGGCATGATTCATGCATGAGTGGATGTGCTCGTACACTGCTTTAGTGTAGGATTCGGCAGTCGAACTTTCAGTTCCCGTCTGCATGGGTGTCATGAAGTTTGTCACTTCTGACTTGAGTAGCATGAAGTAGGCTTTGGAGAATTTTTTTATGGATGTTTCCTTACTGGGGGGTTGGGGTGGAATGTGGATGTCAAAGGTGATTTGCTTATGGTCAGACCTAACCCCACTGGTGTAGAGCATCGATTTCCCATGCTGGTAATGACCAGGTCCAGGATATTGGAGCCCCTGGTGGGACTTTGGATAATTGATCCAGGGCTTTGGAATTTATGAATTCCAAGAGCCGTTGGGCAAAGATGTTGGTACATGAGTTTTCCCAGTTAATGGCAGGGTAGTTGAAATCACCCAGTATTAGGGTGTTAAGTTGTATCTTAATATTTTCCAGTATGTTTAGAAAGGTTTAGTGAGAATCTTGGGGCATGGTGGGTGATCTGTAGCAAGCTACAGTTTGGATTGCAGTCTTACCTAGTGTTAGTTGCACCTGGAGAATTTTGGATGCATTATGTTGGGCAACTAACCTGGAGGTCTGAATATCCTTGGTGAATATAGACACTCCTCCACCTTTAGTGTTTTGGTCCTGGTGTGGTGGCTGAAAAGTGTGGTAAGAGTTGTAGCTGGTATTGCAGGGGTGCTCTCTGGAGCCTTGAACTAGGTCTCAGTTACTGGACAGATATTGATGTTCTCCATTTTTAGGAGTACCTTGAGAGAGTGCATTTTGAGGTTTAGACTTCTAGCATTGAGTAGCATTACCTTCAGATTTTGCATACTTATACTGGTTATGGTGGTGGTTTTGTCCTTTGAGCCTTGCCTAAAAAAGACACTATAGGGGTGGCAAGAGCCTTAGCCAGTAACCCGAATCCCAAGGGCAACATGTGCAGAGCATCTCTGGCAAAGCATCGTGGTTTGTCGATCATGTCATCCCAGGCAGACAGATACTGGATCACCTTTGAATGACACCAGAAGCTTAGCCAATTGTTGAAGTCAATAATTTTGTCCTTATACTGTGGTATCATTCTGGGTGAAGGCAGAATGCTACTCATGGCTAGGGTCATATCTGCCTGGGTCACATGATCTGAGAGCTCTTTCATGTCTCTTTTCATGTAGTCCAGGGGGTATGTCTCAAGTCATTCACTCCAACATGGACAATGACAGAGTCGTATTTGTACTTGTTGTGAAGTGACTAGAGTGCATGTGTTATGTGGCAGATCCTGGCACCAGACAGGCAGCTGACTGTAATTTTCTCCTTGTTCAGCCTGGTGAGTGGGAAATCAGTGTGCCTGACTATAGAGTCACCTATGACTAAAGTGTTGGGTACGTTGTCTTGGCTTAGGGGCTGGTGTTGGGTGGCACACTGATGTGAGCTATCTGATACTTTGGTTGTGATTGGTGTTTATTTGCGTTTCAGCTTCGGAGTTCCTCGTTGCTTGGGCAAGTTAATATTAAGGGCCTCCGCATATGTGTGTTTAGTTTTGCTATGTGTTGGTGTTGGTGGTGAGGGTTTTGAAGGGCTATGTATTACTTGAGGTGTAGTGTGGGTGTTAACCTTCTCCTCTTGATTGTCTAGCACAATCTTGGCTAGAGAGAGCTTTGCTTCCAGTTTGGCTATGTAAGTGCATCTCTTGCAGGTTAGAGGTTGCCAGGTCTTGTTAGGTCTTGCCAGGTTGGGTGGTAGGAGGAGAGGGTTGTCTGTGTACATGAGGCAATTGCTGCATTGCCCCAGTATGCCCAGATTTACCAGGTGGACAGGAGAAATCACCGGAAGCTGACCCTTTTAGGTGCTTTTTTCCCTCTTACCTTGGCAAGGTACTTTGCAATTATATGCTGTTTAGTGCCTACAATTAATTTCTCCTTATTTACCAGGAGAGTTGAGTGCTTGTATCAGTTTAAGGCTTCCTAGTGCTTTCTAGCAGGTTTTAGAGCAAGTGCTAGTCACAGGGACTCCAACCAGAAAGAGTCAGGAATCAATGCACTCTGCTCCTTCTCTCACCAGGATCAGAATATAAGCACATATTCCAACCTGTCACCTATAAAGCAGTTATTAAGCTTTCTGGTAATCAGCAGTTTCCAGGAAATAATGTAACTGCACTCCTTCTCTCACCAGGAGAAAACAGAAGCACTAATCCCAAGATGGCTACTGAGAGGGAGAATGTGGGGTCTCCAATAACTGGTGGTCTTGCAATAGATGCTTAAAGGTAAGATGAAAAAAAAACAGTTTATCCTAAACACTGCAGTGGGCACTAGAGGAATTAGATGTGAAAGTAGGTAACTTAAGTTTTACCCATCTAAAAAGTTAAGTTTTAGTGGAGAGTCACTATTTTTAAAACAGCAAGATAGATTGAAAGGGGATGGTCACTTTTGTATTCTGGTACTATATACACAGGGTATAACAGCCCTGTGTTTCTTATGCTTAGTCAAACACTATGCTTGTGTTGTGCTGATGAGGTCATAAGGCAGAAATATGCATATCCACAGCTAGTGGGGTTTGGCTTTATTGTCCTGCACTTGCCATTAAAATGACAAAACAAGTCAGGGGCAATCAGAATTGCCAATTAGCTGAAACACCTGATGTTCATAAGGAAAATCTGCATATATCCCATGTGCCTCTGATGCAAGAGGTTTGGGAGGTCACTCAGTGGAAGTTTTAGCTTTGCTGGAGTTTTCATTTTGTTTTTACTGATTGTTTTTTTCAGTGATCTTCTCACTTATTGTTTGTTTGTTGTTTGGGATATTTTTGCAGTGACCCTAATGATAATGGATGACAGTTGGGTATAACAGCCCTGTGTTTCTTATGCTTAGTCAAACACTCTGCTTGTGCTCTGCTGATGAGGTCATAACACGATCATCCACAGCTAGTGGGGTTTGGCTTTATTGGCCTGAAATTGTCCATTACAACAATGAAACAAGTCATGGGCATTCAGAATTGCCAATTAGCTGAAACACCTGATGTTCATAAGGATCATTTGCATATATCCCATGAGCCTCTGATACAAGCGGTTTGAGAGGTCACTCAGTGGAAGTTCTAGCTTTGCTGGAGTTTTCATTTTGTTTTTACATATTCTGGTACTATGGAATACAGTAGGATGGCCAATACATTTAAATAGTTGAAGGGGAGTGATTTCACAAAATGATAGTTTTGTGCTTACTCACACAAGCCAGTAAAAGCAGAGAGGAAATGAGATATATGGTCACATTAACATAAGGGGCAGGCAATTAGAAACACAGTGGTGTTTAAGAACACAACAGTAACTGGGTGGGAAAATTATTTCTGCCTCACAAGAGACAGAGCTGTGGTCTCTTTTCAAGTTTTACTATGCAGTTAAAAGCAGAATACAAGTAAAACACAAGGTAAAGAAAACAAATCACAGTATTCAAAATAGAAAAAGGCAATAAAGTAATACAAAATACAACAAATAAAAATCAAATTAACATTTCCCTCACAGCAAAGTGTAGCAGAGTCTGGCTGAGCCTTTCTAGTAAAGCTTTAAAATGTTTCATTTTACCCCTTAAATAGAAGGTTTAGTTCCTAGCTCCACCCTCTCAGTTCACAGATGATTAACCTTAACTGACCTCTTCTATCTTATGTCAAGTCTTTAATTGACCTGTTCTAATTTCTGCCTGACTCACAAGAGACAGAGCTGTAGTCTCTTTTCAAGTTTTAATACGCAGTTAAAAGCAGAATACAAGTAAAACACAAGGTAAAGAAAACAAATCACAGTATTCAAAATAGAAAAAGGCAATACAGTAATGCAAAATACAACAAAAAGCAAAATAACCTTTCCCTCACATCAAAGTGTAGCAGAGTCTAGGTGAGCCTTTCTAGTAAAGCCTTAGGGACTTAATACTGCTTCAGCTACATGTCTTCTGAATGTCAATGCCTTTTTACTTTTTAAATCTTTATGGGTAAATTCAGGTGAATAAATCCAAACCCAGTAGCTGAAAAATTCTCAAGTTTCAGTCTTTTTCTGACCTCATCAGTACAGCATAACTCAATTGTACTTTAGAAATACAGAGTTTAAGATCAAGTCTGATATCCATAAATAGTAGATTGCCTGTAAAATTCCCAAGTAACATGCAAACCAAATGGTAAAAAGGTCACACAAACAATCGAGTAAAAACTGTATGAAATACCCAGCCAGTATGGAGTATTCACTTTAAACCTGCTGCTGTGGAAGCCCATGAGATATATGTAAATGACCCTTTAAAGACATAATAGTGTTTCAGATACATGGCTTCTGAATACACATGACTTTTTTTTTTTTACTTTTTTTGTCCTTATTTCTCTTTTTCTCTCTCTCTCTCTCTCTCTATATATATATATATATATATATATATATATATATATATATATATATATATATATATACATACATACATACACATATTAATTTAGAGGGGGAGTTTTTTTCCATAATCATGGAAGCCTGAAATAAAACAGTCATATATTACATGACACCTGATATTAATTTTGATCAAGGTTGAGTGCCCCCTTGTAATCAGGTCACCAAATGTATTGTAAACAAATGCTTAATTGTAAGGGGTGTTTTATGGCTACTCTCCCTCCTAGCTGGCTCCTTTAGGACACAAGCCCAGGTTATTTGGGTCAATTTCATGGCTTTACCATTCTGTGGTGTAGAGTTAGTCACAGCTTTCATTCCTTTAAAACAAGGTAATTTGTTTCAACACGCTGAAAAAACTATGGAGTATTTTTGCTCATAATTAAAAAAGAGGGACAAACTTGTTACTAAACTGTGCAAGTCCTACACCTTGCTTTTCAAGTAATTTTCCTGAATTTGAATGCTATTATATTTTAATAAAACATTCCTGTATAATAGAACCAGCATTACTAGGAGCCTTTCTCGGGTCTATAGTTTGACATTGAAACACCATAACAGTGGACTTCTAAACACAGACAATTATTCAACGAAATTCACTTCCGGTAATCGCTGAATATCTGCAGAGCATAGCTGTAGTTGGCCAACTACACAATTTTGCCCTTTTTCCACTGTAGTGCGATCTTGGAGTTGGTATATTTAGTTAGGGGGGTATGGTGGGCACAGCTCTCCACATGGGTGGGTTTGATTTAGCTAAATTTAGTTCCATTGGGTTGTGGGGCAAGTATTTGTTTGCCCTTTAAGTATTCAGTGAATCGTGGAAATGCATTTCGCTGAATACCTGTCGATGTGTAAGTGTTCGCTGTTACAGCGTTTCTACGTCGTAATATAGACTCGCCTTTCTCAGTTATTCTTGCTGATCTCAAACCTTCAATTCTTACATCAGTGATGGAGAAAGTTTGTCTGCTTGTTATCTTATGCTTATCAACTATTTGCTGTTTTTTTCAACAGAACTTCAATCAAAATTGTAATAAATGATTTGGTTCTGACCATGATAGGTGATTTCAACTGTTTTTTTTTTAATAATTCTGTTTCAGAAAAAGAAGAAAAATAGAAACTGGGCAATTCTAACTGACTCTCTCTCTGTTTCCCCTCCATCTCACTTAACTGATCATTAATTCTCTATGATTTCTCACAACTAATTACCACTACCACCCATTATAATAAACACAACAGTAAGGGAACATTAATTGATTGGATTCTTACCACAATGCCTTATAAACTCTTTACCTCAGCTACCCTTCCAGATACCCTAAGTGGTCATCTCCCTGTGGCTTAATAAGAAAGCAAACTAATATTCAAAAGCAGCCACATTTCAGCAAAGCATGTAGCCTTACATATTTCAACAAAGATCCATTTTTCTCCTGTCTAAAACTATACAACTGTGATGCACCAAAATACATCCCACTGGATCTTACTGGCAGTTCTTTTTAATTCTAATTTCTTGAACTTCCTAAATGAACTTGCTTTACTCAGAAAATCAGAGTTAGTGCCAAACCTGACCCCTGGTTGTCATAAATACAAAAAACCTTATGAGACTTAAGAGACAGAGCCTGGAATACATGGTTATTCAATAAAACAGTAAGAAGTATCCAAACATTCAGAGAACTCAGAAACTAAACTAAAACTCAATTGAGTTAGTTAAAAAAAATTCTAAACTGACTTATAATGTAAAAGCTACAAAAATCCCAAAACATTTGGGTCTCTATATACTAGCTGTTCAATCCCAGCTGCAGTACTTAACTATCTCCTAGACTAAACATGAACAACAACTCTACCATCTGTGCTGATGCTTTAAACTTTCATTTCATTCCCTCAATCTCATCAATACATCACAATTCTCTTAATACCAACAACTACATAACAGCACCACCAACCATTCCTCTTCATAAACTCTCCTTCCAGCAAGTCCCCACTATTTACATAAAAAAAAAATATTACTTAAAATGAAACCCACCACCTTATCCCTGACAACCTACCTGGCAAATACCTTAAGATGGCTGCAGACGCAATGGACTACCCCATCTCAGTTCTATTAAATCGCTCCATCAGTGAAAATATGTCTCAACCCCCCCGGAAAAAAGCCACATTCTTCCCCTCCACAAAAGAGGGCTTTCAACCAAACTTTCAAACTACAGGTGCATGGCCATCCTTTCTCCTTATTGAAAATATTCAGGAAATGCATTTAGTCACAACTCTTATATTTCCTCAAACAAAATAACCTCCTCTCTTCATCTCAGCATGGCTTCTGCCCCCACCACAGTATAACTATTGCTTTACTTAGTTTCACCAATACAGTAAACACAAATAGGAATGATGAAAACCTAGTGTATACCCTCTTTCCTGATTTATCCAAGGCCTTTGACACAGTGTTGCACTCTATTCTCCTACCCAAACTTCATAATCTATGTGCCGCCACCAAATGCCATATCATGGTTTCATAGCTACCTCCAACACTGAGCTCAAGGTGTCAAGTGGCAAAAAGATACTTCATCCTTTCTTTAATGTTTTCATAAATGACCTACATAAAGCCTGTAAAACTGCATCCCTAGTATAGTATGCAGGTGATGCCCAGTTATCTGTATCTCAAGAAACATCAACAATCTTCAAGAAATTACCTCAGAGTCCTTCTCCTCTATTGAAACATGGCTGACATCTGTCCAGCTATTCCTATACCCAAGTAAATCCAAGCTTATCCTATTTACTCCCAAACAGCTTACAATTAAAAAAAACCTCTTCCTCAGTTACCTCATCCAACAAAACAAAAACTGAACTTGTCACACATACTAAATTGCTAGGCATCTCTGTAGATGAAAACCTAAAATGTGACATGCACAAAGTATTGCGAAAAAAATTACACCAAAAACTACATTTTGTCTGTATAGAGCCAAACCCTTCCTCTCAGACACCATAAGAAAACACATTGTCTCTTCTCTCCTCTTGCCTGCTCTAATGTATTCTGCACCCATCTTTACCAACATCTAAGTGACATTGCTAAACAAACGAGCAATATTCCGATAAAATAGCAGAATTCACTGACAACATTCCAAATAGAACCCACCACTGTGCCTCCCTAAGGGAATTACAGTGGCTAGAATTCCCACATTATCTTTCCTACTCACAACTTTCACAAATACATATCATTGTGTATAAACCTAATAATTGTCCATCCATCTCCAATCTCATACAAATATATAACCTTTCCAGGCGACAGTGTTCATCGGACAAATACCTGTTACATGTATGCAAACTGAAAAATTCTGCTGACAAATCACTACTCATTTGATAAATAGCTGCTCCACCACAACTGGTGGAGAGCATAACAAATAAAACCAACCCCACACACATCAAAAGAAATGTTTTTGCAGCGGGGGGGGTGACACCTCCAGCACTCTCAAACCACACTTACTAATATATACTAACTTCAGAGATGCACAGCAGGGGTAAAAGAAGAAACTCTTCAAAACAGTGCAAAGTGGTTTTGCACAAACAGTGACCCTGCAGTATATACTTCTTAATGATATAAATTATGAGAAAGTGCAAATTTGACCAATTATTTTCATACAGTTAGTAGCCATTTAGTAGGCTGCAAGCCACTTGTAATGAAACCAGTGCCAACATATTTATTTATTATTTTATTTTATATTTGTTTACCAGGACAGTCTGACTGGATAGTGGTCCTTTTTCAGCGAAGGCCTTGGAAGAAAAGCTCCATGTTTACAACAGAATGATTGTACATATATACAGTATGTTACATAGATACAGGATATAATGGCAGTGAGTAGCACATAGATACAAAGGAATACTTATGTTGTGTTTTTTATAAATCAAATTTACACATAAAGACCAAAAGTTTATATACAGATCAGATAATAACAGAGTAATTTGTCATTCTACATTCAAATGTTCTGTATATACAAGGTTTTGTATGGAGAGATTACACAGAAATATATATTATCAAACATCAGGGAGATGATAATAATAATAATAATAATAATAATAATAATAATAATAATAATAATAATAATAATAATAATAATAATAATAATGATAATAAAGAGTTAATAGACCAGTTAGTGTTTGAGAAGATGTTGCATAGAGACATAGAGGCTAGACATACGGTCAGACTGCTTTCGATGGAGGGTACCACAAAGATATGAGAAAAGAGAAGAACAGAATAGAGGATGTGAATCAGTGAAATAGGGGTTGAGAGGAATAACTAAATGGCCTTATCCAGAGCTGGGGCATGAGCACAACTTTGTGTTCAATAAGTGGGATTTGAGGCTTTTTAAACTGCAAAGAGTTTGTAGTTGACAAAATCTGTAAGCACTGAGTTCCGGCTTTTGGCTACACATGTTGAATAAAGAGAATCTCCAATTGCATTCTTGGCTCCAGTTATGTTTAGTAACAATTTATTATTTGAGTATAAAGTCCGGTTACTAGTGTAGGGAAGTAGAAGATTTTGAAATGCAAGTTTTTTCTCTGGTTGGGAAGAGTATGGGCCATTGTTAATTGGTTGCAGGTTAAGAGCTGAGATAGTTCTAGCCAGTTAAGTTGAGTGCAAGGCAGTGGTGAGACCTAGAGCCAAAGTCTGTTGCAAATTTTTCAGTCTTGTTATAACAGGTATCTGACTTTGTTAGGTCTGTTTTTCTTAGGTTTGTGAGAATCGGTGAGGTATATAGAAGTGCAGAGACCGGATGCATTTTTGCAGTGGTGACCTTAGTGCTATTAATTAGATACTGTCAGTTTTTAAAGTGAGTACCATGTTTTTTGTTTACTTTCTTTACTGTTTGGGCTATGTGAAGGATGAATTTCATGATGTTGTCAATAACAACACCCATAAGTTTAGTGTGGGATACAGGAGAAATGGTAGTATTACTTGAGGATGTAATCTTAAATGATGGGAGGGGATCTATAATGCTAGAGGGCTGAAAAAGCATGGGTTTGGTCTTGTTGGGGTTTAAAATAAGTTGGGCTTCCAATAGACACATTTCTACAGCAGTGAAGGGTTGCTGTGTTAGTTGTTGTAGCTGATGGAGTGATGATGCAGCACTTATTAATGTAGTGTCATCCACGTATTGGACTAGGGAGGCATGCAAGGTAGCAGTGTGTAGATTATTGGTAAAAGTGTGAAAAGGAGGGGACCTAAGATGGGACCTTCTGGAACACCAAGGGTAATGGGTAGTAGAGGAGATATGTTTTGTCACCATCTTACAGCTTGCTGGTGACATGTTAAGTAATCTTTGAACCAAGCAAGTGCAGACTGACCAAGGTTTAGTTCTGAGAGTTGTTGTTGTTGTCTTTCGGCTTTTCCCAGTAAGGGGTCGGCACAGCGGAACTCCGGTCCACTAATGATTGGCAGTAGATTTTTACAAAACGCCGAGGTGCCAGCTCGATGCCCAACCTTCAATGAAGGCATGCCCATTTAGTTCTGAGAGTACTGTTATCAATTTATTATGGGAGACAGTGTCAAATGCTTTTGATAGATCTAGAAAGATGGAGGTTACTATTTTGCCATTGTTCCTATATTCATTAATAATATTGTAAAACTCATTAGTGCAAAAGTAATACTGTGGTATGGCTGAAATCCATGTTGACTTTTGGATAATAACCATAATTTTTGAGTGGATGCCTCTTTCGAAAATTAGAGGCAGAGGTGACAATATTGCTATTGGCCTGTAATTGGACAGTACTAATGACTTCCTCCTTTGTGTGGCAAAATAATGTGGGCTATCTTCTAGATTCTTGGAATTTTTTTTGTTCAGAGATGGAGTGATTTATTAAGATGGATACTGGGTAGGAGAAGACATCAGCTGCCACTTTAATATATTCAGATGGCAGATTATCAGCTGGTAGAGTAATTGGATTGAGTTTTTTCAGAAGTTTTTTATAGTGTTTGTTTGGACAGGTTGTAAATAAAAGGTGTTTCTATCTGTACTTGGTGAGGGAATTTCTGTAAATGTGGTGGTGCCATTATTGTTTGTGATGGCCAATATGGATTTGGTACAATACTTATTAAATTACATAGCTATATAGTCTGTGTTGTTAGTGGTTGTAGGGGTAGGGTTACTAGAGTTTCCAGACTGTAGAATTTTATTAATAGCTGACCTGGGTTGTTCTGATGATTAGCTTGAATATCTTTGTAGTGATTAATCTTGTCCTGTTTGAGTTGTTTTTTTTGTTCTTATTTCTAAGGTATTGATAAGCCTGCTTAGTAATTTGAGTTTTACTTTTTTGCCACTGGTTCCAAGCTAGTCTATTCAGAATGTTCAGGAAAGTGAGGTTGAAGTATTCTGTAACTTCCTCTAGGGGGAGATATTTTTGTGGTGCCCAATTACGAAGTTTAAGGGTGCTTCTTGAAATTTTGAGTGTTAAAGTATCTTTTGTTTCTAATTTCAAGGTACATAGTGAATTTTTCTGGATTTATTTGTTGCCTAAGTACTAAGGTTGGTACATGGTCACTGAGACTATCTGGGAAGCAGCCAGCATGCATAGTCAGAGAAGGTCTGTTTGTTAGTACCCATCAAGGATGGATTCTCTATTTGATTTTTTATCAATTCGAGTGGGTTTTTGAATGATTTGGGTGAAGCCATGGAGGTTTATATGATTTGAAGGGTTCTGTGAGTTACAAATATTCCAATCTATATTAAACTCACCCATAATAATTGTTTCCCAAGGAAGAGGTTTTGAGGATCAGTAAAGGATGTGTTCTAAGCTTTGGATTTGTTTCCAGGAGGTATGTAGGTACCAACTATGTTTAAATATTTTTTGGCGTTAATTTTATGTTTAGTAAAGATCACTTCCATATTATTGAAATCAGGAGTATTTTGTTGTAAGACTTGTAGAATATGGTTGCTTTTAAATAGAATGGCCATTCCCCCTCCTTTTTTTCACCTGTTCTATCAATCCTATGTATGCTGTATTCTGGAGGTAGAATTTCATTATTGTTAATTTCTGATTTTAATCAGGTTTCAGTGAATAGAGCAATGTCAGGAGAGTAGTGGGAGAGCGTGGTGTGAAGTTTTTGGATTTTGTTTAGCTTACTTCTGATGTTTAAGTTTAATAGTAATATGTCAGATCCTTTCTGAGAAAGGTTGAGTATATTTTGGCAGCTATGTTGGGAATTTTGATGGGATAGATTGGTATAGTGGCTAGGATTTGGATGGATATCTCCGCTAAGGGTTAGTTGTGTAGCAAAGTGTGTTATGGTTTTGAAGAATTTTACTATAAATGTGTTAAATTTTAGGGAGCCATATAGTTTTAAACAGTCCATATATTTTTAGAAGCACAAACATGCTAATACCAAAATTGCTATCGGTTCTACCTAGGTTACTCCTGTAAAAATGCTAAAAAAGACAAAAAATAATTTCCACGTACTTTACTTGTATATATAGAATTTGATCTTAGTATATACCACACCTGCTAATTATGCATATATCTTGCAATTTGAAAAGAGGACCTGGTGTCTAAGATAGTACTACAAAAGTAATTTCCTGCTGCATTGTTGTTTTATAGGAAGTACAGTACGGACTTTCCCTAGGCTGCCTCATCACATGTAGCAAGGGTTCGTTTGTTGTTTGTATAAAGGATGTGTTTGGTACAGGCTGCTCTGCTGCAAGGTGGTCAGCACCTGATACTATTGTATCATTACCGCCTCAGGTGCCAGGCAAGAGTGCAAGTAATTTATGGCTGGCAATATAATGTGTGATCCACTAAATGTTGACTGATATAGTGTTTATACTAAATGTGAGATTTCGGTATCTTAGTGCAGCCTTTGAGTTACTATATTTATGCACCAGTAGCTGGGGATGTAAGGATATGAAACCTCTTTGAAAAAACATATTCAGATGTTATAGATCACTTTGATTTTCACTTTTTTAATGTGTGGTTGTTTTGTGATCACATTTTAACAATGGCATCAATACCACCCCCTTTCCCATTTTGTTGATGGGGTCAGTGTGTCACATCAACACAGACCATCATCTAGAGCCGATGTTCACATCTTCAGGTGGCTAACTATATCAAACAGAAATTAATAATATTTCTGTCATAGGTCTGCTGGCTCATGGATGAGTGAATGCTGCTTTACCTCATACTCCTGGGCATTTTTTTCTCATCCTTTACATCTTTTAGAAACCCATGTATTCTTTTTCTCTGCCCTCAATGACAACATATAATTTCTGTTGTGAAAGAGGTAGTTAGAAAGATAAACGAGGAATGAAAAAAACTTGTCTTATATCAAAGGAATAGTTTTCATCAAGGCATGATTAACAAAAACTTCAGCTTTGCCTTTTTCTATCTTTTTTGTACAGATACTTGAAAAGTGTCACCTTCTTTGAGGAATAGTGCAGAGCCATTGGATACCTACAGTATTTAATGTGCAGTAAGAACAGCATGTTACTGATAGAAACTGCTTTAGAAAGCATTTTACTTATATCAGTTAACTTTTAGTCTATGAGTGTGTACAGATGAAAAAGATTTTAGCAAAATATACATCTGTGATAAATGTTAACATACTTAGTGGTGAATGTAGAAACTTACAAAAGAGAGGCACCTGTACCTTACCTGATAAATCATTTGTGTATGTGTCAGGAGTCTCAGCAGTCCAGGCAAGTACCAGGACATGACACCAAAAAGAGGAGAGGTGCATGCCCCCTCCACCAGGTCTATGGACCCTCTCATAATAAATGCCGTTTCTATCCTTTTTGTGCATTATTCTCAGGCATCAGGTAGCCTTTCAAATTCTTCTTTTACTGTTATAAAAAGCATGCTTCTAGTTTTTTTCAGGGAAATAAACTGAAAATATCACATCTTTTTAAACAATGTCTGAAAATATATTTCTTAGAATTTGCTCTATTTAGTAATGAGTATCCACACTACTTAATTAACTATGATAGCTGTATCTGAGATTGCTCAGTAGAAGTTGATTTCTGCTATCTACTTTTTCAAATATTTTTATAATAGGAAAGATGTTTGGAAGGCTCAGCACTTACCCTGCACCGGTCCAGTCCATTAGGTGGTTCTGAGAATGTCGGTTGTGCCTTTTCCAAAGCTGTTGTGAATGAAAGAAAATGAAACATGACAGTGCATTAGTGCACAGATTCCACTGATTATTGCTCTGCTATGTTTCACGCTGCAAATTCTTAAAACATATTGTTACAAAAAAGTTATATCTCATGATTATTCTTCACTAATACATTTTAACTTGTAGTTTCTTCACAAATGAATCAAATAAAATGTTTGTGTTTATGTTAAAAGCAAAACTGAAATAGAGATGCGTGATTATGCAAGAGATATTTTTCATGTAAGTAGTAGACTTATATTTCATGCGCCTTACAACTGCATTCTCTCTATTAGCAAACTATAGTGTACTGTCAGATTATTGAAGGCAAAGTAAGTGCTGAAGGAGTTAAGGGATGTTATATTATGTTATGCTTGATTGTACCAAGTGTCTGCGAAAACCAGATTAATTAACATTATGCTCTGGCCTTCTCAGGCTGGGGGATGAGTCTTTACAATGATGTCTGTGAGATAGTGTGTACTGGTACCAAATGTTAAAACATTGCAGGCCAATAAATCTTAAGCATATGTGATCTATGTTTTGAAAGGCATATTGTCAAGTGTTCACATCAAGTTCTAAGCAAGGATGATGAGAACATAAAATATTTAACATTTTTATTATTTGTTACTTGGCCGAAACCTGCACAGTCTGCAGAGCAGTCCACTACCAACCGCAATTTGCGATTAATGAGAGAAACCAATGGGCAGTCAGAGGCACCACCAACAGCCTACCAGCAGAGGAGAGTGCAAGTTCAATCATTTGAGTGGCATGAGAGACCAAGGGTGGAGCATCAGGTACAGTCTGAAGAGATGACCAATGCACTTGGGGAGGAAGAGTAAACAACGAATCAACAGCCAGAAGGGAGTGTCCTTTCATCTAATGAGGTACCTTCCGTTTACTCTACACCGATGGAAGTGCCATCGTCTTCGGCAACCAGTGATAAGGCAACAACTGCCTCTACAACTACAGCCGTGGTAAGAAGGAAGATTAATATGGAAGGAGGACAACAACAGGTTTTTCCTGTTTTACTCCTACCGTTTTGAGCAGGGAGGAGAAAATCTGTGGCACATGACACTTACAGGGGCCAGAAACGGAAAGAGGCACCAGGTCAGTTACAAACTCACACTCTGAAGAAAATGTGGGGGCATGGGAAAGAGAGTTAATATGGAATATTTCCAAATATGAACTGTCTGCAGCTGAGACTTCTTTATTAAACAGAGGTTTAAATTTTATACCTTCGACTAAAATGGACATTAGTGAATTTCTGTTATGCCTACGTATGTTTACTAGAAATATAACACTGAAACAACAATTTGGAAATGGCAATGAAATAGCAGCCACGGTGGTGCAGTGGTTAGCATTGTCACCTCACAGCAAGAGGTTCTCTAGTTCAATCCTCGGCTGGGGTGCCTTCTGTGCGGAGTCTGCATGTCCTCCCTGTGGTTGCGTGGGTTTCCCCCAGGTGCTCCGATTTTCTCCCACATCCTAAAGACATGCTGTAGATGGATTGGACACTCTAAACTGGCCCTAGGCATGAGTGCGTGCATGCGTGTGTGCGCCTTCTGTGGAAGGTTGGGCACCGGGCTGGCAACTCGTCACCGTAGAACTCCACTGCCAATCATGAGCGGACAGATGATCCGCTGTGGCGACCCCTAACTGGGAAAAAGCTGAAAGAAGAAGAAGAAGAATGAAGTAAGGGATGTTCAGTTTAAGAAAAACAGTCTGTATGTACCAATATTGCCGCATAATATAGAAACCTTTTTAAAAGCTTGTGAAAATTCCATTTATAGCACAGGAAACAATAGTTTTTTAGAAGAAGGAAAGTATAATTTGACTAACAGTGAGCACAAAGCATTGTGCGACTTGCAGACTAATGACAGCATAGTTATAAGACCTGCTGACAAATGGGGACCAGTGGTGATACTGAATGCTGACTTTTACAATACAGCTATGCAAGAAATGTTATTGGATCGAAATGTATATGCTGAAGTACCAACAACAATTGTGTTTGAAATGAGTGAACAGATTGCTAGTACCTTATATGAATGCATGTGTATGGAACTATTAAGTAAAGATCTTTTTAAATTATTTCACTGTTGAAAATCCACTCATACCTCAAATCCATGGCCTCCCTAAGATACACAAAGACCCATATAACCCGAAATTTAGACCTATAGTAGCAGGGGCATGATGGCTAACAGAAGCCATCTCTATATACCTGGATAAGGAATTGAAGACGGCACTCAATGAATATGTATGTCTTGAAAGACACAGAACAGTTTTTAGTGGACCTTTATGGGGCAGTGAAGCAATTGGGAACAGCAGATATGGGGATGCTGGCCACACTAGATGTAGTGTCTTTATTTACAAGTATACCCAATGACCAGGGGATAAGCATGGTGAAATCAGTGTTGACAAGGCAAGGAAAGTTCTCTAATACTAAGACTGACTTTCTCTGTATGTTACTAGAATTGGTATTAGAGCACAACATATTTATGTTCAATGGTATATGCTACAAGCAGTTGTCAGGGGTTGCCATGGGCACAAGTTGTGCCAACACATATGCAAACCTGGTTATGGTTAACTGGGAATATAAACATCTATTAGGTAATCCCAAATAGCCTTTTATAGGTGTTTCGTAGATGACCTTTTTATTTTTTGGAAAGGTGATGGTGAACAATTTAAATCCCTGTATGCATAACTAAAGTGACCAGTGACTTTCTAAAGTTTACGATGAACTGTTCTGAGATGAGTTTAGACTTCCTGGACGTTACTATATACAGAGAAAATGACTAATGGTCTATGAAATTACATAGGAAACAATGTTACAGACCATCTTTTCTACACAGAAACAGTATGCATAATCCTATCTTATGTTGTCAAGAGGAAGTGTATAGAAATGAGTTAACTAAGCTAAGAACAGGTTTCATTAATAGGGGGTATAGTGAACATGAAACTGATAAGGTGTACCATAATGTACACAAAGAAAGAAAAGGTAAAGCTAAGCCCTACTACTCTGAAGGAGTAGGTAGTGACATGTTAGGTAATAGGAATAGTGCATTGCATACATTCCGATGGTTTTACCATATACAAGGGATGTGAAAAAGTTTGAAACCATCATACAACAAAATTGACATATGTTGTTAGTAGATGAGGACACTACCAACATAGTGGGTGGACAACCACATTTTGCATTTAGAAATAAGAAAAATCTGAAACAGCAGCTTTGCTATCCAAGGATATCTGCTCTGATGGATAACACAGTGAGTGGTACCCTTAGATGTGGAAAATGTACAGAGTGCATTTATATAGATGAATCAAGGTTTTTTAAGCACCCTGAAACAGGGCATCTATGGGAGTTAAGGAATTCTGCTGATTGCAATACTAAGAATGTAGTGTATGTAGCTCACTGCACAACATGTTTCCATTTCTATGTTGGCAAAACTGTAACCTTAGGGAACGGATAAGGGATCACCTTTACTGCACTAGAAAAGGGCAACTGTATAGTGCTTTGGCTAAGCATACATTGGATAAGGAGGATGACCATATATTTCTGTTCCACGTTTTACACATCCAGAATGTCAGCAACAGGGATGGGGGGCAGTCGATACTACTGAAAATATGGAAGTAAAATGGATTTTGCATTTAGGAGCACACAGAGGTTTGGGTTTGAACGATAGTGTTCCATTGAAGCCAGTTCTAAAATCTAGAAGGTCAAAATAAAATAAAAAATAATAACACCATTTTAATAAGAGAAGATCACATAAACACATGCAGGGCTTTGGGTCAATATGACAGTATTTCTTGAGCTGTTTTTAGCATATATATCATTAAAGACAAGTATTTGTTGAGATGTATGTATTAAAGCATATGTATTTACTAGGTGGGCAACATGTGCATTTATTAGGCAGAATATATGTTTTCATTAAGCTGTTGAGTGTGTACTGCTTATAATTTTATATATATTTTTATGTTTATTTATGCACATAAGTAATTACTAAATGGGAAACATGAGTATATGTATTCATTGACTTTTCATCTATTTTATTTATATTTATCCACGTCCTTGTCTTTATATTTTATGTTTGTGGTTTTTAAACAGAATTTTTCCGACTTCAGCAATTAACTAAGGGCAAAACGTAATTAACTGATTGCTGAGTGTTGAATTAATTTTGAGTGGTAGGATTGGTTGTTCTAGTAATGAATTAAAGTATTTAAGTGATGTTGCTGTTTGAATGAACTGTCTGATGAAGCAATGGCTACCTTCCTACTGGGCACCTATGTTTCAACTATTTTTGTGATGTTTGTTTTGATATTGTAAAAGTGCATTCTAATTTGTGATAACATGTGTATCTAAAATCTACTTGTACTGTATTTTCTGTGGAGCTTTTCTCCCCAGGCCTCCACTGAAAACAGGCCTCTGGCCAGTCAGACATTCCAGGTCAACAAAATGTAATAAATACATAAAAAAATAAATCAGACTGGCCTTGGAGATGTACAACGCTCAGAAAATGGACGGCTTAACCTTTCCACAGAGAACTTAAAAATCCATCTGGAGTTAAAGAGACTTGAGCTAGAGGCCAAGCATTTGGAAATAAAAGCAGCAGAAAGACTGAGACATCTTGAGGCCGAGGAAAATGAGAAACTGTGATGTCTTCAGGCTGAGGAGAATGAGAGGCAGAGGCAACATGAAAAACAGATGCTAACTTATTGCCAGTCATGGAGGCAATAGGGAAGGTAGTAACTGAACTCCAGAAGCAACACAGGTCAGTAAATTTATTTCACAATTTACAGAAATGGATAATTTTGATAGTTTCATTCATATGTTTGAGAGGGTATGTAAACAGTATAATGTTGATCAAGGGCTCTGGGTACAGTTCCTGACCCCCTTATGCCATGGTAAAGCTATAACTGTTCTTTCCAAACTATCTGATACTGAATGTTTGAATTATAATGTTGTAAAGAACTGTTTTCTACAATAAGCCACTTGTCCAGATACACATCCAGGACCAAGAGTTAAATGTTTTAAATGCAACCAGTTTAAATGCAAACATGTTTTATATGCATGTAGCATATAGATGTCCATGGTGACAAGGTGGGAACAAATAGTGGGAGAGCCAGTAAGTAAGAAAGACAAAATTCCAATAGTAAATTGTCTTTAGACAACAAGGGTACCAAACTACCACTAGAGGTTATATCATATCTTAGTGAATGGGAAAGAGGCCATAGCTAAGAGAGACACAGCATCTGACCTAACCATTGTGAAGCCTGCAATGGTTACAGAGGAGCACTACTTGCTTGGGCAGTCTTCTCCAGTCAAAGCTTTAGGAGGGATCCCATTCCAAATACCTTTGGCTAGGGCTCACTTTGATTGGGAGGATGGAAAAGGAAGGCAGCAAGTAGGGGTGTTTGAGAATATCCCTGCAGATGTCCTGATAGGGAATGACTTTGATAATGCAGTACCATGCATTCATGCAGTTACATGCAGTCAGGCCTAGCAACAAGCATGTGGGTCTGGTAGCCTGGGGGAGACACAGACAGACCGGACACTGGCAGCCAGGACTGGTGAGGTGGTTACTTCAGGGAGGGAGCTGCTCTGTAGCAGTGAGACTGAAGGTGAGACACAGCTGCTTGTGGGTACTGATGTTCCCTTGGATAGAGTGACTGCAAGGACAATGGTGAGTAGTAGTAGTACCCAGGCAGACAATGAGGCATCGCTGTAAGAGGATACCAGATTTTCTGTGGAAGGGAAGCTGGGAAGGGTTACAAAGAGAGAGTTGAGACAGGCTTAGCTCTCAGACCCTACATTACAAGGCCTGAGGGAGGTAGCCCTGATTCTCAAGGGAAGGGGGAATCTGTATACTGGGACAAAGGGTTACTGTATCAAGAGTGGACCCCTGAGGGAAGGCTAGAGAGTGAGAGAATACAGCAGTTGGTAGTGCCCAGAGCCTATTATCTGGCACTTCTAGCCATAGCCCATAATATTCCCTTTGCAGGTCATATGGGCATAAAACATACAAAGAGACATATTATGCAGAACTTTTATTGGCCTGGGATTTCCAGAGATATAACAGGGTACTGCAGGACCTATGAGCAGTGCCAAAAGGTAGGCAAGGAAGGGGACAAGGTGAAAACTCCTCTGATGCCTTTGCCTGTGATTGAAGAGCCATTTCAGAGGGTAGCTATGGATATTGTGGGGCCTCTGTGTACCCCAAGTTCCACAGGGAAAAGTATATCCTAGTGGTAGTAGATTATGCTACCAGATACACTGAGGCAGTGGCTTTGTCCTCCATTGAGGTAGAAAAGGTGGCAAATACTTTTCAGCAAGGTAGGTTTCCCAAAAGAAATACTGACTGACAGAGGTGTCAATTTCATGTCAAACCTGCCAGCTTGTCTGTGGAAGTACTGTGGGGTGAAGCACCTAAAGACCACCCCGTACCATCCTCAGACTAATGGTCTTGTTGAAAGGTTAAACTCTACACTCAAGTTCATGCTATGGGCATTTGCAGACCAGTTTAAGAGGGAGTGCGGCAAATATTTTCCCCACCTCTTTGCTTACAGAGAGGTGCCCCAGGAATCCACATATTTTTTACCCACTGAGTTGCTATATGGGTATAGGGTGAGGGGACGTCTGGATTTGATTCGAGATGAGTGGGAGGGTGAGTGTGAATCCCGCAAAGAGTCTGTTGTGGTGTATATCCTAAACCTCAGGACAAAGCTCAGGGAACTCATGGGCTTGGCCTAGGAGAACCTGGCAGAAGCTCAACAGCAGAAAACAGTCTGGTATGACGGGAATGCTTAGGTTCATAGGTTCATAGGTTCATACTAGGCTATCTGCCCAAGGGCATTTATAAGCCTAGCCCAGCCTTATAATGGCTTTGCATACACCTTTGGATTTTGAATAAAACTATGCCTATCATTTTTTTTGCTGTGCCTCTGTCAAGCAGCTGATGTTGAAGTAATCTGGGGTATATTATATCAAATCTCCCATCCATTGGTCAAGATTCCTCTTGAACAAGACCAGAGAGGTGCTCTGCCTAAGCTAGAGAATATGCTGTAGGGCAGCAGGTAATGGTTCTCATTTCTGTCAATCACAACAAGTTGCAGGCAGCTTGGAATCGACCCTACAAGGTGGTAAGGAAGGTCAGTGATGTTAACTACATGGTAGAACTTCTAGGCAGGAGGCAGGGGCACAATTGTACCATATTAACCTATCTACCACACGAGGAGTCGTTTCCGGCCCAGAAATTCTAGTTTATTGGCTGATTGGGCAGTTTTTTCATCTCTTTCAACTTTCTGGTTTAAGAGCCCACATTTACACTTGTTTTCCATTTTTCCTGTAACTTGTCTAGTCCAGATACAGATTTGCTGTATCCAGGACTGTTTGTAAGCTTCTGAGCCCCCCAATCCTTTTTGTGTCGGAGGGATGCCTTCTAACTTGTCAGTGGGAGTAGTAAGCACTAGGTAGCCTATCTACAACAAGAGGAGTGGTTTCTGTCCAGAAATTGTAGTTTATTGGCCATGTGGGCAGTTTTTCCATCTCTTTCAACTTTCTGGTCTAAAAGCCCACATTTGCACTTTCCTGCCTTTCCTGTAACTAGTCTAGTCCAGATACAGATTTGCTGTATGCAGGACTGTATGTAAGCTTCTGAGCCCCCCAAGCCTTTCTGTTTTGGAGGGAAGCCTTCTAGTTTATCAGTGGGTGTGGTAAGTAGTAGGTAGCCTATCTACCACAAGAGGATTGGTTTTTGGCTCAGAAATTGTAGTTTATTGGCTGTTTGGACAGTTTTTCCATCTCTTTCAACTTTCTGGTTTCAAAGCCCACATTTGCCTTGTTTCCTGCCTTTCCTGTAACTAGTTTAGTTCAGATACAGATTTGCTGTATCCAGGACTGTTTGTAAGCTTCTGAGCAGTGCCAAAGTCTGCTCTTCAAATTTTCTCTTAGATCTGCTCGTTCTCTCCTCTCCTGCACTTTTACTAGCTTTTTAGTCTAGCACTTTTACCAGACTTGTTGTAGCAATTATTGAAGCACACAAAAGTGCTACCAGCACTAAATGTTCTACAAGGAAACAGCTCCAGTACTTATTATTAATGGCCACCTCTCCAGGCATGTCTAAAGGTCAGTTCCCTGTGCTTTCTCCTATTAATCTGGTGAACTTGGGAGTCCTGAGGCAATTTAGCAACTGCCTCATGTACACCGACAACCCTCTCCTCTTACTTCCCAACACACAGACTTACGAGAGATGCACTTATATATCCAAATTGGAAGCCAAGCACTCTCCAGTCAAGACCAGAATAGCTGGTCAAGAGGAGAAGGTCAACACTTGCACCACACCACATGGAACATGCAGCCCTCCAGAACATACATCAGCACTGCCTTCACATAAAAACACAAAGCACACACCCACCTTTGCAGAGGCTCTCAATAAAACTACCCAAACAGCAGAGACCTCCAAGGCAGAAATGCACTCAACCACCACAACACAACACTAATTATGAGACACATAACTCTCCTAAACAGTGTGGCACTCAACCAAAGCTCCTAAGGCAAAACAGAATGCCCAACCCACTAGTCATAGGAGACTCGATAGTGAGGCACTTTATTGACGTCAAAGTAAGAAAAGATGAATTAAACCAGATTAGAACTGGTTTGTTTAGGAAACATGTTAGAAAAAACATGTTCCTACATAACACCAGTATGCACCCGAACCATACCTAGGTCAACATCATCAAAGGCCAAGTATACAGGATTATGAGACTGTTTAATGATGAAGATGAGCTACAGATAGCCCTGGAACAACTTAAATCTGAGTTTTTAAACAGGGGCTATGATGCTAGAAGTATAGATAGGTGCATTCTAGATGGTTGGAGCAATAGGGCGAGTAGATGTAGACCCTATTATGATACGCACACTACAACTCGAGCAAGCGGGCAAATCAATGATCGTGATGAGGTAAGGCATATACATACAGACACAGACAACACACTTAGGATGCCACTCACTTTTGCAAGCAACTTAAGTGTAGTATGTGATGTAGTAACCAAAAAATTGGGGTATTCTATCCACGATTGATAACCTACAGAGTATAATTGGTACTAAGCCAAGTTTCACTTTTAGGAACAATAGAACATTGAGAAATTAATTATGTTATAGTAATGCCGCAACCGATACTGTCAGTAGATCAGATAGATTGGGCACATACATGTGTACAAATTGTGGAGCATGTAAACACATACACAATGGCAGGACTTTTACACATCCCTCGAACAAATTCAGTCATAGCAGTAATCTCTACACTGATTGTTCCACATCAAACGTGGTCTACTTCGCCTACTGTGTAGTATGCTACAGCTTCTACATAGGTAAGACCAATAGATGCCTGAAGGACAGGATCCTGGAACATTATAGGGATATTAGGAACTGTAAGGAGAATAGTGCGATTGCTATGCACAACATGAATACAGGACCTGAACATATTTTTAAATTTCTAGTTTTACAAATATTGTCTGAGAAATTAAGGTGGGGTAATTTATCTAATGACACAGAAGCTGCTGAGCAGAGATGGATTATTAGATTTAATGCAGACAAGCTCCCAGGGTTGAATCAAATGGTGTCACTTAAACCTTTTTTAAAAGATCGACCTTTGAAACATTGATTCTCTTGAATTTTTAGATTTTTAATATGTTACAATACATTTTTTATATATTTTATACATTGTATTTTAGATTGTCTGATTATTTATTTATATATATATATATATATATATATATATATATATATATATATATATTAGCATTTTATATTTCACATAAAATTTTTAATGTATGTATCGATATAAGCTGGATGCATTGGTATTGTATATTTATGTATATTTTATATATATATATATATATATATATATATATATATATATATATGGATATATAGTGTTATCGCTAGGATTATCAGGTTTTTATTATATATAGTTATACACCATACAAGGTTATACACATTTCTTATTTATCTTAGCTATAATTTCTTTAATGTATGGTCTCTTTAATTGCATAACTGTGCTAATATGTAATGATGCATTAATTGTTATGTCCTTAATGGGTACAACTGACATTTTGAAACATCATGTGACATGACACGTTCTTTTCACGTGTACTACATGGCATTTCTCATGTGTAATATGCAGCATCTCTTATGTGTACTACATGGCATTTCTCATATGTACTGCACAGTATTTCTCATGTGTACATGGCATTTCTCATATGTACTACACGGCATTTCTCATGTGTACAGCATTCTTCATGTGTACTACACAGTATTTGTCATATGTACCACACAGCATTTTTCATGTGTGCAGTATTTCTTATGCGTATTACACAGTATTTCCCATGTGTACTACACAGTATTTTTCATGTGTACTACATGGCATTTCTCATGTGTACTACTTGGCATTTCTCATGTATACTACATGGCATTTCTCATGTATACTATGTGGCATTTTGCATGTGTACAAAACACAACTGGAGGAAAAAGTGCCTTTAATAAAACTAGTAACCCAAATGATGAAAGCACCAGAGAGGTCATAAATAAATAATTATATACGCCAATGCTCAGTGGATCAGACAACACTATTTATTCAAATATAAATGCTCAACAGTTTCACCACATTTTCCTCCAAGAAAAAACAGGACTTCATCAGATAACAATTCACCCTTAAGTATCTTTGCATTTATATCCTTCCACCATCATTAAAACCATCTTTATTAATTAATAAACTACCAATTATTCAATGTATTACAAAATTAAAAATTAATATAAAAACACACATATCCTTAAAAACTTGACAGTCAAATATCTACAAATAAGATTTTTTAAAAATATCTTAAATTAAATACTCATATGTTCCTATAATTAACATTCCCTTAAAATTAAAAAACCTACATATATAATGAGATAATGGACTAGTGGAGTACAAAATATATTGTTTATATAAAAGACTTTGCTGCTATCCAGTGGCTAAAAATATGCTTAGACATAATTCCTTTATACAAGAATAAACCACACATAGACCATTTAAAACCCCAAATGGTTTACATAAACCTTAAAACCAAATTTTAAAATGTTATAAAATTAAAATAAAAATACAAATAAAATGGGTATTTGAGCTTAGCTGCCCTTACTTCAACACTGGGGCTAAATAAATATTTTCATTTAACCCTGGGAATTTATTCACCTCTAAAACCAATTGCCAAAATAGCTCTCTATATTATATTTTAGTTTCCCAGGTCCAACCCTAGGGTCTTGTTCTACCATTTTCAATAAAAAAACAAAACAAAACATTTTGATGAAGTACAGGTTAAACTGTGTTTGTCTAAAGCATTTTTTTAATGTCTTTATTTTTAATTTCATTCAGGTGTTCATAAATCATACTCTTCAGCTTTCTTATGGTTTTCCTTATATAAAATGCAATTCTCATGTGTACTACATGGCATTGTGTACAGCATTTCTCATGTGTGCTACACAGCATTTCTCATTTGTACTACCCAGCATTTCTCATGTGTACAGCATTTTTTATGTGTATGACACAGTATTTCTCATGTGTACTACACTGTATTTCTCATGTGTATTACATGGCATTTCTCATGTGTACTACATGGCATTTACTACATGGCATTTCTCCTGTGAACTACACAGCATTTCTCATGTCTACTAAACAGTATTTCTCATATTAACTACATGGCATTTCTCATGTGAACCACACAGCATTTCTCGTGTGTACAGCATTTCTCATGTAAGACGTTGTCCTGTTCGATTCTCAGCTAGACCGTCTTCTGTGTGGAGACATGCATGAATGGACGTACCTTCTTTGAAGGTTGTGCGTCAGAGCTGGCAACTCGGCACATAAAAATCTACTGCCAATCATTAGCGGACCGGAGTTCCACTGTGGTGACCCCTAACTGGGAAAAGCCAAAAGACACAACAACTACACAGTATTTCCCATATGTACTACACAGTATTTCTCATGTGCACTACATGGCATTTCTCATGTATACTACACTGCATTTCTCATGTCTACTACACAGTATTTCTCATGTGAACTACATGGCATTTCTCATGTGAACTACACAGCATTTCTCATGTGAACTACACAGCATTTTTCATGTATACTGCACAGTATTTCTCATATGTACTACACTGCATTTCACATGTGTACAACATGGCATTTCTGATGTGTACTACACAGTATTTGCACAGTAAGGAACTCAGACTGGAGTTTCAAAGATTTTGGAGTTTATAATGAAATGGAATGCGAGCCATGTTACTAAAGTATAAAAATTCAAAAATTCATTTACTGTTTCTGTTCACTGACTTAAGACCCTGCAACCACATTGTTGGAAGAATATGGTCTGAGCATGCAACTAACCAGGACTTACGCAGTATTAAACATCTGGCTAAGTTGCATATCCCAGGTTTTTACCGGTTAAATCAGACTCAGTAACTAATCATGGTAGACTCATGATATAATAAGGCACAGCTGTGAATGTTTAGATGTATGGGTTGAAGCTTAATGGCTGCATCACATTCCAAATAAAATATAGGGCATTTTAAAACAAGCTGACACCTGACTTACAGATCTTTGAGGTAGATGGAGTGTTAACAATGCAGCTATTTCTCCATCCATTTCACATTCTGAATCAAACCTGCCAACATGCTCATTCCTATTTTAGAAACATTGTGGAATCATTTGAACATCCAAGAACAGAGTGTGAGAGCAGTGACAGCAGCAAACACAATACTTGGGTTGATTATCAGGAGGATCAACTTCAGAAGCAAAGGGGAAATGTCTCTACTTTAAAAGACCTTTATCAGACAATACTTTGAGTACTGAATGCAGTTTTGGTGGCCATATAAGGAAATGGCATCAGAAAGTTGGGAGTAATCCAAAGGAAAACTACTAGAAAGATCCAAGGGACAGGGTCGAAAATATGACCAAATTCTAGAGAAATTCTTCTATTATATCCCCAGAAATCTAAATTGCAACCTTTCTCTAGGATATCAAGTTCTATAAAAAATCTAAAGATCTCTCTGTGTCTGGATAGTTCTGATAGTCTTTATGTCTTATTATTACTTGACCAATACTTGTTAAACATCATTGTGTGTACTTATCTGAAACAATTTAAATTATTGTAATAATTTAATTTTTTTATTTTTTGTTTTATCTTTTTCTCCTTTTCCGCCTCTCCACTGAAAATTATATCCATGGACTACTAGCCCGTCACAAATGTAAAATAAAATAAAAATAAAATAAATAAAATAAAATACAGCTGTTGTCACCTGCGATCGGAAGAGAGGCAGGTGGAACATGATACTGGTGTACACAATGTTGTCAGGGAGCTGTAAGGGGGTCGTCCTGAACAGGAAGGACAGAAGGACAAGGGAAACACAGGTCGAAGATTGTAGAGAATAACTATTTCCTGGACCTTAAAAATTATTTTTTTAAAGAGAAGGTTGTGGAGCAAAGGAATGAACTACTGGGCTGGGTGGGTGACAAGGAATCCATAAAGACATTAAGAAAGGCATGAGGTAAGTAAAAAAAAAAAAAAAAAAAAAAAAAGGTAAAAGAAAAGGCAGGAATGGAAGGGAGGTAGAATGTTAAATGCACTTAATAGGGCAGACAAGAATATAATGCATCATAATAGTGCAGCTTTGGTGTATTAAATAAATGGTTAGCCAAGCATAAGCAGATCCAACACCTGCAAGTAAAACTGAGCAACTATTTTCTCAGTCTTCTTCATAATGTGAAAAGATGTATTTGGAAGCTCTCAGTAGCAGCAGAAACTAGATATACTTAGTTTTGCAGCTGGTGGCCAGTGTACATCAGGCATCTTAGTAGTGTAAAAGACTGAATCCGTCCCTGACATTGTACAATTGCCCTTTAAGAATTGTAAGTTTAGTATTTGTATTTTATCCCAGTACAGTCCTCTTGCTGCATACTTGTCAGTTGGTCTTCGGATGGGATATGTTGGACAGTAGCTAATGGACGTGAAAAATCATGCCTGTGTAGCAGTAATGTAGTATATACACAGAATACTGTGTGTAGTATGTTTAGCGAAATGTATACATTTGTATTGGGCAGTTACTTTTTAGTAGTATAGCTTGGCTAGTATTGAAAGATGTCACTTACCAGGCATGATCGCATTCTCTGCACGCTGCTCCTGAGTTCGACGATTCTGCATTCTTAACTGGAGCACTAAAAGATGAAAAAAAATTATTATTTTTCAGAGTTCTACCCGATGCATCTCTGTTATTTTGCATCACACTCCCATAGAACAGACTGTCTATTTGCATTCCCTTTTTTGAAAACAGAAATGTGTTCAATTCAACTATTATGTGCATTTTTTTAGTTTAACCTAGATAGACTTGTCCTAAGGGCACATTTTCAGCCATGACCTTTTTACAAAAATGAAAGCAGTAACTTACGTAAAAGGTATATTGTAAAGGTAGTAAACGGAATAGTCTAATCAAAATACAATGACAATTTATAGGTTCATAGGTTAGTACTAAGCTAACTGTCCTTGCGAGCCATTTTAAGCCTAGTCAGTTATCCCTTGTGAGACTCAAAGTCTGCACCTTGTGTTTGTAAGGCAAACACCTTAATCATTAGGCCACCCTCCCGTCCCAACTTTAGAACAGAGTAGTGCATATTTCTGTAGATAAACAGACCTACCCTAGAAGAGGATTTCAGTTGATGCAGAAAATATTCATCCTGCTAGTTGCATACAAATGATTTATGAAGCTGATTGACAAGAGGAGTGTTGGAATTTGTGAAGAGTGGTCAGAAATAATAGTTTAGGCCCCCCACTAGGGTAATGCTTTTGTGAAACATTCAGGTGACTAGCGTGAGGTGGGAAAATATTATGACTGAAGAAATCGAGTCAAACCTTAATTTTTAAGGAAGGAATCTAGTGGAGTATAAAGTTTAAGAATTTTATATGTCAGTACAAAGGAAGATAATCAGGATGATAGCCTGCATGACAAAACTTTTGCTTTGGTGATGGAGGTGCAATGGCATTGAAAGTTGGGTGAATTATTTATAAAGCTAAAGACAGTCTTTAGCAGAGTTTAAAATCTGTTAAGATCCTGTAGCCACAAGTGGGACACTGTTTTCAAGTCCTGGCATAAGTACCCCTTTTGAGATAAGTTCCTTGTTTCAGGTGGCATCATGTGAGAAATTCTATGATAAATAAGGCAGGATGGTCTTTAGTTTAGCAGAGATGTGAAGAGAAGTTAAGATATGAACTAAGATGTAAACACTGGTAAAATTCAGATCAAGATGGAAGCAATATGTTACTTGTTCTAGCAGGTGATTTAATAAATCAGCACAAATAGTACATATGATATCATCACATCTGAGTTAGGGGATGCTGACATTCCATATTAAATCATGCTGAGAGACAGGAGTATAGCTTGAACTATTTATCCTTTTAATGTATTGGAATTTCTGGTACCGACAGTCCCAGTTAACTCAGTTGTTTCTGGTCTGACATATTAATAGCTTTCTCAAGTTTGTTGTCATCATTTTTATGTCTTTTATAATTTATCAAACTAATAGTCTTCTGTTGCATTTTGGGTTTTATTATATCTTATGCAGAGCAGTCTGAAACCAAGTTATTTCTCCATGTAGAACTTAAGCAATATTTGGTAAAGTGGCAAAATTATTTTTTCTTTAACACTTACAGACATGGAACACTTTTAAATGTTTCCTGATGAAATACATTTGAATCGGGTTCAAAGAGACATAATGGCAGTAATATTGAAAGCACTGACATTTGTTTAATTGTTTATATTAATTAATTAATTAATTAATTAATTAATTAATTAATTAACTAACTTTTAACAGCCAGGTAAATGAAGGGGTCTAAGGACCATTTCCAGCTATAACTCTGGCAATTATAAGCAATTAATAAACAAGCAACCAGAAGTACATTTGAGGACACTAATAATAATATATTTGGTAAAAACCAAGAAGAAAATCTTTACACAAGAAAATAGTTGCAGAGTATAGTGTCTGCACACTGCAGACATTCTAACCCTCAGCCATCAAGTTCCACTTTTATTATCCCCTGAGACAGAGAAGTGAGTGGCTGCACTCACTAAAGCCAATAATACGGCCATAATGGGCCCCTATAACATCTTAGAATGCATCCTGTATAGTCTAAACTACACTTATCAGAACCCCTGGAGTCATTATTTAACTATAGTCTTAAAACAGGTTTTGTGCCATGTGAATGGAGGACTGCGATGGTCATCCCCCTTCATAAGGGAGATCGTTCAACAGATCCTAGAAACTACAGATCCATTAGTGAGATTAGTCTTATTTACAAAGCCATGGAAAGAATTATCATGGAAATTATCAACAAGGAAATAGGAGACCTCCAGACACTGGATCCATCCCAGTTTTACTTTGTCAAAGGAAGGTCATGATTACTGAATCTGGTGGACCTCTTTGAAAAGGTCACCAAGGCAATGGTTGAGGGGAAAACTGTGCATACTACCTTCCTAGATCTGAAAGAATACCCCACTTGGGCATTGTCAATAAACTTACAGAACCAGGTATAATCTCCTTTGTAGCACAGTGGATAGCTAGCTGGTTTACTGCTAGGACCCAGAAGATTAGAACTGATGAAGCCACATCCACAAAGAGGCTGGTCACCAGTGGAGTACCCCCATGGCTGTGATAGGCCCACTCCTCTCTGTTATCTACTTCTCAGTTCAAAGCTAACATCATAGCCCTATGGCTAACCAAGTCTGCAGATAATTGCAAATTGGAAGCAGTCATTGAATTCCCCCAAGATAAGAACACTCTTCAGGAAGGTCTAATACAGATAAACTCTTGGTGCCAAAGCCATGGCTTAAAACACAATACCAAGAACTACACTACAGTACTTATTGGGAAGTCTGCCATGCTGGGTAACTATGTCATCAATAAAACACCCTTAAAAGTTGATTCACTAGTAACCTCAGCATTTCTTCTTTAAAATTTGTTTTGTATTAAATAAGTACTCCTAAAGAAATTCACTTTCAGCATGCATGTGCTTACATTTTCCTCAGTTTAATGCTTTTTCAGCTGACTCTTGCTGCGTTGGCTTGGGCCAGTACCTTTAACTATTACCAAAGGTGGTATTTTCTTTTGTTCCTTGATGAAATATATCACACCAGCTAGTATTTATTTTATATGGTGGCTAGTAAAGTTTTAAAGTGCAAATGAGTGTAAATGTATGTCACTTATGTATGCAAGTATTACTTTATTTGTAATAGTTATCTTCCTTGCAGTACTAACCTCAGACCTCATAAGTTTGTCTTCTATCTTTACTTCTCCCAGGAAGGTGTTCAAAATTTTAATGATTCAAGCTCTGAGCACCAAGCAAAGGAAAAGCATGTTTTACTCTCTGTACTTTACTCCTTAGAAGTATACTTTGAGAATAACCAAAACTTAACATTATTTTAACTCTTTTAACAAATGTTTTATGGAAAGGTTCATAGATTGATAGGTGAATACTCTACAGACTGTTACAAGACTAGCCAACATTCCTCTCAACCTCTTAAAGCAAGAACTTTAGACAAAGCCATAAATACAAGTGGAACAAATGCCCAAAAATAGGGAAATAGGGACAATTTTTAAATATTGCTCTTACAGACTTAGAAAGGTGATGGAATAACAAGTTTTGCATTAGCATGAATTTTCTGAATCCTATGAAGTTTGAAACTCAAATGTCTGTCATTATTTTTTAACTTCAATCTTTAATAATTTGCCACTAATTTGCCAGAAAACTACAATTTTATGAAAAATGGACCAACAATGCGATGCAAAAATCTGGACATTCTGCAAAAAATCTGTACAGTTGCTAGCCAATAACCAGAGGTGAGAATCAAACCCCATATCTTGTGTTTGCAAAGTAAATCCTTCGCCATTATGCCAACTCCGTCCCTGCCCTGAAAGATTTAATTTTCCTCCTTTGACAGATCCTTGGTAGTTTACCTTTAAAATATATATGGCATTTTCTTGCTCACTTACATTAAGATGTATGCTCTGTACCAATGCATATATAACATGGATTAGCAATGTGCTTTTGCAAACTCTCTGATTTGCAAACCTTGCATAATCTATTTGCTGATTTCACTGCTAAAGGTGCATTTAGGTTCATAGGTATTTACTAGGCGAATGACCACAAGGGCCTTTTTAAGCCTAGCCATGGATCCCACATCTCTGACAACTTTTGATACCCTTGATAAGTGCAACAGGGATTTGAGAAATTAAACGTTTATAAGCAGGGAACAGGGAGACTAATCATTTACAGGCTGCTTGTGTACATTTGAGACATAGGTGCCAAGTCAGGGATAGATTTCCTGTTTCCCATCCAATTGTCCAAGTTACACTTGAATTGGGTTGCATTTCATTGTAAAATTTAATATTTTTTCTTATAATAACCTTCTTTGTATGCATTCACTTATTCCACATACAGTCATGTCTGAAGCATTCGCTGCTGTAAACTCAATCTCTTTCAACAACTGTAGTATTTTTTTTTCTCAACTCATCCAGAGAGTCATAAGAGTTCCTGTAGGAGACACAATTATTTTCTGTTTCAAAATTATTTAATCTAATTTTCAATGACTAGAATAAAATAAAATTAAATAAAATGGTCTTTCATTTGAAAAGCAAAGTGCCCACTTTTATTTATTTTGTTTCTTCTTCCTCATACTGAGGTTAATGCTGAAATTCTTTAAACATTTTGTAAACTGTTGCTGGATGAAATGTGTTATTAATTAAAATAAACCACTTTTACAGGAAATGTAGGCTTCAAAAGGTCATCATCAGTATCTAACATAGCAGGCATGTTTCAGCAGCTGAGAAAATTCTGAAAGTATGTTAAGTAGAGTAGCCAAAGCAATTGTAGACGATGGCTTAGAACCATATTGGGATGGATAGAAATTACATGCACTCCATACCACTTTAAAACATAATGTACCAATTAGAATTAATCATTTAATGCCCAGAATAATTCAGACATTTGCACATGTCTAGCTCTACCCTCCTTCCTTTCAGTAAAATCAAACAGACAATGACTCTGACTTGCTTATGTGTGTTGGGGAGTTGGAATCAGTGCTGGAACAAATCTAGCAGTGAGCAAAGTAGAGTATGACCAAAAGAAGGGAAGAAACTTCTGAAGCTGTCACTAGCCATCCATTATCACCACAGTGAATAATAATAATAAAAAAATCAGCTTACTGACCAGTTTGTTAACTTAGTCAATCGAGCAGTTTTCTGGGAGCTCCAGCTACTCTATTCTAAATGAATACCAGATATGAATAACTGCTTTTAGTGCTACTGTTTTGTATATTAATTTATGTTTGGCAACTAGATAATAACCACTTGACACAAAAATCTATTTTTTAGGGAGGAAGGGAATTAGCCAAATACAGTGGCCGAGAACCCTTTTCAGACATTATTTATTACATTTTGATAACCAGGTGAGTGGACAGACCCTTTTCAGCCACAACCTGGACCTATACTTCTCAACCTCTAAGCATTAAAAATCATAGTACTGACCCTTAAAAAATCATAGCAGAGGGTCAGAAAGAGGAGCACTTTCTTATTTTTCATAATACAATTTTTTTCCTGTTCCAAACCCTATATAGTAAGTGAAAGGGGATCATTGTATAGCCTTCGTTTTAAGTATATCCCAATCATTTAAAAGTCCAGGTTCCTCAAAGTTCCTCAATGTTCCACATTGTCACACATTTC